>NW_027526335.1:5248565-5298565 GCF_048455015.1 Haemaphysalis longicornis
GCTGAGTTTGTCGGTTGAGGATACTCGGGGTCAGATCCTCAGCGCTACAGCGGCTTGGAGGAGAAGACCCGGGGAAAAGAACACCCCGAAGATAACTCTCCCCCACACCAGACGTTATCTAACTACGAGGCATATATCTACTGCAGACTAAAACTGACACATTTTATAACCACATCATCCTTGCACACATATCTCCATCCACAAACCCCTGCAACTGCCCGCACTGCGACACTCCTTTCACAACCTATCACCTCGTCTACTCCTGCCCACGCAACCCTGACCCCGTCCCCTCCCCTTCCCCTGAGCAGTGTGAGTCTGCGCTGACCAGCTCGGCACCGGAGCGCCAAAAAGCCCTGGCGCAACGAGCCCTGGAATCAGCAAAGGCTCGCGGCCTCCTGGACGTAGGAAACAGACAGACAGAGAAATGTTTTTATTTGGGATGGCTCGAGGCCGCAGGGTTAAAGGAGGGGGTTAATAATGTCCGGCCATGGCTGCCTCGCAAACGAAGTGCCACAACGCAGCCAACGTAGCTTGTTGTCGATCACGCGGCCTGATCCAGTCCTCATAGGAGAGGACCCAGACGGGGCGATATTTTGCGCGAAGCCGATCGAATGCCCCGCAGTCCCAGACGAGATGGCGGATTGTGGGGGTCACGTCTGTTTTGCAGGCGAAGCAACAGACTGGTCTAGGAAACGCTAGGAAACTGACCACCAGCCCTCACTCCCATCCGTTTGCTCAATAAATGTTTACTCCTCCTCCTCCCCCTTGTTTGTTTGTTTTTTCTGGATACTGTTGTGCCAGAGCGCCCAGCCCCAATTCTCTGCACCGGGCGACGCGCCGACAGCGGGGCCGATTCGCGCCTCGGCCAAACCGCCCGCAGCAGACGCGTGCCAGAACTTGAAGGCGCTGCAGGGTCGCCTCTCCTTTTCCCTTCTCAACGGCTGGGCCGAATCATGCGTCGGACGAACGGCCGGCGGCAGACGCGCACCGACATGCCTGGAGAGGGTGCCGCTGTGTCGCCTTCCCTTTCCCCGTCGCGGCGGCTCGGCTGACGCAACCGCTTCACCTCCATTCGTCGGATTCAAACTTCGGCCAGCGAGAGTCCTGATTGGAGCGATTCAAACCGCTCGCGGCTACAACGAACCCCCGGAGGTATAAAACCAGCACGGAATCACAGCGAACGCGGCACTTTTCTGGGGCACCGAGTGGAGTCGTGCCGTCGCCTTTGTGTGAGCCATGTAACGATCTTGTTACCCTTGTACATACAGTATATAAATGTTGCTTCAACTCTTCGTCGGCTCGAGAACTTCATCGCCCTGCTATGCGCCGCGTCGACAGCGGACGGAGCAAGGTGACGTCGCAGCACAGGTGACTGCGCTCGGATGGCCAGTCGCAACAGTGGTGGTTGCGGTGAGAAGGCGAAGTCCCAACAATACGTGCAGTAGTGTCGCAGCGTTGCGAGTGTTCACTGCTAGAAACTTCAGTCGATAGTTTGGCCTTGCTTGGAGGACTTTATCTGGAGCCGTAGACTCAAGGCCACTTTTCAGAGTGAGCGGGTTGAAACGGGTAATGACGCTCTCACCTTTGTGGGTTTGAGAATTACTACCCGCCCGTGCTTCGGAAATTTCACGATGGACTGGCAGCTGAGAGTGAGATACTGTCTCTTAGAGCCACCTCGCCGTTTAGGAGGCATCACCGTCTGGAAATTTTCTTCTTCGCCCGTGCTCTTCGAGTTTTCTTGAGCATAAAAAATTGTGGCAGAGGTTGCATCTGTCATGTCTGAGATTGGCATACTCACGTCCGGCAGCGGTTGGCCAGGCGGGCAAGGAGATGAGAGGGGATTTGCCTGACCAGCTGGTATCGGCGACGATTACAATGAGAAGGCGTTAGAAGCGTGTTCAGAAACCGTTTCGGAGGTTGCCTGATGAGAGGGGTTCATCTTCAAGTGACCGGTAGCAGCCCCCGGACCGGGGGCAGAGAGGTAACAATCAGACGTAGCACCCGGCAGCAGACTAGGAGGCGAGCCCGGTGGCAGCCCTGGCGGGGCTGCGCCCGCCGCAGGAAGCCTGTCTTTGGCTGCTGTGACGTACTAAATTCGACACGCAAAACGTTAAAACTTATTTCAAATAAACTGCAAGGAGAGACAAGCGCAGCCGGCCGAACGTGTCTTCCTCTTCAATCAAGAAACTAGACCAGACTCACTTTTGCAATATAAAGAAAGAGATGTGGAAGGCTGCGGACATAACGATCCTGGCCTGCCAGTCATGGAGAACTTTCAGAAGTAAGTTCCATGTGAGGTGCAACAGCCGGGTCTCCGACGAATAGAGAGGGGCCGCCAGCTCTGCTGTTTCTCCCGCGTTGCACCACTAGTGCACGCTGCACCAATTTTTTTTTTCTATGTCAGCATCGGGACCAATCTTTCCGGGATTATTTCTTTTGGTACCATTTTTTCCGAGGTCATTCTTCCGCAACCATTCTTATCTACACCCCATCCCACCCCACGCTACTTCTGACTACAGTGCATGACAAACCTCGGTAGGGCCTTAGCGCAACGGCGCTATATTATCACGGATACACTAATGACAAATTACCAAAGGACGTTTATTAGGGGCGAACTTGTGCCCAAAACAAGACAAAAGCAATCAGCGTGGCGTTCGCTTTGCGAAGGACTGCCCGACTACACCTGCGTGATCCTCCCCTTCTTTTTCTTCTCCGAGGCACCTCAGCTCGTGCTCACGCGACCCCCTTCGCCTGAGAGTGCTCGCGAGCCCGCTGCGAGACTAGGAGGGCACGCGCTGATGCGACTCGCATTGCGCCAGTGTATGTGTCAAAAAACTCCCACCTCCCCTAGCGGGAACCCAGCGGGATTCACACGACGGAGGAGCCCTCTCACGGAGGCGGACGGATATGTGACGTCAACAGCACGTGACCGGATTATCCGGCCTGGCGGCGCATCCACACGTGCGGAGCTACGCGGAGTGAGTAGCAGACGACAGCGCCGAGGAACAGGTTTTATTCCCCGCCGAGGGCCACCGCCGTCGAGTGAAAACACGCGGAGGCATTTTCTTTCGCGGAGCCACCGCGTGCTATCCCCACCGATGGGCGGAGCCTAAAACCGGTCACGTGAGCGGGTCCCGCGGGCCAAAAAGATAGGGTTTCTCCGTCGTGTGAATCCCGCTGTAACGCATAGGCGGAGCGGCGAAGGGACCGCGTTTTATAGCGCGCATAACGTTGAGGGGACTGCGTAAGTCGGTCCCAGTCGATGACGACGTTGGCGTACTTGTAAAGTGGCGTGGACTCTAGGTGTTTGAGCCAAGCGTGGATGTTGCTTCGCTGGAGAACGGCACACCAGTTATATGCGCAGCGCGCCCGAAGGAGAGGAAACCGCGGAAGAGAGAGTACTGCACATGCGCCGGCCCCAGCGCGTCTGCCGCGGCTATGACGCAACACAATCCAACACAAGCCACTTTAATCCAATCCAATCCAAATCAAATTCAATCCAATCCAAGCCAAGTCAGACCAATCCAATCGAATCCAATCCAATGCCCCTCGCTAGAGAGTGTTCGCTATCGCAGAGGAGAGGGGGTGAGCGGCGGAGAGCGCAGCTGGCGCGGCGAGGATAATGGGGGAGGGGTGGACAACGCCGACAACGACGACGACGCCGGAGGGACAAGGCGAGTGAATCAGATGCTCTGCATCTAATATGTGCCATTTAAGTGCTCGCGGTAAAATGCGGTATAGTACCAGCAAAGCCGCAGTCGTAGTCCTGCCTACCTGTGCAAGTAACTGTGGGCAACCTGTGCTACACCATTTCATTCGCGCGACTTTTTATGTTTTCGCATTCAGCATGCTTAAAGGGACAGACAACCGATTTTTGTCGCGTATATGTTCTCTATCCCAAATGAAAGGGCATCACTTAAAGCACCTTGACGAGAAACGGTTTTGCTGATAACGCTCTAGAACTTTTTAAATCGAATTTTCTGATCTACGAGCCCTATGTGTCCCTCCCAAAACTAATGCTGGCAACCATGATATAGAGTAGCTCGGCAACATACTTTTGTCTGTATGTGAAATAAAAAACGATATTTAAAAACTTGTTCCCAGCTAAAAAAGTGTGAATCGCAGGCTTTCCTGTTCCTTTATGTGTTTTTTTTTAATGCAAGGGTCCATTTTGCACGAATGCGCCATCTGTTGGGGTAGACGATAGCAGGACTCTGACGATAGGTAGAATCTGGCTTCACGCGCGACTTTTTTTTTTTTTTTAAGCTGCCGTTGGCGTATTTGGAGACTGAAATCAAATATTTTGGCAGAACAAACGCCCCTGACTCAGACATAATCGTCAAAGCTCCTTCGCTGGGTCTGTTTACTGAACGCTGCCGTTGATTCTGGGCATGGTGGCTCAATTAGCCACACTGAGAGCAACCCAGCGGCGGCGGGCGGCGTGTCTTTAGAATTTTCAAAGTAATGTTTAGAAATATATATACTATTTAAGCTTGTACAAATACTTGTGTTAAAAGGTTTTCAATACGTAAATAAACGTTTCAGCAGTTACAGTAGCTGCTAGGTTTGCAGGTCACGTGACAGGGACACATACTGTAGTGTCAAGTTTCGACACTACGAACCGCCACCCTTCCGATTTCAGGAAGTTTGCTGCCAAATTAAAATTATTTCCGCCAGTTTGTTTAAAAATTGCTTGTTGTTACCGGGCTATATAAAACGCTGGCTTTCATATGAGCTAGAGAACATATACGCGACAAAAATCGGTTGTCTGTCCCTTTAAGTGCCTCTGCCTAATTTATTTTTCAGAAGGTCAGCTACTACAGCAACTGTAGCTCCAGATAATTATTTCATCGCCACGCGCTTTCACGTCATCAACGCGATGACTCAAGGATGGCATATCCCGCCGCAAAGCAGTCGTGAGCTCAATCGCCGGTGAGGACCCATTACGCCACTGTTTTTCATCAAGGCGAACCGCCGTCGAAAGCTTGCTTTGAATATATATAGACGAAACGAAAACACGGCATCATATGTGCTGGCGCGTCGAGAAAGTTTCAGAAAAGGGCCCGCCATGCAAAAAAAAAAAAAAAAAAACAGACCTGGATATAAGGAGTTAAAATCTTACCTCTGCCATTGCTGTAGTATATCGTGTATACCGCTGACCCCTGGGAGCATATTGGATTATCGACCATTGCTATAATTGTTCCCCAAGATTATTTATCTCAGTTCACCTAACACTGCAGCATTTTGTTGGCGATTGGTATGCTTCGCTCGTTTGACCTCAATCAACCAGGTTTTCGCTGTACGCAAGCCATGCATTCGAGACCCTTCCCCCGATTAAAGGGCGCTTCCCCCGACGGGCGCTTCAGCTTTGCCTCGCTTACGTTGACAAAAATAGAAGCGACGCGCATCCGGGTCACCTGCGTAAGCATTTAACGATCTAGCGACTTGAAATTGATTGGTTGTGTGGTTCAACGCGCCGAAGCTATACACGTGAGCTATGAGAAGCGCCGTTGTGGAGAGCTCCGAATTATATTTGACCACCTGGGGTAACGCGCACCTAAATCTCGACGTACAGGTGTTTTCACTTTTCGCCTCCGTCAGAAAAGCAGCCACCGTGGCCGGGATCAGCAGCACAACGCCTTAGCCACTGCGCCACCACAGCGGGTCGAACGACTTGAAATTAAAGGGTGTTTGAAAGGCTCTTTTTTCAGTTACTCGTCTTGGTTTACGCTCAGGCATTTCACACAGGTGTTTAATAAAGGGCAATAAACTTATGAGATTGTAGGGATAAAGTTATCCGGCACGGTCTCTCCTTTTCGCTATCATTTACTGCAAGCTGGTTACCGCGAATTCTCCGTTCGGTACAGGCCTAGGCAGTTTTTTACCACCTAGCCGTGACATATCCGCACAGAAAAACAGACTAGTCTCAAGTCGCCTTTCGATGGCAAGGCGTGCCTTGAACACAAGGAAGCCTTCGAGAACGGAATACATTTTAGATGCAGAGCATCTGATTCACTCGCCTTGTCCCTCCGGCGTCGTCGTCGTTGTCGTCGGCGTTGTCCACCCCTCCCCCATTCTCCTCGCCACGCCAGCTGCGCTCTCCGCCGCTCACCCCCTCTCCTCTCCGATAGCGAACACTCTCTCGCGAGGGGCATTGGATTGGATTCGATTCCATTGGATTGGATTGGATTGGATTGGATTGGCTTGGCTTGGCTTGGATTAAAGTGGATTGTGTTGGATTGTGTTGCGTCATAGCCGCGGCACGTTGCGTCATAGCCGCGGCAGACGCGCTGGGGCCGGCGCATGTGCAGTACTCTCTCTTCCGCGGTTTCTTCTCCTTCGGGCGCGCTGCGCATATAACCGGTGTGCCGTTCTCCGGCGAAGCAACATCCACGCTTGACTCAAACACCTAGAGTCCACGCCGCTTTACAAGTACGCCAACGTCGTCATCGACTGGGACCGGCTTACGCAGTCCCCTCAACGATATGCGCGCTATAAAACGCGGTCCCTTCGCCGCTCCGCCTATGCGTCGCATCTACACAGGGGTTCCCACGAGGGGAGGTGGGAGTTTTTAACTGCAACCCAACTGTTCCGAACTGTGAATAACGCATATTTACACTTTCAGCAGCTCTTCTTCAGGTTAAAAGTGAAAATATTTGCTTTTGGAGCAGGTGAACATTACTCAGATCCCAAACACTCGCAGCACGTCACAGGCCGCGCAACATCCCCTAATCCGCCGTCTAATGGCACTCATTACATCACAGAAGCAAAACAAGGAATTTGAAATAGCGCCGACATTTTTTAAAGCGAAGCTTTTACGCCTCACCGACGGCGTCGTTTCACATTGCAGGATAGCCAACTTTACGCAGTGGGTTTTACAAAACGATGATGATGATAAGCGAAGGCACATCAAGCGCCTCAGGAACGAACCACTTCCCGTGGTTGGAATCGAACCCGGGTCCGACTGCGCCATTCCGGCGCCATCGAAGCAGTTTGGTTTCTGGACTTGATTCGGGCTTCATGGAAGAAAGCTACGCGTTTTGAACATCTTTCTCTTATGAAAGCGTCTTCGATTTTTTTCGGCTCGCACGCACAGGACTGGAACACCGGGTCCAAACGACGAGGGAAGGGATACCTGCCTGGGAAAAAACTAGGCTGAAGTCTTGTTTTTTTCGTGTACGCAATACGGGCTGTCGATACTATGCCGATATATGAATGGGGGAAAAATAAATAAGTGATAGTGGCGTCCTGTTTGCATCAGACCAGCTGCAAAGCCACTTCTCCACAGTGACTTAAACGTTTGCTGTTATTATTTTCCTACGCATGCTGCTTTTTTTTTAATTTGTCTAAATTTTGAGTCAACAGTATTGGTGGCATCCTCGTTCTTTGGGCTAGCTTCAACCCCTAAATTCCGTATTTACTTCCTTCTTCTTTCATCTAAGTTCTAGCGACCGTCACCCATCCTAGCTAGGATAGTTAGGCCTACTAGCATAACAAGTAGAACGAATTCTATTATCGGCAGTAACTTTTATTGCTCCTCGTTCGTAAGCCGCCTTGGTTAGGCCTCAGCAAGTCTTTGGCGTTAAATAATTTCTTCCTAAAAGCGCCAGCTTTCTTCCGGGATTTCTCGCGTGACTTCGTCGGTGGCTACGCCCAGCCAGAGTCCCTCAGTGCTTTTCTCTGGCCCAGCGAAAGGATCGCGTCGCAGACATCGTTGGGCAAAGGCCCCTGTTGAGAACCTCTCCCCCACTCTGGCCTCTCCTGCGGCGCACACTGTGTACGAGGGTATGAATGTTTCTGTTTCATAGGCAGTTCAGAGCACCAAAGGTCGCTGACGGGGCTCTGTCGATTCCGAAGGCATTTCAACCCAATGCGTCCTGAAAACGTCATGCAGCAGGTGAATAGCGGCATCTAAGTTGAATTAATTGAACACCCGAGTAGCGAACACTCGAACATATTTTAAATGCGAAGCATCTCTGCGTGATGACCTCTGTAACCGTCTGGGATTGGGTGGCTGGGTGGGGCATGTGGCACATGAGAAGCTGCATGACTGCCCAATCGTCATACGTTATTGACGAGGTCATGAATCCTACTTGTAACCATAATGAGGAGTGAAATCCGCGGTATGTGGGAGGCGAAGGATTGCTTTCCAGTGACGACCACAAAGAGCGCCATCACAGGCCTTGAATTTTCAAAGGTTTGTTACTGCCGCAATGAAATAGTGCAGATTAGTAAAGTGGTGTCAACGCTAGCTCCTGAAGCCCTCGAACTTTTTTTGTTCTTTTTTATTTTGTTTTGACTGACTACTATGAAAATGAAGTGAAGTTTTCAAGTGCCGAAATTTATAGCAAATAATTAGGCCGACTAAAATCAACGCACAGTGGAAGTCAACGCCTGATCGTTTGAACAGGCGCTAGGGTGGCTAGACTATACGCCTCGAGCGCGGCCTGTAGGGGCGCCACTGAAATCCCCCTACCGGCCCGTTTCGAAAGCAGCCGCGGGAGTCTCCGGCCCGTTCCCCCCTGTCGCCGTTGCTTTTGCGGCTCGTTAAAGACTGCGATTTACCGTTTTTACGCGTTAGAAATACGGAATAATGTGGAGCAGGCACTCTGTTTGCAAGCGTGGTGTGTTTACGAGAGTAAAAACGTTTATGACGCCATCTTAGTGTGGTAAATTCGATCGGTATGAGCGCCAGTTGTGTGTCACAGGCCGGCGTCCCGAAGCCGGCATATGCATGAAGCTGATTGCGATTCCGCTACCCTGAAATTTAGTGGCAGTGTCTCCGTAAGCCGTGCTTCCGCCGATGGCCATGTTGCGGCCATACACTGTGATGTAAATCGACTTTGTGCGCTTGTATAATCTAGCGGAGCACTTATACCTGACAGCACGCAAGTTACGCTTATATTGATCACTACCCTAAACAAGCCAATGCGGCATAAATTTCACAAACATTTTACGAAAGAAGTACGACGGATAATGCAAAATTATACTCGGGAGTCAGCACACGACGACAAATGTTAATGCTGGGTCCTCTTGTCCCGAGGTGAGCGCTCGCAAAGATAACACTTATCCTCCACGAGAAGCGCGGAGACGGGCTTATAGAGTAATCCGCTTCCACGACTAAACTCTTCTTCGAAACATCGTTATATGACACGGGGAGACTGCAGAATCTAGCATAAACCGAAATCAGAGAGCCTTATCAGATACCACACTCTTCAACGAGCCCGTGTGTACAAGATTTCGGCGCACGTTAAGGATCTCCAGGTGGTCAAAATTAATCCGAAGCCCTGCACTACGGCGCGCCTCATCGCCTCCGTTGCGTCGGCGCGTTAAAACCTACAATCAATCAATGAACTCTTCCAACGACACCTCGTATAGCTTGTGAACTGCCTACCCTGTATTCAAAAAATGCGTCCGCAGAGTGATCAGCCGTTCGTTGAAGGCGAAAAACAAACAAAAAGTGAACACGCAGCTTGTGTGTGTGTGTGTGATTACTAAAACGTTTGTTCCTTGATTTCGCTCCGCATTTGTAAACAACGATAGTTGAGCAGACCCCTCCTCCCTAGCCCCCCCCCCCCCCCCCCCAATGTCTTGCAAAATATCACTGCATTTCGCATCTTGTTGGTCTGAATAGTATACCTTGCTTAAACGAACGTCTTTAGCATTTCAGAAGCTGCACTTTGTTTTTTTCATTCCCGTACGACTATTCTATTTATTCCTGACTTGCAGACGATTCATTTTCCCGTGGTTTCACTAACTTATACCTTCATTAACTTATACTTAAAGCTTGCTTGGGCACATATTTGACAACGCACAGCCTTTGAGTGTACTTAACCTTTTCGCGTGGCTTATATTCCCATAAAAGGCACAAGTTATTGTCAGCTATTGGGTTAACCACATCCCCGAAACATATTTTAAAGCAAAGCTTTCTACCTCTACACCCCAAGGGTTCTTTCGCGACCGTTGGTGTCACCAGAAAACTCCAGTGAACAAATAAAAGAATTTACTGGCACCACTGGGAATCGAACCTGGAACTAATAGACTAACAAAGCGAGAGCCCGTTGTCTTACCGATTTAGCTACGAGCCCACGCGAAGACGGGGAAGACAGGTGGTGTACTCACCAAGCACATCTACGGGTTTACCCCCTGCGTTCTCCCTGAATGCCACGTGAAAGCGTGACGCGACCACTCACGCCCGTCTAGCGGCCTTGTGCGCACCTTGTTCATATGCTAAGAGTTACAAAAATTAAAGCAAGCTCACACCACTGCATAGCATCTAACTTCTAGTACGCCAATGTGCTAAAGCCTGTGGCCTCCAGTGTTCACGTAAAAAATCCCAGCTCCTTGTCGTCCGGCCTCACGCCAAATCAAGGAATACATTCAAATACTCCTTGATGGCCAGGCCATCACTCCAAGCACCAGCGTCAACATCCTGGGCCTACATCTCGAGGCTAACACCAAGAGTGACGTCTCCTTGCAGCGCCTCAAAAACAGCATTAATCAAACCATACACATGATCAGGCGAGTTGCCACCAAGAAGCGAGACCCTAAAATAATCCGGTACCTTTCGATTAATTGGAGCTTTTGTCCTCTCGAGAGTCACTTACGTCAACCCCCTGTCTTCTTCTCAACAAGGAAGACATAGAGATGCTTTATAAATGATTAGAAAGGCGGTCGATCAGGCCATTGGTTTTCTCATGAGTGCGTCCACACAGAGGCTGCTTAGCACGGGGCTCCACAACACGGTGTAAGAGCTGATAGCAGGCCATCTTTCTAACCAGAAGGTCCGACTCAGAACTGCAGTGGGTAACCGCATGCTTCACCAGATTGGCTGGGCAGCCCAGAATGTCACTCCACTTGACGTACTCCCAGACTCTTGGCGACTAAAACTAAAGATGCTCCCTTTGCTTAGAAATATGAACCCCTCACAGGACGAGAGTCACCGAAAAGCACGGGCTCAAGCGCTAAACACCACCCTCGGTGGGGATCATGCAGTTATCTACACAGACGCCTCCAAACATCGAGGGCAGCAATACGCCATCATCGTGGCTACCTCCAGAACCAACCTCCTTGCGTCTACCTCGCTTAGGACCCAAGAAATGACGACAGCCATCGCCTTGGCTTTCGCTAAACCAGGGGTTCGGAGGATAGTCACCGATTCCCAGCAAGCCTACTGGAATTAACAGTCGGGTTGGATGTCCTCACCTGCACTGCGCGTGCTAAAAGAACACTCTCCAAACGGTTCCATTCAGCTCATCTGGACACCCCCTCACGCTTCAATGGAGGGCAACAAATACGCCCACCCAACAAGCCTGCGCTTTTACCTCCCGTGCTATGGAGCTGCACGAAGACAGTCACCCGCTTATCACGTTCAGGCAGATAACCCAGCATTATCGCCTTCTGAGACAGACCGTACATTCGCCTTACCCTGACCTTTCCAGAGAACAACAAACTACCCTACGGCTCATACAATCCGGGCTCCTTCCCACACCCTACGTGTCTTCACTTAATGCATCCGAATTGCTACGACGCTGAACATAAATTTTGCTCAGAAGTAGGAACACTGCACCCCGTAACCCGGGTGTGCGACTTTAGCCCTGAGCACGCTCCTATCTTTCCGTCAACTACCCAAAAAAGAGCAATGAGAGATGCTGGTGTCCAGGCCCTCTCAATCTACCCAGCTTCAGCGGGTGGACAGAACACAGGCCGCGCGGTCTGCATACGGGCCCCACAGAAGAATGAATCACTCCCCAGGGCTGCACTCTCGGCCGTTCAGAAATCTGAACAGAAGTACTTCTTCCTCCTTCTGCTCCTTCTCTGCCGCAAACCTCGTCGCCTCTGCCCGCGGCGCAGAGACGTACGGAGAAGTCAGATCGTCTAACACCGGGTTGGAGGTTTAATTTTATAGAAAAATTTTCCACTGTTGTGCTACACCAATACAACTCAACCAAAAACCGTTCATGCGTCATGCATTGATTTAACCTTACCAAGAATACCTCTTTGAAATACTAAATGGCGTCGTTAAGTGCAATTCACTTTTCTCTGGTTTTACTACTTGTAAAGCAATGTGAGTGAATTTAAGTGACGTCGCATGGGAAATCGTTTATGGGTGCAGGTTACAGCTTTGCTTTCCAACCACATTCACGGGGTGGATTGGCGCAATTTTTTTTCTACGACGTACATATTCGAAGCAAAGCCAGCAAAGCCGCATTTGTTGTCTGCTCTGCAAAACGCACCAACCTCTTACAGTGCCAATATCAGGCCGAAACGAGGCGACAATAAATAGAATTCGCTTGTGCTGACGTGTTCGAAGGTGACAGTGGTGATATGCTGCTGCCGTCGCCGACGCCCGCAAGAGCGGCCAAGAAGCGCGCAGAACCGCCTCCCCGGGTAGCTATCGTTGGCGTACGAGCGCTCTACCAAGACGCAGCTGTTTTTTTAAGTGCCCTAAACGTGCAGTTTGCTTACAGACGTCACCATAACAAGTTGTATAGTGCGCGGAAAGGCAAAGAGAAGCGAAAGAGAACCAAAACACTGCATGACCACCTATCAGTTACGCAGCGCTAATCCCGCAAACGCCGCGGAGAAGCGGCGGCAGGCGGCGCAGCGATCGCGAATCGCGATCGCGAAGCGACCGCCTACGCATGGACTTCAGCCGGGCTCAGCGCAAAGCAATGGAACAGCCGGGGCTCCCAAGGTGTGGCAAGTTCCTCCCAAACAGGTCGGTTGAGCTTGTGGCCAAGGAGTTTGAGCAGAGTGGAGAGCGGCGCGAGGCAGAGTCTTATGAGGAATATGTGTCGGTGCCACGGGTCGGTGCTCAGTGGGATCATGCGACGCCACATAGTACAGGGTCGGGAGACACGAAGAAGAAGCGGATGGTGGGACAGAGAGGTGGCCGAGGCATTGCGTGCGAGACGCAAGGCAAACCGAGCACATCGACGAGCACTCAAAACCGGGGAGGCAGAGTCCTCTGAAATTACCTGGAGGCTCTACCTACAGTGCAAGCGGGAAATGCAGGCAATGGTGCAGGCTAAACTGGCGGAAGCGAACAGGCGCCAAATGCAGATCCTCCGGGAAGACGGCAAATCGACTGCACAGAGTTTCTGGCGATATGTTCGGCCCTTGGACAGTCAGAACCAACCCTCGGTGCAGATAACGGATGCAACTGACCAGCCCGTAGCAGACCTCAAGGAATGTGTAACCCACCACCTTGAGGGGCCCTACAGGTCTAATGCAGTGGAGCCTCCATGTACGACTCGGCAACCAGAACTGGTTAACCAAGACAAAGACAGCGGGGAAGCAAAATGGGAGTTTGCGCTGTGCACCATTGATCGTGCAATATCACGCATCCGCACCCAAACAGCGTCTGGCCAGGACGGCATCTCGGCCCGCCTCGTGAAAAGCCTTGGACCCAACTTGAGGGAACAGCTCGCCACTCTGTTCACAGGAATCCTCACTGGAAATGTGATACCCAGCAACGTTTATAGATACTTTTAAAGCAAAGCTTTCTACCTCTACACCCCAAGGGTTCTTTCGCGACCGTTGGTGTCACCAGAAAACTCCAGTGAACAAATAAAAGAATTTACTGGCACCACTGGGAATCGAACCTGGAACTAATAGACTAACAAAGCGAGAGCCCGTTGTCTTACCGATTTAGCTACGAGCCCACGCGAAGACGGGGAAGACAGGTGGTGTACTCACCAAGCACATCTACGGGTTTACCCCCTGCGTTCTCCCTGAATGCCACGTGAAAGCGTGACGCGACCACTCACGCCCGTCTAGCGGCCTTGTGCGCACCTTGTTCATATGCTAAGAGTTACAAAAATTAAAGCAAGCTCACACCACTGCATAGCATCTAACTTCTAGTACGCCAATGTGCTAAAGCCTGTGGCCTCCAGTGTTCACGTAAAAAATCCCAGCTCCTTGTCGTCCGGCCTCACGCCAAATCAAGGAATACATTCAAATACTCCTTGATGGCCAGGCCATCACTCCAAGCACCAGCGTCAACATCCTGGGCCTACATCTCGAGGCTAACACCAAGAGTGACGTCTCCTTGCAGCGCCTCAAAAACAGCATTAATCAAACCATACACATGATCAGGCGAGTTGCCACCAAGAAGCGAGACCCTAAAATAATCCGGTACCTTTCGATTAATTGGAGCTTTTGTCCTCTCGAGAGTCACTTACGTCAACCCCCTGTCTTCTTCTCAACAAGGAAGACATAGAGATGCTTTATAAATGATTAGAAAGGCGGTCGATCAGGCCATTGGTTTTCTCATGAGTGCGTCCACACAGAGGCTGCTTAGCACGGGGCTCCACAACACGGTGTAAGAGCTGATAGCAGGCCATCTTTCTAACCAGAAGGTCCGACTCAGAACTGCAGTGGGTAACCGCATGCTTCACCAGATTGGCTGGGCAGCCCAGAATGTCACTCCACTTGACGTACTCCCAGACTCTTGGCGACTAAAACTAAAGATGCTCCCTTTGCTTAGAAATATGAACCCCTCACAGGACGAGAGTCACCGAAAAGCACGGGCTCAAGCGCTAAACACCACCCTCGGTGGGGATCATGCAGTTATCTACACAGACGCCTCCAAACATCGAGGGCAGCAATACGCCATCATCGTGGCTACCTCCAGAACCAACCTCCTTGCGTCTACCTCGCTTAGGACCCAAGAAATGACGACAGCCATCGCCTTGGCTTTCGCTAAACCAGGGGTTCGGAGGATAGTCACCGATTCCCAGCAAGCCTACTGGAATTAACAGTCGGGTTGGATGTCCTCACCTGCACTGCGCGTGCTAAAAGAACACTCTCCAAACGGTTCCATTCAGCTCATCTGGACACCCCCTCACGCTTCAATGGAGGGCAACAAATACGCCCACCCAACAAGCCTGCGCTTTTACCTCCCGTGCTATGGAGCTGCACGAAGACAGTCACCCGCTTATCACGTTCAGGCAGATAACCCAGCATTATCGCCTTCTGAGACAGACCGTACATTCGCCTTACCCTGACCTTTCCAGAGAACAACAAACTACCCTACGGCTCATACAATCCGGGCTCCTTCCCACACCCTACGTGTCTTCACTTAATGCATCCGAATTGCTACGACGCTGAACATAAATTTTGCTCAGAAGTAGGAACACTGCACCCCGTAACCCGGGTGTGCGACTTTAGCCCTGAGCACGCTCCTATCTTTCCGTCAACTACCCAAAAAAGAGCAATGAGAGATGCTGGTGTCCAGGCCCTCTCAATCTACCCAGCTTCAGCGGGTGGACAGAACACAGGCCGCGCGGTCTGCATACGGGCCCCACAGAAGAATGAATCACTCCCCAGGGCTGCACTCTCGGCCGTTCAGAAATCTGAACAGAAGTACTTCTTCCTCCTTCTGCTCCTTCTCTGCCGCAAACCTCGTCGCCTCTGCCCGCGGCGCAGAGACGTACGGAGAAGTCAGATCGTCTAACACCGGGTTGGAGGTTTAATTTTATAGAAAAATTTTCCACTGTTGTGCTACACCAATACAACTCAACCAAAAACCGTTCATGCGTCATGCATTGATTTAACCTTACCAAGAATACCTCTTTGAAATACTAAATGGCGTCGTTAAGTGCAATTCACTTTTCTCTGGTTTTACTACTTGTAAAGCAATGTGAGTGAATTTAAGTGACGTCGCATGGGAAATCGTTTATGGGTGCAGGTTACAGCTTTGCTTTCCAACCACATTCACGGGGTGGATTGGCGCAATTTTTTTTTCAGTTTCGGAACTGCGCCTTCCAAAGCGGGCGCGACTTTACCCTAGGCGCTGAGAGGGCGCTCCCGTCGCGAGTTGCGCTGTGTCGGCGGCTGCGGCGGCGGCTCCGGCGGCAGCGTTGACGGCGTGCGCGGCCGGTCCGCGGGCTCAAAGTTGCGGCCGCGGTGTAGTTGCGTGTCTGCCCTACAAGTTTCTTCTTTTCTCTAGCGTTTGTCTTTGCCCTTGCGCTAGAAACTTGCCGTTTTCAGTGTAGTCGGTTTGAGATATGCTATTGAACAGCTGCGGCCGCGGGTGAAAGCATTTCGTGACTCCGTCAACGTGCTGTGTTTTCTTTCTTGTGCTGGGCTTGGTGCACTGGCGACTGGCTTAACTCGCAGTCGGCTGTACGGGATTTTCCAGCCCACTTTAGCAGTGATGCTTGTGAGGAGGCTGGGCACATGCGTCGTGCATGAGGCACATGCTTATTCCCTTCACAAAATGTACAAGAGGAGGACGGAATGTAGCCTCATGCTAAAAAAAATATTGAAACAAAACAGACAAATGAACAAAAATAAAAATTCTTAATGCTAACACAATATAACTAGAAAACATACAATCTAAATCTCAAGGATTTTGGGTTAGCTTTACCCGCGCAACAATTTGATTTCTTTGAAACTACGAAGGATAAGCCCCAGTCAACGCCAAACAAACCTGGGTAAATCCTCAGGATGTCCGGCTCTGGACATTTCAGCATCCTCAGGTTGTCCAGATCTTATCCTCAGCCAGTCCAATCGGGGTCCGTTTGTCCGTCCAGCGTACATCCTCAGAACGTCGTCAAAATGATGCCGCTGGAAATTTTCGTACACTTCCAGGACAAAAACTAATGTTCGTTTTTCTAAGGCTGAAGGTATACCTACAAGCTAATTCAACAGGCCTCACTACAGAATTCAGGCACGTCCTAAATGATTACAGTAGAACCTGGGGAAGCCGTGCTAGGAAGGGAGGCAAAAACACTGCATCTGAGAAGACGGCACGGGTAACCTAAGAAAACTAAAGCGGAGTATATATGCTAGCTGAACCCCAACCGACGAATCCTGGAAGTTCGAGCAGAACCACATTACCAGTTCTCGGTGTCAAATTTTGTTTCAGTTTCACGCAAAGGGAAGAATCTTTCAGGTGCTCCCGAGATGCGTGGCTTGTACGAGCACAACGTAAACCTCCTGAAGGTGAAAGGCGTCACGGGACTTCTCTCTAAAAGCTTTGGAGAATTATGGCACCTGCATGAAGAGTTGAAGTGCTTTTCTGACTTTTTGAGCAGATTCAAAGATATAGAAATGGCAGCTGTCGAACAGGAAGAGTACGGATGTTGCGAAGAAGACACTTCTGTCCGCATCTAGTCGTGCTCTCTGCACCCAGTGACGTCCCAGTGCAGCAAGGGATTGCAGCTGAAAAATGACAGTCATATTACTACTTTTATGCAGGTTATTTTAAAAAGTCCTTGAGTGATACTTTTCCAGCCGTTTTTCACTAGCAAGGACCTGTGCAATAAACCACTTTTTATCCAAAATGGGTCAAATTCTGCGTCTCACATCAATGTGTGCCAGATCCGGACTTTACAAGTACTTACCATTGAGGGAAGTAATGCAGCTACATTTCTATTTCAGTGCTCAAATAAGATCCTTTCCTCCCTTCTACACCATGGCAAAAAATTATTTCAGCACTTGCCACCGTTATTTTGGTGGCAAAAAACGACGTTTTTCTCGATTCCACCCAAAGTGGATTTGGCTAATTTTGAAAATTTTTTTTCTTCACTGTTTTTCTTTTATTGCCGAAATTCTGATGCAAATTCTAATACACGTATATGCTTATGGCCACTAATAGACCTATCAGTCTGTATTAGTCTATTAGGCCCATCAGTATGTATTAGTCTATTAGATCTATCAGTCTGCATTAGTCTATTAGGTCTATCAGTGTGTATTAGTCTGGTAGGCATGGAGGAAAGAAAAGGTTGGTAGGTCTAACGATTGTATTGTGATAGGTCTGCCAGTGTGTACTAGTTCTATCAGAACCAGTGGCAAGTTCGAACAAAGCAATGAAACATGGCAACACATTTTATTATCAGGGTACACAGGCAATCTTGGATAAAACCAGCGCGAACTCAAACGAAGAAGAAGGAAGTGCAACACAAGGACAGCCGCTGGTTTAACTAAATTTTAATATCAGAAAGGGTGAACATAAATACTGAACACAAACAATAAAAATTGGCCGCGTATCTGCTCCTTTCGTTGCAAATGTCGTCAAAAGACGATAGTCTTCATCGACTTTTGCCAAGTAAATGCCTCCCTTCGCTTTACCGCTCACCTCTCATGTTGTTCCTCTTGCGTCGCGCTCCTCCCAAGGTAAAGACGCCAAATGTTTGCTTAAATCATTTTAAATTTCCCGCGTTCCACTGCTCCAAACCGGGTGTCTCGATGCGAACGCTGCCGTACGGCGAAGACGCGCGTTAATCGAGGCACCCTACTCCAACGTTTATAGAACCGCGTTTCCCTACTCCACGTGCGTTGCAAGCAGAACGTGGAAACTATCTAGTGGAACCTTGCGTAACTGTTGCCGGTTCATTTCTTAAAATGGCGCCAGAAGCTATAGTGGCGCTGGCGACAGCAGGCGACGGTGGAGTGAATTCTTTTTCTGCAGTTGATGAAGTATTTAATTTCGCAAAAGTCAAGTATGTTTGAATTTGTATAAAGGAACACTGCAAATATCACTTCTGTATTGGTTTGTTGTCTCATATTTGCGTAATGTCTTGTTCTTCTTCAACAATGTTGACAAGTATGAACATTACACCGGACCAAGACGGGTAGATTTAGCTGTGACTATATAAGACTATTGCGCAGGCGTTGTTTTGCTTTGGCCTGGTGGCTGAATCGAGTCACAGACAGACAGACGGACAGACATACAGACACACAGACATACAGACAGACCAAAATTTCTGGGTTTAAGTAGCCCAAGAAAGACTATCGTCTTTAAAATAATAAAAGGACAGTGCGCATGGTCGAAACAAGTTTGCAAAGGTCACGGTGATACCACAAGTAGATATACACGTTACAGCCAAGGCACACGCAGATATGCAATCTCTTTAGGATGGAGACACACGCTTGTTTGGCTTACAAACTTATCACCTCGTTCTGCTATGTGGAATGCCTCCATGATTTCGCGGGTTGTTTGATTACGGTGCCTAAATAAAATGTTAGTGGCAGGAAAGTTAGGTTTGCATTGGCTGCACTTAGCACAATGCGAAGAAAGATGGTAAAGCGAAGGGAGGCATTTACTTCCCAAAAGCCGATAAAGACTATCGTCTTTGACGTCATTTGCAACGAAAGGAGCAGATACGCGGCCAATTTTTTTTTATTTTGCCACCCTCTGATTGGCTAGGTAGCGCACAAAATAGGCGTCGCTGAAGGAACGACGGGCATTGTGCTGCTGGAACTACGTGCGTCGTCTCCCTTCGTGGGCAACGCGGCGGTCGTCCAGGCAGCTGGTGGCAGCGGTGGCAACGAAAGGGAGCGTATACGTCGGCGTTGGTCTTGGCGTCGGATTTGGTGAGAGCACGGCGTCGTCTCCCTTCCTGGGCAACCCGGCGGTCGTCCAGGCAGCTGGTGGCAGCGGTGGCGACGAAAGGGAGCGGCGTTGGTCTTGGCGTCGGATTTGGTGAGAGCACGGCTTGTTTGACTTCATGGGAGCACTGACGCACTTTGCTTGGTAGTCGAGGATTTTTGACTTTGCTAGATATAAGTAGTACATCTAAGAGCGGAACTTTTGTTATCTGCAGTCATGATGCAGATGTCGGTAACAAACCCCAACCTAATGTTGCTCACCGAAGGGCTAGGTATCACGCGGAGAGAGCCCATGCGGAGACGCGAGAGACAGACGGTGCGCTCACCGAGCACATCTGCGGGTTTACCCCCTGCGTTATCGCTGAATGCCATGTGATAGCGTCACGCTACCTTTCGCGCAGCTGTGCGCTCCGCTGATGGCACGTGTGGCGGCCGTGTGCGCGCCTTGTGCATTCGCTAGGATGCGGTTATATAATTATAAAGGAAGCTCACAACAACGCATGGCATCTCACTTCTCTTTCGTCTCTGCCACCGATCCCTCGGAAGCGACAGAAGCAGAGAAGTGAGATCGTCTAACACCGGGTTTGAGTTTCCTTCATTTTGCAAAAAAAGTGTCCACTCATGTGCTACACCGATACAACTCAACCAACCACCGTTCATAAATCCTGCATTCATTTAACCTTAACAAAGAACATCCAAGAAAGGGTATGGTTAAGTGCATTTCACTTGTATCTGGTTTCATCTTTTGTAGGGCCACGTGTGTGAATCAAAGTGACGTTGCATGGGTAATCGTTATGGGTGTCGTTTACAGCTTCGTTTTCAAACCACCTTCATAGGGTGGATTGGCGGGCATTTTAAAGCAAAGCTTTCTACCTCTACCCCCCAAGGGTTCTTTCGCGACCGTTGGTGTCACCAGAAAACTCCAGCGAACAAATAAAAGAATTTACTGGCACCGCCGGGAATCGAACCTAGAACCAATAGCCTAACAAAGCGAGAGCCCGTTGTCTTACCGATTCAGCTACGAGCCCACGTGAACACGGGAAGACAAATGGTGTACTCACCAAGCACATCTACGGGTTTACCCCCTGCGTTCTCGCTGAATGCCACGTGAAAGTGTCACGCGACCACTCACGCCCGTCTAGCGGCCCTGTGCGCACATTTCTCATGTGCTAAGAGTTACAAAAATTAAAGGAAGCTCACACCAATCCATGGCATCTCTCTTCTAGTACGCCAATGTGCTAAAGCCTGTGGCCTCCAGTGTTCACGTAAAAAATCCCAGCTCCTTGTCGTCCGCCCTCACGCCAAATCGAGGAATACATTCAAATACTCCTTGATGACCAGGCCATCACTCCAAACCCCAGCATCAAGATCCTGGGCCTACATTTCCAGGCCAACACCAAGAGTGACGTCTCCTTGCAGCGCCTCAAAAACAGCATTAATCTAATGATACACATGATCAGGCGAGTTGCTACCAAGAAGCGAGGACTAAAAGAATCCGGTACCTTTCGATTAATTGAAGCTTTTGTCGTCTCGAGTGTTACTTACGACAAACCCCTATCTTCTCCTCGACGAGGAAGACATAGAGATGCTTTATATAATGATTAGAAAGGCGGTTGAGCAGGCCATTGGTCTTCTCATGAATGCGTCCACACTGAGGCTGCTTACTAAGGGCTCCAAAACACGGTGAAAGAGCTGATAGAAGGCCATCTTTCTAACCAGAAGGTCCGACTCAGAACTGCGGTGGGTAACCGCATGCTTCACCAGATTGGCTGGGCAGCCCAGAATGTCACGCCGCTGGACGTACTCCCAGACTCTTGGCGACTAAAACTAAAGATGCTCCCTTTGCTTAGAAATATGAACCCCTCACATGACCAGGGTCAACGAAAAGCACGGGCTCAAGCGCTAAACACCACCCTCGATGGGGCTCATACAGTTATCTACACAGACTTCTCCTAACATCGAGGGCAGCAACACGCCATCATCGTGGCTACCTCCAGAACCAACCTCCTTGTGTGTACCTCGCTTAGGACCCAACAAATGACGGCAGCAGAAAAGGCAGCCATCACCTTGGCTCTCACTCAACCAGGGGTTCGGAGGGTAGTCACCGATTCCCAGCAAGCCTACTGGAATTACCAGTCGGGTTGGGTGTCCTGACCTGCACTGTGCGTGCTAAAAAACCACTCCCCAAACGGTTCCATTCAGTTCATCTGGACACCGCCTCACGCTTCAATGGAGGGCAACAAATACGCCCACCCAACAAGCCTGCGCTTTTACCTCCCGTGCTATGGAGCTTCATGAGGACAGTCACCGGCTTGTCATGTCGAGGGAGATAATCCAGCATTATCGCCTTCTGAGACAGACCGTACCTTCGCCTTACCCTGACCTTTCCAGAGAACAACAAACTACCCTACGGCTCATACAATCCGGGCTCCTTCCCACAGCCTACGCGTCTTCACGTAATGCATCCGAATCGCTACGACGCTGAATGTAAATTTTTCTCAGAAGTAGAAATACTCCGCCCCGTAATCGGTGTGTGCGACTTTAGCCCTGAGCACCCTTCTCTCTTTCCGTCAACTCCCCAACAAGAGAAATGGGAGATGCTGCTGTCCAGGCCCTCTCTACCTACCCAGCTTCAGTGGGTGGACAGAACACAGGCCGCGCGTACTGCATATGGGCCCCACAGAAGAAGGAACCACTCCCCAAGGCTGCACTCCTGGGCCGTTCAGAAATCTGAACAGAAGTATTTCTTCCTCCTCCTTCTCAGCCGCAAGTCTCGTCGCCTCCGTCCGCGGCGCAAAGACGGAGAAGTCAGATCGTCTAACACCGGGTAGGAGCTTACTTAGATTTTATAAAAAAAAGTTTCCACTCTTGCTACACCAATACAACTCAACCAAACACCGTTCAAGCATCATGCATTGATGTAACCTTACCAAGAATATCTCTTTGAAGTAATAAATGGTGTGGTTAAGTGCATTTCACTTCTCTCTGGTTTTCCTATCTGTAGAGCGATGTGAGTGATTTTAAGTGACGTCGCATGAGTAATCGTTATGGGTGCCGCTTACAGCTTTGCTTTGCAACCACATTCACGGGGTGGATTGGCGCGATTTTTTTTTTGCCCACAGGAATCGTTTTTGCTCACGTCGATGAAACCGTTGGGGGGGGGGGGGGGGGGTAGAGGTATACAGCTTTGCTGTGAAAAAAAATGCCTGCGGTATGTTTTGTATATAGGCCCATGATTCCACTACATAGAGCCAGTAATGCGCAACGGCTCCTGGCCTCCCTGGAGGTGGTACCTACATTTATTAATTGGTCCTTTCTACAGTGTTGTTTTTGTAACTATATTAGTCTATCACGGCTGTGATAGCATTATTTCGCGTGCAGAGTATGTAATCCTAACTACGAATTCCGGCCGACCGATTACAAGCAACTTCTGAAAAGAGTAGTTCCATATGACAAGTGTCAAGCTATGAAAGCTTTGAATATGGGCCGTTTGGTTATCCTTGCTCCTGATTTGTTCGTATGCGTGCCAGCACGAATCGCTGCGTAGTTTATGTAACTCTTGCTGTGCTCATTCATACCTGAGACAGAAGCAATAGGTGCATGCGTCCTTAGCATAGGTCGGCGTACTCACTCGTGAGTACACTCATTTGTACTCAAACTCGCAAGTGAGTACGATGATGAGTGAGTACACACCCAGAAAAAAAAAGTGAGTGCGATGACGAGTGAGTACAGGGGTGAGTCCACCACTCGTGAGTCTGAGTATGAGTACTCGTGAGTATGAGTACTCGTGAGTATGAGTACTCGTGATTACAATACTCATGAATACTGGTTTTGCGAGTGCCTGCACTCTTGAGTATATGCACTCGTGAGTACAGTAGTGCAAACAAGTTTTATCACGAGCTCGAGTCCGGACGCGCGTTTACGAGTCGCAAACGGCGGTGCCGCTGTGCAGCTTCACTGTCCAGGATGGTAAAATTAGACTACGAAAACTGCACCTCCCTCCTTTCCCGGTCCCTGTTTGGCGCTGTAAGCATTTCTCGGCGGTCGCTGGCAAAGGGGTCACGGTGAAGAGGGAAAAACGAGGGGGTGAGGGCCCGGCGGGAAACGCCGCCGCAGTTGCTCTGCTCCTATGGCACTTGTTGACTGCCCCAGTTATTTTTGTTGACGCGGCCTGTGAACGCGTGGCGGCTGCATTGCGCTTGCTCCCTTCTAGTTGTTTTAGGGGAGAGGCTGTGGAGGCTGCTAACAATGCACGCACTAGGCGTACTGATGTCCCTCTTTTTCGGTCTTCAGAAGTTTCCGTAGACGCATGTCACGCTGTGTAGTCGTTTCGTGAGCCGAACCGCTCATTTCAACAGTCGCAGTTAATTTACGTAACTCGCGTCAAACCGATTGCGTGGTTTGTAACGTTTGCCTCACCGAAATTGTCCGCACCATTCCGCTGTGCGTATTCAAGCGACAATTTGGCTGATGTACGTGCGCCCATATGTTTTAAAGCAAAGCTTTTTACCTCTACCCCCCAAGGGTTCTTTCGCGACCGTTGGTGTCACCAGAACAAATAAAAGAAATTACTGCACCGCCAGGAATCGAACCTGGAACTAACAGAGTTGCAAAGCAAGAGCCCGTTATCTTACCGATTGAGCTACGAGCCGACGCGGAGACGGGGAAGAAAAGTGGTGCACTCACCAAGCCCATCTACGGGTTTCATTTCATTTCATTTATTTTACCCTCAAGGCCAGAGGCATTACAGAGGGGAGCGGGTTACAAACAAAAAAGAACAAATAATACAATGCAGCAAAAAAGGTACTTTATAACAGGTCTATGTGGTTCCTAAAGTAACAATGTTAGCTAAAGTTATGCGAAACTGTTGATGGTTTTCAATGGCGGCGATTGGTCCGGGAAGGTGGTTCCAGTCATATGCTGTGCGAGGCATGAAAGACTGAGAACAAGATTTTGTGCAACAGGACATGATTGAAACTTTATGACGGTGATCAATGCGGGCAGAAACATATGAAGGCGCAGAAACCAAGATGGAACGCAAGTAGGGATTGTGATAGTATATTCTATGAAATAAACAAAGACGAAAGTGCTGACGACGATGGGCGAGCTGGGGCAAATGCAAGGTATTTTTCATGGATGTTACGCTAGATGCTCTACTGTAATTGCCTGTAATAAATCGCGCAGCGTTGTTTTGAACGAGTTCGAGAGATTTGATTAAAATTTCAGTGCCAGGATCCCATATTGGTGCAGCATATTCTAATTTAGATCTTACCAAGGATGTGTACAAAAGTGTCTTAAGGGAAATAGGAGCAGATGAAAAGTTACGGCGAAGGTATCCAAGCATGCGGTTGGCGTTGTTAATTATTTGTTCAATATGCAATGCCCAAGAAAGCGACGATGTTATGTGAACCCCTAAGTAGCGATACGACGTTACGGCTTCAAGCGGGACGTTGTTGAGATGATAAATGGCTGGAGAAGATGAAATCCGTGAGACACCCATAGTTTTACATTTAGTAGTGTTTAGTTCCATGTGCCACTTCTTACACCATGCGGATACCGCGTCAATATCATGCTGAAGCATGTTAGTGTCGTTATCGTTGATTATTTCGCGAAAAATAACGCAATCATCGGCAAATAGGTTAATACTAGAAGAGACAAAATCAGGTAGATCATTAATATAAATTAAAAAGAGAAGGGGGCCTAATACCGAGCCTTGAGGCTCGCCAGAGTGAACAGGGCTAGGAGATGATTCTTGGTCATTACACGTTACGTACTGTGAGCGGTTCAGAAGAAATTGTTCTATCCACAAAAAAGTGTTACTGTCTATGTTAAGTTGGCTAAGTTTTACGAGAAGGGATTTATGGCATACTTTATCGAACGCTTTTGAAAAGTCAAGAAAAATGCAATCTGCGCATGAACCACGGTCAAGAATGGTGTTAAAGGGGTCATGAAGACAAAATACAAGTTTGGTTCATTAGAAAGACTGCCCTGTCGTGATAACAATGATACCGATTTCATAACAAACTTCGGAAAAATAACAGAGATATTAAAGAAAACGCATGGAGGAGTGGCGACTCGCTAGCCAGTTTCCGGCAACATTTCTATGACGTCACCGAATCTTGTTTGGGCGATTGACGGTGGCCGAACCGATCAATCGCCTGGACTCATGACTGGACGATTGTAGTGGGCCACTTGTTCCGTTTGATCGAATCACTTGAATGTTAACCTGTAGTTAAGACACTGAAAATTATGTTTTTAGTGATGGCCCATATGACGTCACTCGTGCCGATAACACGTCACTGTGGCGCGAAATTTGAAAGTTTTTAAGTATTTCTTGCGTTTTTATCGGTTAAAAAACGTTTTGCGGGGCCGGAATGTAGCTGAGTGAGGTACTGAAGCCTAACTCTTTAAATTTAACGAAAGTTGTATTTTGTCTTCATGGACCCTTTAAGATTATGAGTGAAACAAAGTAACTGCGTTTCGCAAGAGAAAGTCTTCCTGAAACCGTGCTGATAAGGCGAGAAAAAAGAATTTGTTTCAAGGAAAGTTGCTAAGTGGGAGTACAAGATATGTTCTAAGAGTTTACATGGGATGCTGGTTAACGATAAGGGTCGGTAATTGTTAGGCGAGTCTTTTTTACCGGACTCATGGATGGGCACCACCTTCCCGACCTTCCAGTCAGCAGGGACCGTGTGTCTGTCTAGTGACTGCTGAAAAATATGAGCCAAAATAACCGAGGAATGCAATACAGTGTTCTTAAGAAATTTCGCAGTGATAAGGTCAGAGCCGGGACTTGATGACACTTTCAATGATTCAATAATTTTGGCAACACCTTGTGGATCAATTATGACAGGGTTCATTGGCGGGTAATGATATTCGGTCTCACAGGAAGGTAAATCGTGAGAAGAGGTTACAAAATTTTGAGAAAATACACTGTTAAGTACGGATGGACAGTCAACATTCGGTATAGAAAGGCCACTGGAATCGACTAGCTGTATAGTGTTACGCTCTGGGGGATTAATAACGCGCCAAAACTTTTTAGGATCGTTAGTAAGCATAGAGGGCAATGTATGTTGAAGATAATTATTTTTCGCTCGTTTTAACTCGTCAACGTAGGCGTTGTTAGCGAGTTTGTAAGAAACCCATCGTTGGTCGGAAGGAAAGCGCTTAGCTGCCCTGAAAGAACGTTTTTTACGATTAGATAGCCGTTTAAGGTGGGTGTTGAACCATGGTGCATTTGGGTTAGAACGGAGACTGCGCAAGGGAATGTATTTGGTTATCAACTCGTGTACTTTATATTTAAAAACGTTCCAATTCGTTTCAATCGTTCTTTCGTCAAAGTGCTCTAAGAAAGGGCCAATAAACCGGGAAAGTTCGGTGTTAATAATGTCAAAGTTTGCATTGCGGTAATCACGTATTTGTTTGGTTCTGCTGATCGTTTTTGTGACAAGGGTTCTAACTTTAAATGAGATAAGCAGGTGATCACTAAGTCCTGGTAAGTACGATACTTCAGGGACGAGTTCGGGGTTAGTAGTCAGGACTAGATCAAGGGTGTTAGCGACTGCATTTGAAACTCTTGTTGGCTCGAGAATTAGTTGGGACAATGAGAACAAAGAGCACAGGTCTAAAAATTCGGTACATTGTGTAGAGGACGGGATGCATTTTGGAGGTACAGCAGTCCATGAAATTGACGGAAAATTGAAATCGCCTAATAAAAATAGCGAAGCATTTGGGTGACGTGTCGTAACAACATTAAGCGCATCGTGCAATTCGGAAACAAAACTAGGAGGATAAGAGGGAGGGCGGTAGCAGACCCCAAAGATGCATGTGCGATACCCAATTTCTACACATGCCCAGACAGCTTCAAGCTCAGACTGAACATGAATGACGCGTGACGGTATAGATTTCCTTATTGCGAGCAGTACACCACCGCCCTGACGCAAAGTTCGGTCGCGTCGATAAATATTAAAACTTGACTGATGCAAAACAATTTCGTGGTCATGAACATTTGAATGCAACCATGTTTCTGTTAATGATATTATGTCGGCGTTACACGTATCAATAGCAGAGGTAAGAGGTTCACGTTTGTTAATGACACTTCGCGTGTTCGCAAGAAGTATGGAAACATTTGAGGCTGGTGAAACAAAACCGTCTCCCCTCTCGACTTCCTATGGTGAGGAGTTGCGTGATGATGGTGGTGAGGCGTTAGCAGACCGAGGATCTGAGTTTTTCACGCTATCTGTCTCAGCATCATTGGCAGCAGCGTTGCGTGACGGGACCGATGCAGCAGAGTAATACCTGCTGTAAGAATGCAGGGGTTAATACCTCCAGCATTAACCCCTGCATTCTCCTTGAATGCCACGCGATAGCGATTAAAGGAAGCTCACACCAACCCATGGCATCTCACTTCTAGTACCCCAGTATGCTAAAGCCTGTGGCTTCCAGTACACACGTAAAAATTCTCACCTCCTTGTCGTCCGCCCTCACGACAAACGACACCCCAAAGAACACATTCAAATACTCCTTGATGGCCAGGCCATCACTCCAAGCCCCAGCATCAAGATCCTGTGCCTACATCTTCAGACCAACACCAAGAGTGACGGATCCTTGCAGCGCCTCAAACACACTATCAATAAAATCATACACATGATCAGGCGAGTTTACACCAAGAAGCGAGGCCTCAATGAATCTGATACCATTCGATTAGTTCAAGCTTTTGTCCTCTGGAGAATCACTTACGTCAACCCCCTGCCTTCTTCTCGCCAAGGAGGACATAAGATGCTTTATATAATGATTCAAAAGGCGATTGAGCAAGCCATTTGTCTTCCCACGAGTCCGTCCACCGAAAGGTTGCTTAGCACGGGGCTCTACAATACGGTGGAAGAGCGGTTAGAGAGCCATCTTTCTATCCAGAAGCACCGAATGAGCAGAACTGCGGCGGGTCGCAGCATCCTTCTCCAGATTAGCTGGGCAGCACAGAATGCCAATCCGCTTGATATACTCCTGGACTTCTGGCGACAAGAAATTAAGATGCTCCCTTTGCTTTGAAATATAAACCCCTCATACTACGGGGGTCGCCGAGAAGCACGGGTTTAAGCGCTGAACACCAGCCTCGGTGGGCATCATGCAGTTATCTACACAGACGCCTCCCAACATTGAGGGCAGCAGTACGCCATCATTATGGCTACCTCCAGAACGAACCTTCTTGCGTTTGCCTCACTAGAGACCGAAGAAATGACGGCAGCAGAAAAGGCAGCCATCGCCTTGGCTCTCACTCTAACAGGGGTTCGTAAGGTAGTCGTCGATTCCCAACGAGCCTACCAGAATAACCAGTCAGGTTTGGTGTCCCGACCTGCACTGCGTGTGCTAAACACCACTCACGAAATAATTATATTCAGCTCATCTGGACACCACCTCACGCTTCCATTGAGGGCAACGAATACGCCCACCAAGCCTGCAATTTCACCCCCGTGCTATGGAGCTGCACGGGGACAGTCACCGGCTTGTCTCGTTCAGGCACATAACTCAGTATTATCGCCTTCTGAGACAGACCGTATCTTCGCCTTACCCTGACCTTTCCATAGATCATCAAACTAGCCTACGGCTCATACAATCCGGCTCCTTCCCACACCCGACGCGTCTTCACTTAATGCACCCGAATCGCTACGACGCTGATTGTAAATTTTGCTCAGAAGTAGGAACACTCTGCCACATAATCGGGGTGTGCGACTTTAGCTCTGAGCACCCTCATCTCTTTCCGTCAACTACCTAACAAGATGAATGTGAGATGCTGCGGTCCAGCCCCTCTCTGCCTACCCAGTTTCAGCTGATCGGCAGAGCACAGGCGGCGCGGACTGAATATGCGCTGCAGTGAAGAAGGAACCACTGCCCTGTGGGGCACTCTGTGCCGTTTAGAAATCTAAATAGAAGTATTTCCTCCACCTCGTACTCCTCCTCTTGCTCCTCCCGCGTCTCTGCAGCCGATCTCATCGCCTCCGTCCGCGACGACAGAGACGGAGAAGTCAGGTCGTTTAACCAGGCTTGAGATTTAATTTTATATATAAAAAAAATAGTTTCCACTCATTTGCTACACCAATACAAATCAATCTACCACCGTTCATGCATCGTGCATTAATTTAACCTTACCAAGAATATCTCTTCGAAGTAATAGAGGGTCTGGTTAAGTGCATTCCACTTCTGTCTGGCTTCACTATTTGTAGAGCGATGTGAGTGAATTTAAGTGACGTCGCGTGGGTAATCATTGTGGGTGTCGTTTACAGCTTTGCTTTCCAACCACATTCACAGTGTGGATTGGCGCAAATTTTTTTATTAGGTTCCCGTTTTGAAACATTTTGCTCAGGTTCGCTAGTAATATGGTCTCGTGTAGTGCCATTTACAAGAGCGTTACATGACTCACACAAAGCGATAGCACTTCTCAACTCAGTGCCTCCGATGAAATGCCGCCGCACAGCCGCTGCTCCAGGGCTGGTTTTATACCCCCGGGTTTCCGGCGCAGCCGCTTGCAGTTCGAATCTTCCCAATCAGGACTATCACTGGCCGCAGTTTGAAGGCGAAGTGATTGCGTCAGCCGAGCCACGACAGGAAAGGGAAGGCGACTCAGCGGCGCCGTCTCCAGGATCTACTCGCTGCGTGTCTTTTTTTGGGCCGGTCGTCCCAGGCATGATTTGGTGCGGCCGTCTCGATGGGAAAAAAAGAGTAGACTCGGCGGCGCCGTGTGCCGCCAAGTTGCGGCACGTCTTCCGCGGGCTGTTTGACCGAGGCGCGAATCGGGCCCACCGTCCGCGCGTCGCCAGGTGCAGCAAATTTGTGTTGGGCGCTCCGGTTAACCGCACACGCACGCATACAAAAATTAGTGATTAAGGTCATACCCGTGTGGGTTTTGACCGTGCTGTGAACGAAAATAGACACAACGACGCGTAGCGCCCCTGTCCTGTCCCTTTCTCGCGGCAGGCCATCCCTCTGACTTTTCGCGCGGTAGCCGGTTTTCGTCTTTCTGTTTATCTCTTACTTTGCGGGCTGGCGGCGGTTGCGAGTGGTACGGCTGCGCAATGCGGCAGCGTCTCTTTCCAGCTGGTTTTAAAGACGATAGCCTTTCTTTGGCCACTTGAGCGCGACAATGTTGGCCTGTCAGTCTGTCTGTCTGTGTCCGTCATAAAGATAATTTATTATTTCAACTTAATATCACGCCCCGCTGTATACATGGGAGATACTGCGGTCGCCGTTAAGTAGCTTTATGTACATAATGTCCCCTATCTAGAACTGGCCAACTGCCCCGCGATTCAGCCGCTCGGCCAAAAGTTGAAATAATCCTTGATCACGGCCGCTGGATGAGAGCGCACGCAAGGTGCGGCCTGCCGCGTCGCCCGGAATTCAACGGGCGAGGGCGTGAGTGGCGGTGTTTACGTTTTTCGCCGCTTGACTCCCTCGCGGCGCTAGCGTTCGGGGACTGGTTTCTGGACGGAGCGGGGCGGTCCCCGTAGGCGAGCGCTTGCGCCGACTGAGACACAGCCAGCGCACGGGTTTTAAAGATGTTGTCCTTCCTGGGCTACTCAACCGCCGAAACTGTCTGTCCGTATGTATGTATATCTCAGTCTGTCGCTCGATTCAGCCACCCGGCCGTGACTGAAGCAGCCAGAAGTTAAAAAAATTCTTGAGTGATATATAGGCAACACATTTTCAATCTAACAAATCTGAAAAGATGCTCCATATTCGACAACATTGTTAAAAAAGATAATATTCAACAAAAAGACAGTAACCACCGGTTAGCTTTGTCTGACAACATCTCACACACAGCATGTATACCGCGTTGCACAGTTTGAAGCCGCAAGTTGATTAGTTACAGTTCAAGCAGCCGGTATTTGGTGGGACTTCATTCGTCCGAAATTCCAAAAATGTCACCTTTTCTCGGGAAACGCGGTGTCGACAAATGGGAGAGCGACGAATATTTGCCGGCGACGGAATAAAGCTTGCCTTAAAGACACTTCTATTGCAAAAACATGTTGGCCGGGCAGAATGCGCACTTCATAAAACGGGGACACGCGATAGGATGGTTGAAAAAATATTTGAAAAGACTAGACATTTTGCTATGCGTGTCTTTTGATACTCTTACACTGGCTCGATCATGTCTCGCCGCGCATAGAGATTTGGGTTGTTTCATTTTCGCAGGCACGACAACGCCATTAAACACGCTACTGAAAACTTGATTACAGAGGTTGTATAGAAAGAAAAATAAATGCGCCGTGTTGTGTTCAAGAGACAGTGCGTACGGTCCACTCTCCTAGCTGCTAAGCATTTTTTAAACTTTGCGATGAGAACTATGCGCTAGGTTCACTTCCTCCGTTATTTCTTCGCCGATTTAAACCCATATGCATTTATCCCTGAAGATAACGGCCAGGCTCCTGGAGCAGCACCAATATGTGCTCAAATTAGCGCGCTCTAAAGACGTTGCGGTAGTTTTGCTCTGTGAACATACTGCGCTTCAATTGGAAATAATTTTGAAATTATTTCAGGCAGAAATTGGAATCGCTTTTAATTGAACTGTGTATATATATATATATATATATATATATATATATATATATATATATATATATATATATATATATATATATATATGTGTGTGTGTATGTATATGTATGTATGTATGTATATGTATGTATATATAATGTCAAAATAAAAAAGGCCGACATAGCTATGATAGTAGTATTACTTCATAACTAAACACCGTGTAATCAAATCCTATGTGCCGTGAAATTAATACAAATTGTGGTGTTTTATTTAGTGCACGAGGAAAAACCTACATACAAGTTGGTTATGTCTTAAACATTGAGAAGTGTTGGCACTCATAAATAACAAGCGCCGTCACAAAAACATTGTTTCTGTTTGTCCGGAATTTTAATATATCCTCTGCAGTCGCAGCTTGCACACAAAACGTAAATCTCTGCTGGGCGTGAGGTCACAAAGAGCATTCCGGGCAATGTAAGACACAACGACACAGCAATGCGAGACAGAAGGCACACTATCAACGCGTAATCCTGCTGCTGCGAACGGAATTTAACTTCCATCTTGACCGAATGAAGCTCGGCCGCCGCTAATCGTGTTTGTCTTTTAACAGGCGTAAGTGCTGGTAAATAGAGAGTTTTAGCAGCCCGTATGCTCCGGCCGTTCCGTTCGTTACGTTGCTACCGGGTTCACCGGGGCCCGACTGCGCATGCGCGCGCACGTACCGGGTTCTTTCCGTGTAGTGAGACGGAAAACGTGTTCTAGCACTCCGTAGCGTCGTACCGTTCGTTCCGTGTGCCGGATGATAAGCCGAGTTGTTGCAAAAATCCACACGCTAAAAATACGTAAATAAACGCAGTTTCCCCTAAAGCATTGCAAATCTAAAATGAATCGCGCTCGACCGGACGCATTGTGAGCAGTGTTGTACGGAACGGCGTTACAAGGAATGGCTTTCCTGGAACTAGTTCCTTTTTGGAGGAACGGAGGAACGCCACCGTTCCATTAAGGGTCGGTGGAACTGTAACGGTAACTCGTTACGTTTTCGAAGGAACGGCGTTCCTGCCGTTACATAGCTAGAATTTGGCTGTATTTGATGCCAAGGCTCGAGTACAAAAATCCACAAAGCGCTACTGCGTTTCTCTTCCTATAAGATGGTCAATTTGCCCGCCCTTCAGCCGTACGTGCTTCCTCGAAGGTCAAAGGCAGAAGAATAACTACGCAGCAGGCCGCAGCTTGTGTTTGCTTTCATGCTGGTTGCTTGCGCGGCGTTCGACGGGTGAATAGCGTAGCCGCGAGAATGCTTTTCACCCTTCATCGTTTGTCTGGGGAGGCCAGAATGCGCGTCTGGCCGATAGAATTGTTCCCTAGCGGGGAAAGAATAGTTTTAGCAGTCCGTCCGTTCTGTCGTATGCGTTGTTACTGGGTTGACCGGGACCCGGCTGGGCAATTGGGCATTCGTCGCGGTAGGGGAATTAGTTCCGCGGGCCTGCCTTCGCCATGTCCGTGCCTCCGCACCCTTCCTACTCGCCCTTCCGCGCGCTCAGGAGCAGACCGGGACCGGCCAACCCGGTAACAACGTAGCCAACGAAACGGACGGACTGCTAAACGGGATCCGGACATTTCGGTGTCGAAAATTTCGGTCCAGCACGTTTCGGTGTGGACATTTCATTGCACGGACATTTTGGTGCACGACGTCTTGACCCAGACATTTTAAGTAAGAGGATTGTTGTGCCAGAGCGCCTGGCCCAAAGGCGTTGCACGAGGCGACGCGCCGACAGTGAGGCTGAGTCACGCCTCTCCCTTCGTCGCTGCGGCGCGGCCGAATCCTGCATCTCGAAACGCTGCGGCGCGGCCGACTCCTGCATCTCTAAACGCTGCGGCGCGGCCGACTCCTGCATCTCGAAACGCTGCGGCGCGGCCGATTCCCTCAGCGGAGAACGACCCAAACAAGGGCATGTCGCTAAGCCCGGAGGTGAGGTCACGGAGACGGCGGCGGCATCGCTCTCCCTTTCCCCATTGGCGGCGCAGCTGACTCACCGCTTCGCTACCATTCGTCGGAATTCAAACTTCAGGCAGCGAGAGCCCTGATTGGAGCTTTTCGAACTTCTTGGGGCCACAACGAATTCCCGGGCTATAAAAGAAGCCCGGAGGCTCTCATCGTCGGGATTCCTCGGCGGCTTCTCTCCGGCACCAGTCTCTTCGGAAGCACCGAGTGAAAGGGTGCTGTCGCCTTTGTGCGAATGATGTAACGTTTGCTTACCCTGTAAATACTGTATATAAATGTTACTTTAAGTTTTCGACGGCTCGAGAACTTCTTCGCTCTGCTCTGCGCCGCGTCGATAGCGGACGGAGCAAGGCAACGTCGCTACACCTCTGACTGCGGTGGGATACTCATTCCCAACAGTGGTGGCAGCGGTGGGATGGTCATTCCCAACCTCGGTGACGAGCGGGAAGGCGAGTCACAACCTGGTAACGGCCCTGGGATCGTCATTTCCCAACCTTGGAGGCAACAGTGGGATAGCCATTCCCAACAGGATGTCCCAGGCATTCTTTGAACATTTTAGCTTTAATATTGTAATTTCGTGACTTGATATGATTTTACGTTCGAGACTGGTGCTTGCGCCGCCGTTCGTGGAAACGAACGCTAAACCCTGGCGGAGCATTGCCACGTGAAACCCAATTTCTGTAGCAGATGGTAAAAATTAACGTTGTTATTTTGGATCCGTTCAACCATTTTTCTGTTATTTTAACATTCATGTGAACAACCCTAATAGTTTAAGTGTTACCAAAACACTTTCCTTTCACTTCACGCCACGGTGCAAGACGCTGCTGCTTTTAGTCTATTGTCCCCCCCCCCCCCCGGGAAACTTCCGCAAAAAAACAACAGAAAAACGAGTTCGATTAGGGGCGTGTGCATTTCGGTTTAATTAATCTCTCAATCAATCTCGCCTTCGTTGCATTCGGTGTCAGTTCTACTTAAAACTAACAAACCAACCATCGCACTTACGGTGGCGTTACTTAGGGAAGGGGAAAGCTGAGCCCCGCCGGCAATCATCCCCCTAAGTAGAGAGAGAGGGGTGTCACTTGTGCCCAACGTTTTTAGATCAGGTCAGTTGGCAAAGAGCGCGGCCTTCGAAGCACGGCGGCGCGGGCCGCTGCTGCTGCCGACCAGGTGGTGGCGCTGCGGTAGTGTTGAGATTAAGGTCCCTGTATTACAGGGACCTTAGTTGAGATCGGTCTCGGCGCGTCGTCTGCTTCTCCTTGCTTGAAAAGGCGCCGGTGAACGCCCACCACACACTGTTAACGTAGCTTTGAAATGCACAATCTAACTTCGCTCTAATCTTCCGCTTTAGTGACAAGAGCTCTACATTTTTATGGCCATTTTGAGGAGACACAAGCTCTACTTCGGATGGGAAAAAGGCAAGGCAAACGCTGTACAGTGCGCTTGCTTTCAGGCGCATCCCGTTCCAACGGCCGTTTATTTTCCCCCACCCAACGAGATCTCTTATACCTCAATAATATTTAAAGCATACCCGAACACGTCTTACGCGGTTGAATTTGCGTAAAAGCCTACAGTAGTCAACCACCCGCTTGGAATCAAGAAAGGAATTGTCATTTTTATTTATATATGCTGCGGAAGCAAATGCAGTAAGTACATTTTCACAGAAATATATTTGCAATTCTAACAAAATTAGTGAGCCGATCGGAAACCAAGCGCTGCAACAGTAGTTGGCTTTATTAATAACGAACAAAATAAACTAATTATTAAACCAATGTTTTTCGACGTTTTTATTACTTTGGGCGGTATATGCTTTCTTGAAAGAAAAAGTATTTCTTAGATTCGTCGTGCTATTTTTTTGTTGGTTTGTAAATCTGATTAACTGTCTATTAGGGTCACAGAAACTTTAATTTGTCTTCTGGTAGCTCGGATATGCCCAATATTTTACGCGTTTCGCCTGACAGTTTTTTCCATTGTGCCATCGTTTGTGCTGTCTTAACTTTTTCAACGTAGATTTTTCTGCTCGTTTCTTTTTGCAGTCGATAAATAGGCAACACAACTCAGTTTTGACTAGTCAGACTGCTTAGGAGGTTTAACGTATCGGCGCTACACAGGCAATGAGGCGCGCCCCATAGTGGAGGGCTCCAGATTAATTTTGACCACCTGGGGATCTTTAACGTGCGCCGATATCTCTAACACACGGGTGTTTTCGCTTTCCGCCTCTATCAGAAAAGAGGCCGCCGCGGTCGGAAATCGAACCCGCGTCCTTGCGCCCAGCAGCACGACACCTTAACCACCGCGCCGGGTAGGATAAAAGTTTTGATCTGACAGCACCGTGCATCTGTTGTGCCACACACTGCCCTTTTTCACGGCTGTTGTTGCTGATGAAATACCTGGCGATAGGTATACCATTTGCTCCAACGGCTAATATTAAGGCAACAATGTAGCGGAGAAACGTTGCTATATTTTTACTGGTTTGCCAGCTGAGAGTGAATATTCCCCCTCTAACAGCCCCGCCGGTAGCGTAGTGGTTATCGCACCAGACCGGTATTCTGGAGGTCGTGGGTTCGGATCCCACCCGGCGGGCATTTTCTCACCAATTTCTTTCTGAGTCAAAAAAATTCATCTCTTTCTATGACCCACCACAACCCCCCCCCCCCCCCCCTTTGCTTTCTGAGGTTTTCTTGACTGCCAACCCTTATTTTCTGTCCTATGTATATATATGTATATATAATGTATATATATGTATATATATGTATATTGTTGAAGACCAGGAAGCAGACGCAGTTAAAGGAGCACCGGTTTATTATGACCTTTGAGCGGGAGATTCGGTAAAGGAAGATGTCACGAGCCTCGTTCCTCGTCAGGCAGTTGCTTGTCCCTTCTTCCGTCTCGTCGTCTTGTTATCGTTTCAAACATAGCTTTTCGTAACAGGCTCCGGGCCGGCCAGATAAAATGAATCAGGTTGGTTAGCTTCTTCAATCCTCGATGCTTGGGGTGTATGGATCTGAAGCTTCAAGGCGATAAAGTAGTTGAATCGGCCGACGCAAAGTAGTTCCGGCCCATGTACGCACTTCACAAGAACGAACCTTTCCGTCTCTACCTTGGAAAAGCTGAGTCACTCGACCCAACTTCCACATTTGGCGAGGCGCGTTCCTCTCTCCAATAAGAACAACGTCTCCGAGATGTATAGAAACAGGAACTGTCCTTGGACTAACGTGCGCGGAGCGTAGTTCATGCAGGTATTCGCGTCGCCATCTGTTCCAGAGTCTTTCGAGTAAGTTGTTCTACTCGCCCACGAAGTTTCTCGGCAGAAGAAATTTCAGGGGCTGAATTGGGGCACGAACTTTCTTGGGGCAACATTGTTAGACGCTGCCCAATGAGGAAGTGGCCTGGAGTCGGCGGATTAGGTTCGTAGGGTTCTGAGTAGACGTACGTGATGGGCCTTGAATTCATTATTGCTTCCACTTGAGTTAGAATGGTTGCAAGTTCCTCGAAGTTCAAGCTGTTCTTTACAATTATTTCCTTTAGGGTTCTCTTGATTGTCCGAATCAATCGTTCCCAATACCCTCCCCACCAGGGAGCTTGTTCAACAATAAATTTCCAGTGGATGGAGTCGTCCGAAAAATATCTTTGAATTTCGCCTCCTCTCAGAGTCCATAGCCGCTTAATGTCTTTAGAAGCGCTTTTGAAAGTCTTCCCATCGTCGGAATATATGATCTTACAGAGGCCTCGCCGAGCAACAACTCGCCGGAAGGCGAGGAGGCACTGTTGCGCGAGGAGGAAGGCGAGGAGGAACTGAGGAAGAACGGTACCTCCGGCAAGGTCGTTCCATTTCGTCCAAAATCATTCCGGCGGCCGGAACGTGGTGCCTTCCGGCCGAAAAGTGCTTTCCGCCAGAGGTTGGCCAACTTCAACTTTTTGCCTGTCCGCGATGATGACGCGTTTCGCCAGCCATCATCCGACGCCCTGATTGCTTCCTACCGACCTCTAGCTACTGGCCAATCAGGGCTATCAGAAGGTTTCAGGCTGAACAACATGGCAGCGTCGCTCAAGCGAAGCGATGCGGAGGAAAATAGTCGCACCGGCTTATAGTACGTCGCGACTATTTTGTGACTGCTTGAATCGAGGTATAAATCCACGAAGCATTTGTTTGTGCCGACGGAAGCATACCTGCACGGCGCTTAGTTTGAGATCCGCAGTGTGGCAATATTACGGCAGCAAGCATACCCCGATGTTTATGTTGGTGACGGCTGGCCTGTCCTTGTTTTTGGATGTGCGTGAGTGTGTCTGAAGAAGTTGACAGCGTCATTTGTGCTCGTCATCGTCCAAAATGGACCAAGGAGTGACAAACCAACAAGCGGTCAGTTCTGTGTGCGTCCGTGGGAGTTCGCGGTGCGGCACGACTACGGCCAGGGTCTCGCGCCGATGCGCTGCGTACGGGCGACTTTTGTGTGCCACTGGTTTCTAAAAGTTCCGACCGTGATACACCGTGAAGCGAGCCAAAGAAATCATTGCGGTGGGACGTTGTATGTGATGTGCTGCCGTGATGCTGTTCACCGCATTGACCGCGACAATTCGTGTAAGCGCGCACGATTGTAAATTTTATTGCAGTAAGCTAGACATCCACGAAGATTGCTGCAGACAGCAGCCGGCAGCATTTATTTACGCCGACAGCGCCATGTACACTGCGCAACAGTGCTGAACAGCACGCTTGCGCCGAAGTCTGTTTTTGACGCTACCAGGGGTTCTGTTTTGCGTGCGGGCGCTGGTGGTGTAATCCTACGGGCAGTGCTTTTCATAGGCAGGGATATGCTTTGTAGCAACACCATGCAGTTGTATAAGTACACGCAAAACCTCTTAACAGCTGACAATAGGAGTTTCGAGAGCCGTGTATCGAAACATTAGTGAGTGACTCAGTCTACTCATTTGTCTGGGTTGGGTGTGTGCTAGGCTGATTGAGTGTGCTCTTGTTTGTGTCAGGAGTGTTCAAGCAGTCAGAGTGCACACTCGTTGGGGTAAAGCAGATATACTGTTCTGTGTTGCTTCTGGGGTACACCCACTGTATACAATAGGCTCGTCACCTGCTGAGTATACTGGTGGTTGTGTGAAAGTGACTCATTCTTTGAAATCAATCGATAACCTTCCCACATGGCCGAATGTGTACTGTCGGGAGCTAAAGTCTGGATTCCATGCAAGCACCAACCAAAACACACTGAAGTGCCACCTTGCGGAAGGGCGACTGCTGCCGAGATAAAGGCTGTGTCGCTTATTTTAACTGCACGCATCATAGTTTGCACCTATGCGTTGATGTAGTGTTGGTAAGCAGAGTGACTGAACAGTGTTGCTTCAGCTGCACATGTTGTGCCTCTTTTCAAAGGTGGCCCCAGTGAGTGGCTGAATTTGCAGTTGCTATATGTGTGCGCATTAATTGTCATCTGTGTTTTTGTTCTTTGTTGTTACTCCGTCTCCTTCAGTCATCGTTGCACTTCCTATACAATCTGGTACTCAAGAGTAAAATAATGCATACTCTGGCCTTGTTTGAATGAAGCATGTGTGCTTGAGTTCGTGATAAGGAGTAACAAGAGCGGCCCACTGGTTCAGCATATCATTCTACACTAATTACGTCGTTCATCATTGCCCAGCGAGAACACTTAGGGAAGGTGCGACACATGGGCAACCGTTGCGAAACAGCTCAGTCCTTTTTCGTACTAAAAGTGTATCAACTCAGGCGAGCCAACGAAGGTGCATGCAGTTAAAATGGGACGCACGATCAGTGTGTCGACAGCAGAAGCTCTTTCGCTTGATGGCCCTGCAATACCTTTTGGCCGCCACTTGTGTGGACTCCATACTTTTGCTCCCGACATTAATGAAATGAAAAAAGTTGGCTTGTTGCCATTTAGGAATCGTCATAGCACAGCTGCAACCTCGTGTAGTCTTCAGTGTTCCTGCTTTCTGTCTGCCTTGGGATTGCTGTGGTTAATTGACGGAGTGGGCCCTCTGGCTGTTTTCTGTGACTTCAAATTAAGGGAACGGCCGTTGTATACACAAAGGAGCCATAAAGACAGAATACAAGTTTGTTTTATTCGAAAGATTTCGCGTTTTATAGTGTCCCCACCGCTTGTCCGGCATCAAATGATGTTGTATGGACTGAACAATTATCAAATTCAGGTTAAAATTTTGATTGTCCTGCCAAATCGTAGGTTTTCGTAATTTCAGCAACGCCGTCATAAGTGCGTGTATTCAACCGAAATTCCACTGCGTCATTCGGGTTTGCGGCCTTGCTGTCCGTTGGCGCTACTATAGTCATCCACGAACCGTTGTCCGCCGTTGCTTTGTTTTTGAGCGTATTTGCACCTGGCTTGTTTTGTTTACTGTAAAAAGTGATCGTCTCGTGAAACCCGGGGTATCCTCGACAAACAGGGTCAAGTAAGACAACGCCGCTTACGCCAATCGGCCAGTGTTGTGCACATAAAACAAGCATAGTGCGCCTAGTACCAACAGCAGTGCGCATCGGTACTTCTATGCTTACGTGTGTTTTCGTAACTTCCATTGTTTACCGCACCATTCTTACTGCTGTAAAATGAATATGCATTACACTTAAGCGCAAATAGTTCATTCCGAAAGCCTATAAGCCGTGCCTAATTTGCGTTTGCTTTTTCCGTCCTCGGCCAATCGCACACCTGGGCTCATATGACATCATCGGTTCTGTGGCGGGAAATGAGCTAGTGGGCGCCTGGCCATTCCGTTTTTTCCTAATTATGTAGCTTATTTAGGCGAAGTGTGCGTTAACAGTGGTGCCGTTATGATTCTAACGAGGCAATCTCTCGAATGAATTGGAACTTGTGTTTTGTCATCATGATTGCTCGTCTGCCTTCTGGCCGTCATGTCTTAACACACTCCTACTGAGAAACATTTTTCGGCAAAAGTGGTTTCCTCCGCGGTTTCCCCCTGGACATTAATGAGCGTTACAAGTGTGTAAGCAGTGCCGACAACCTGATAAAAGCAGACTTGAATTTTGAGTTGTCAACTTTCCACGTGATGTGAGTGGTGGTGGCACAGTGCACTTGTGACAGATGTAACAGCAATAGCTATACCATCGCTCATAAATATAAAGCTCTGGTTCGGTTTGTCAATCAAACACTGCTGATTGAACTTGGCAGTTGCATGGTAAATTGCGATAATGCAGCTTTATGCCGTATTTATCGTTTGAACTCGGTGAGTGATATGTTGAGGATGGCCCTCACACCCACTGTTGTACCCAGCTGTTCGAGGTGAAACAATTATCGTTTGAAGTTCGTCACTTGAAGTTCGTCACTTGAAACAATGAAGTTCGTCACTTTGGCAGCTGTTGCAGATGACAATGCAGCTGTCTCATTATGGCGTGAAAGGTAGTCAATGCACACGATCATCCAATGGTTCCCATTCTTTGACCGAGGTAAAGGGGCCATCAAATCTATGCCCACTTTTTAAACTGGTAAAGAGGGCGGGGGATTCGCAGGGTGGAGTCTTCCCGGCTGAGCAGTCGTGGGGCATTTCTTGCGTTGACACTGGGGGCAACTCACCAGGTACAGCTCGGTCGACTGTCACATTTTCGGGCAAAAATAATGCTGTTGTGTGCGGTGAAGAGTGCATGCACAGTACCGATGCTCAGCTGTGGTGTAGTCGTGCATAGCATGAATTACAGAATTTTTCTCGCACCACTAGGAGGTGCCAGGATCCCGTCGGCGAGTAGCGCTTCTTGTGTTACAGGCCATTGTGAACACAAGAGGATTTGGTCTGACCGTACAGCAGTAAACACTGCTTTCACTGAACCCAACCCAAACGTTTTCCAGCATGTCGAACCCGAACCGGAACTAAACCAAAAAAAGAGAATAGCATTTACTGGCTCACAACAAAGGAGTCAGAACATTTGCTCTTGGTAATCCGCAGTAAATGTCATTTGGTGCCCTCAATCTGGTAATCACCCATGCACTTTTTCCCCGCAGACAAATCGCAACACTACAAGCCCGCTATCTATGGTCGCTAATTGTCACATTTGTGGTCTTAGTTCTTGTGTGTCACTTAAACATAAACTCGAATGAAGTCTTGAATATCCATACATACATTTGCTTCTCCTAAACAAGTGGAGTATATTTTTTAACCATTGCTTAAATTTTTGTTGTTGATCTGTGGTAAAGAATGTAACAGGTTATCTGCTGTTCCACTGCGTACTTTTTTAGCTTGCCTAGATCAGTCCTGAGAATTGGTTATATCGTGTGAGGAAAATAAGGCATACAAAGAAGGTAGCACTAGCAGGAAAATATCCCCGGTTTCCCTGCAGTGTATACTGCACATCCCATTCCGGCTTTCCTCTGGGCAAAACATCATGTAGAAAGCTTCTACTGTTGACATCACTGTGCGACAGATATAAACACGAAGCTGCCTCCCCATACTGAATTCAGATGTCATTCCAATAGCTTCAACTTCCACAACTGAGCTAATTATCAAGTGTTGTCATCATAAGAGATTCTGTCAGAGAAGTACCTATTTGAAAAGAGCTACAGTTATGTCCAGTGATAAGCTAAAACAGCTTCTGCATTGAAATTATTTGCCACAAAAGTGATGAAACTAGTCCATCAGTTTGAATGGTTTGTCAGCTGTATACCACAACATATAGGCCTGTGATTTTCCCCAAAAATACTACCCTGGGGTAAACTTGTATGTGCACATAGCACTGTTACTAGTAGTGATTCCACAGGTTACCTACACTTTGCCCTGTAAGTGTATGTCAATAGACAAAAATTTTGTTTCGCTTAAACGTAAGTGACAGGAGAAGTTTGAGGACACCGAAGCATTTCTTATGGGTTTAAAATGCAAAAGAACTAGTGTCCCATTGCACGCATGGTTTTCTCCAGAAGCAGCTGTTAGAACTTCTTGCCGAGGCTGGCCTATACACTATTCTGTAGGGCATAAAGCCGCTTGCATCCCCTCACTTTCCTTTTTTTATCCCTCTGGTACTTTGATGCCCTTTGGCAAAATTGTGCAATAAATAAATAAGAAGAATGCCACAGAGTGTTCCTTCAAGTGGGTATGTTCACATCACAGCCAATAGAAACTGGTGAATTCGCTGTGAATTTTGACAGCACCTTTCATCATCAGTTGCCAGTGCCACTCTGTCGGTATGTGAGAATTTGGTTTGTTATGAGGGTAAGGCTATGAGCTTCTAACAGCGGTCATTGTCATTGTCATCTTTTGAGAGAGAGAGATAGAGAGAGAGAGAGAGAGAGTAAATGTTTATTGAAAGGGAGATGAGGCCGGCCTGAGAAACTGTACTTGGGCCTGCTATTTCCCATTGGGGGAATGGAACTGGGGACAAAAAGAGAACGGAATGAACATAGAAGGTATGAGGAATGACAGTGAAATCAACAAATGTACAATGTACAAGCAGTACAACCAATAAACGCCTCGCGTACAATGGGACGCTGAATCAGATTATTGCAGTCCACTTTTCACCATATAATTATCCTCCATAAAAAAATTACTTCATTCTGCAGTCAAATTTTGTAGCAACCTAAAGCCGAGAATCCAGAGGAGTCGCTAAGAAATATAAGCAGGGCTTTAGCGGCTAGGCTTTGTTTCCTGTTCCCAGCCCACGTGCCCAAAATCTTTTGTTCGGACAGAGGGCGAGTGTCCACTGCCTCAGGGATCTTTCGCTCACTAGAGTACTTTGGACAAGTGCTATGCAAATGTTCTATAGTTTCAGGACAACCACACAGAAGGCAGCCCGGGCAGTCCTCTCGTTTGATTGTGGAGACTTTCAGGTCAATGCTACTCCAAGACTTAGCCGGTGTAGCAGTGTCTCTTGACTTCTGCGAAGCCGAGGAGCGTGATCGAGCTAGAACTTTTGCTCTGGATCGAGCCTGTGAAGTCGCTCATGTCGATTCTGCGGGCCAAACGAATGCAAGGCTGTAGCTTCTTTACGTGCTCGGTAGAGTATCGTGTTAGCATCTTGCCGTGTGATGGGCATAGCCAAGAGAGTTTTATTGTGGTGTGTCTGCTGGGCTTCTGCATCTGCCAATGGGTTTGTGAGAATTATGCGTGGGTATGTGAAGTTGCAGCCAAATGCGATTTGGTGAAACAGCCAATTGGTTCTGATGACAGCTGTAGTCGTTGCTGGCTAATCCACCTGAGTTGGTATGTCGTCATGCCAATATTCATTTTACCCTGTCGTTACTACCGTAATGTCGACCCTCTTTACGTGCCAAGCAATGTCGAAATCACTGTACATTGAGCTGCATGTACCAGTTGTCCGTGTTTTCTATGCAGAAAGTCACAACGCCTTCACAAGGCCCACCTTCACCTGGAACCATAAAACACACTGGCGACGGGGATGCGTACTGGGATCGCATTTTAGACGTGTGCATTATTCCCATCCAATCCCGAATTTTAATAAAAAAAAATCTGAGAGCTGACACTATAGCTGATTAGCGATCGCAGTGACATAGTTTGTCTCGGGTGTCTGATAGTTTCTGCATAGTGTCTGCTAGTTTATACCTTTATTTTATGCGTGATGAACAAAACTTCATGTAAAGTTCGTTTCAATAGCCAACACGCCCCTTCACCATGTGTGTAATCATTTCCTTAGCCGGTGCAGTATTGCATTCTGGGTCAATTTTCCTGCTTGGGACTTCTGATTATGCTAGGTGGCAAGTTGAAGGTGAACTTGAGTGAGTTTGTGTTGTGGGTGCCCAAGAGTGTTTCTGAGGGTGTAAAGGTGGGCAGGTGAAGGGCCGTATTGTAGGCTTTCCATTTGAGAAAACACACTGGTTCCAGAAACATCGTTTTTTTTTTGCTTTCCAACCAATTCTGGTGAAACTTCATAGGCTTGTTCAGTTTTTTAGCTGATTTCAAATATCTAATTAGTTTTGATGTGAGGCAACTAGTTTCTGTGTTAATTAAAAAAATTCCTTGGTTGTTTATGAGAACAGTAGAAAAAAAACTATTCAACAAAAGGTTGCCAGCAAGACATGAATAGATACCAGAAGTTGTGGAGAATGAAACATGGGAAGCACTTTTTTTGTTCTGCAACCACATACAGGTTTACACCAATTCGAACTTCTAGGTTTGAACTGCTACTGCTAACCAATTAAAAATAATGCTAATTAAACAACTACGGAAACACAAAATGCAAAATCTGCTTCCCATATCGCATGGTTTACACATTCAGCTTCACAGTGCGAAAGAAATGATCATTTCTAGCTGCACTACATGCTGGGATGTACTATCGGCGTCAAATGTATCGCGAACAGGAAAATATGAACCAGACATGCAAAATTGAAAAGTACTGTTCGTAGAGTTCATATAATGTCTTGCTATTGGTATGTCTGGAAATCCCCTTTTTCCAACTTTGTTTTTGTAACTAAGCAACGCGTCATTTTAACTTGCATGGAAAGAAATCGCGATATTTGTGTGTTAAGGTTCGTATTTTCGTGTTCGCGTTTCATTTGGCGCTGATAGTACCTCTCAAGAATTTTGTATCACTGCGATACCACTCGAGGCGAAAAAGTGTGGAATTATGGGAAAATAATTATTTCTTTATTAAAATAAGGCCTCTATGGCTTTCATAAGTCAGTGGCACTGTTCCGCATACGGAATTCTTGGAGGAAAAACTGCAAATCAAGGGAATAGTGATACCTAAAAAAATGCTTTTTTTGGGCAATTTTTTGGTCCCAAAGGCCCATGGGTCCCCTTAACATATCAAATTTTCTTAATTCAGGGGGTTCGACTGGAGTATAAGTCATCCTGAAGGTGATGCGACTGAGCAGCAGGGCCTGTTTGAGCTTGCTTGCAAGATTCATCCTGAGTACTGCGTGTTGGTGTCTTAGAGGTTGAGTGAGACAAGTAAGTTGCGAACATGCTTTAGTGAGTTGGAGGCTAAGGGAAGCACTCGGGCCATCATGATGCAAAGGAACGCCAAGATTACACAGAGCAGAAACTTGGGGGATAGGAGTGTTTTTAATCGCCAGAGTAGAATTTGATGGGGTTTCGGCAGGTCTTTCTCGCGTGCGTAAGCGAAGCATCAGTAGTGCAGTCTTCTCGGCTTGGCAGCGTAGCCCTTTTGGTATGAGATACGTGTTGATAGTATCTATAGCTTGCTGTAGGGTGCCGTGTCGGCTCCAACTGACCTTGAATTGTCCACAGTATAATGTGGTTGGCATAAAGTGTAATGAAGGTCTGAGATTTGGTGAAGTCTTATGGGTGAGTGGAGTAATTAGCATTGCAAAAGAGAGGTGATGTAACGGAGCCTCCAGAATTTTTTCTCCGCCTTTTTTGGCTGTAACAGCGCATGTTGAGCGAACAGTCCGGTACAAAAGCCAAACATGCCATAGGGATACTGTCCGCTTGTTCAAGGTGCGTGGTGATTTGTGTATGTACCAACTGTTCAAATGTTGCCAACAGAAGATGTACAGGCGTTGTCCTTGGAGGTTTGTGGATCTTCGGTGTGAGGGTGATATCTGCTCGTCCACTGTGCAGGCAATTCAAACAGTGCTTGTGCGGGATGTTGAGTTAGATAACAAAGCTGTTTTTCTTTGTAATGAATTCCTTGCTCTGGCTTGTATTTTTTTTTGTTCACTTTCATCCTTTCATGATCTTCCATTACCTTTTTTGGCCCCAATCCTCCCCCGAAATGAAATCCTGGATAGGTAACTGGTGGGTGGATGATGTTGCATGAAGAGATGTTTTTTTTGCACCTCCACGCTCACGTGTCTTTCCCTTTGTGCTCCCATACCACTATAAACTTGTAGTCCCTGTTTCGCAAACAATGCTGGGTGCATTTCTGGAATTCCAACCTTCAAAGGCTGTCATCAGTGGTACAACTGACAGCTGGGAATTTGGGCACATGTGGACAGTAAATTTGGGTTTTGTTGAATTTATTTCGAGTGTTCTATTATCCTTCTCTGTCACTGAAGTTTTCTGAAATATGCCCAATTAGCAATTAGCTCATGATATTTTGCAGCACTAAATTCACTTCAAGTAAATCCTATGGCTAGTTTAGAAAATTTAGAACTCCGATCGGTCTAGAGGAGGAGAAAATAACTTTCTTCGGTCGAAAGGGGAAGCCTATTCAGGCTGTGGTGTTCTAGACGACAGCCAAGATGCCTTAGTTCCTGGCGATGTCTTCCTTTGAATGGCCCACTGTTGGATTTCTGGCTTTTTGCTGTGCGGCACTGTTTCCCATTGCTCCTTACTAGGGATAATAAATGTTCCTTTCGAATTTTCGAACCCATGTCTCTGTATACTGGGGCGTTCCCATAGCATGCGAGCCAAGGTCGTAAGCTTAGGCTAGTGTTTACATCCAGCCTTGCGTATTTCCAAATGGAAGGGCAGTAGAGCCTTGGGTTAGGATAAGTGATCATGTAAAGACGTCTACACGCCACTTCTTGCTTCTTGGTGATTGACGGGTCAGCAGCCGGGTGGCTTCGTCTTTCCCCTTTATAGTGAACAAGCACGTCCCGGCAAGTACAGAGGCGATCCGAGTTGTCTGTGGAATGTGCGCTGGGGCTCTCGGTGGGTGAGATCTCGAGCAGCCTCGTTGGCCCGTTCGTTGCCTTGTAGTGCCACATGTGCGGGGGTCTGGTGTTTTGGTTCGTCTCGTGGCGGGTAAAGATCCTGCGCCTTCCTCTGGCAATTCCTTTTGCAGATCGCTTGATGGGAATCGCTAATTATTTTCCGCACTTGGGTGGCTGCTATATAGGGCTAGGGCAAAGGCCAGTTCTTCGTTCTCCTTCGGGTGTTTGGGTGGAGCAGGGGTCCATAACTTTGCTCGAGCAGTCGGTAGCGGCTGAAACCGTAGCTCCACATGGCTGTGTCAATACAAACATCTTGCATATTTCCTCAAGTTCCTGGACTCGCAGCTCTCTCCGCAGGGGTGGAGATCTTGTCGCCGACGGTCTTCTCATATAAAATTCGCAGGCTGTCTAATAGGTGTCTGCTCGTTTATATCTTGGTCAGGTGCTCTAGGTGCGCAGTGTGTTGCACGGCTTGCGCCTTGATTTGTTCTTCGAAAGTGGTGCGCGCACCCAACGCGTCATATTTTTCGTTTAGAGTGTACATGGGTATTCCTAGGGCTTAGTCATGCTCCTATCTTGATGAGGCGGCTGGGTTTGCAGTCATTCTAAAATATTTACGGTATTGTGGAGTTGTTAGGGGTTTGTGTGATGGAGAGGCTGAAAGATGGGTACTTGGGATATGGCGATCCACCCGCCCCAGTTGACTAAATATTGCTTCACTACAGTTCGCAAACTGGGGTCACTTCAAATCTAAGCTGAAACTTGCGCAAGCGCTGTTGGGTAATGAAATTATAGGTTTAAAACTATATTACGACCCTTGATCTAAATTCCTGCGGAGGCTAAACAAATGATGGGAAGCGGCAGCGTCCCGAGGTGTCCTGCGGCTGCGGGTCGAATATGACAAGCGGGAGGTCGGCGGGGGAGCGGGGGCGATGCTACGATATGAACTAGACACTTCTAGCTTCACCGTCCATCAGATCCGTTCGCCCCTAACGAGATCTGCAGCTTGTTTGGTTTTAATAATCAGTATCCTGGAGTAGCTATACCTAGCGATGATAAATAAGGGTATCTAAACAAATGGCGTAAACATGCACAAGCAAACCGCGGCATGTACGTGCGTTGCTTAAAATCAGCTGCCGACAGTTTTTACCTACGATTGCCTTTGTGCAGTCGCGCGGGCGCCGGCTGGCAGCTTGTTATGGAGCTTTGTGCTTTACACAAATATTGACGCGCAGGTGCAACATACGACGCGGGGCGCTGCGCGTTTCTCGCGCAAGCACGACCATTGCCCAGGTCAGGTTAGTTTTTCCAGACTGCTCTCACACTACTGAAGTTCGCGTAAATCCATATCGCGGCCTCTCGACGCCGAAAGTACACAACAAACGTCTTCGAATCGAGCACGCATTAATAAAAAAAAGTAAAAGCATTGCACGCATGTCATTGGACTCACCGGCCAATAAGATGGCTCTAGCGGTGCCGGAGTGCGTGGTGTGCCGGAACACGACCGGCTTTATATATAGCGACCTGCGCACGCGCCCTTCTCCTACGGGGCTACGCGGTCCTGTTTTTCCCGCTTTATACATTGTAGGGTTTGGACAATTTATTGGGCTTTGTTGACATTCATGGGAACGGAGCGATGACAATGCTGACAACCTGGCAGTTGTCATTAGGATCGCGCCACAAAGGCGGTGCGTTCGGAGAGATATTTTTCTGCCCTACACTGAAGGTGCGGGGAGTTTGTTTGTGCAGCTGAGCCACCCAGGCTTGGACCACATGATGGAGCGTGTTTATGCTGCTGACTACTACTCCGGACGACGGGTCGTCTGCAGCTGGCGAGCCTGCTGAAGCCGCGTGGTGCAGCATGCCGCCGCCAGCCTGCCTGAGGGAGTAGGCAGTCTCTGGCCACTTTGCGGCCACGGGCCATCACGGATGCACCGCCCCCTGAGCAACGCTTGCTTGGGCTGGCTGGTGCGATTCTTCACGGATCTACCTGCCTGCAGACATCAGCGGGTGATGACCGCGCCTGCTGGAACCCTACCAGCGGTGGCATTGGACAAGCGGAAGCCGGCGTAGGCAACGATATGTAGTGACTAACGATTTAATCGACGAACGAACTTTCCGTCGCCTCTAGTCCTGTAGTCAGCTCTTACCGGCGTACGCAAGAAAATTAGGAGGGAGGGATGTGGGGATCGCGACTTTCACGCGTACACCTTCCCATCGCGGCTGGCGTTGCACAATGCGCCTCGCTCGCGCGCCGGGAACCATACGGGAGGGCGCCAGTGACCGGAGTGTTCGTTGTGGCCAGGGTGGAGGCGTTGACCCTTCTCCCCTCTGCCTTACCCGAGAACCAGTTCTTCCTCGGCACTAGCGCCACCAAATGGTGGGGTCTGGTGGGTTGTCGCATGACGAGAGGACGCGCTCTCTTGTCTTGGGGATGCGGTGGCGCTCGGACGTTTCGGCGCGCCAGTCCGAACCAATGGGACGTGTCCGGGCGAGCTGGGAGACTGCAACCTCGCTCGCACGCGCAGTGCTCCGCTGCTCCGGTATGCCATTGGTGAGTCGATCCATTTCGATCTCTAGCGTTG
>NW_027526335.1:5303565-5422387 GCF_048455015.1 Haemaphysalis longicornis
CGAGTACGCAGCCAGATCACAACCCCAGATGCCGAAGCGGAACGATACGGAAGGGCCGGAATTTGCCCGAGGGCGAAGGAATCCAAGAGCGATAAAAATCACGTGACCAGCAACACTACGTAACGTGTTACGCCACTAGTTTTTTTTTTTTTTTTCCTGCGGGGTATGTTATATTTTTCTGCCATTCTTTTTTTTTTCTCTCTCTCGCGCGCACGCTGCGTTTGCACGGCGTTGCACGCGCTCTCCGGCAAGTCGACGTTCTCATGTGGTGCCGATTATTCTTCTCTGTGCCTGTTCTAGGTTCAAGCGCACATAGCTTTTCTTGCGCGCTGACATCCCAGCGCTCACATGCGGTTTACGTTATGCTTTCCTTCCGACTGGAGCAGGAAGGCGAAAACCACTTAGTTAAGCGCTCCACGTGTTTGGTGTGCGCGCGTGGGTGGGAGCACACATCCGGTAATTGTGTACATTCTTGAAAGCAAACAGCTACAATAAACAGAAGACAACGAAATTGTTTGCCACTTGTGTGGTTCTTCCGAGTTCACTTTTGCAGAAGAGCATGCATATACGCGCGTGCGTATATGCATGCTCAAAGTTTCGGCGTAGTTGCGTGTCTCCACAAGTTTCTTCCTTTTGTTTGCGTTTGTTTTTGATCCCTGTGCGCGAACCTTGCCCCTTCAGTGCGTTCAGTTTGACGCTATTGAACAGTGCCGGCCGATTTCATCGAGGATTTCGTGACTCCGTCAAGACGCTGTGTTTTCTTTGATGAGCCTGGCTTACCGCAATGCCAACGTGCTCCGCACCTGGCTGTGCGAGCAGATACAGAAGCAACACTCAGAAGTGTCTCTTTTTAGCGCCGTCATCGGATCCATAGCTTTTCACCCAATAGAAAAGAGCGATCCCCGCGCGGACAAAGAGATAAGCAAAACGCGCAAGATATGTGGACTTCATTTTCTCGAAGAGGATATTGCGATCATTAACGTAAAGTCGTCGAGATCGGCCGGGCTTACTGGGCACTGAAGGAAAGTGCAGTTTCCGTTAACTTTCCCAACCTTCCCAGCAACTTGTTAAGCAAGCAGACTCGGCGGCGGTCTCTGAAAAAGAGAAAGGTAGCTTCTGCGCACGAGCTAGGTGTTTACAAAAGGAGAGCACTTTCCCAAGGAGCGACAAGAGGAGCTCTCTAAAGCACCTTTTCCCCAGCAATGCACCGATTTTGCACAGATAGTCGAGAATAGTGCGGCAATATGGCTCCCAGCCAACTGGAGAACGGCAGCACTCGAAGAAGAACCGGGGTAGCGTCGGCAAACTTTTTTACTGGGCCCGAAAGAAAGCGGGGCCTACACAATCCTCAAGAACGTTGTTGCGCGACACGATATCACCTATGTTGTCTATGAAACGGGAAACTGCTCCAACAGTCGTGAGAAAAATTATCATTCGTGATGCAATAAATTTGCGCAATTGGCATGGCAAGAGAATTTGTGCGCACGCTTGACAGCCACTGCTACGCGAACGTTCATGTAAAACGCTGTCGTTCTTGATATTTTAGCCACCGCTTCAAATCCCTGGGCGTAGGTACACGACATCTTGCATAATACCGTCCGTTTCAAATAGATCTAGAACTGCAACGGCCGCAGCAAAATGATGAGCAACGTCCGAGAACAGTCATTTCTTTTGCAGTACGCAGCCAGAAGCGGCGAGGACCGGAGACGCCGAGCGGAACGCTCCTCGCTAGCAGACGACGCTCGCTCTCCTAGCGCAACTCGCAACCGCAGCGCCGCGGTGGCGAGAGACGCGGCCGGCCGCCTTCTCTCCATGGCCGCGGCGGGGAGATACGGAACTGAAAAAGTATCTAAAAACGTTGATACCCAGTGACTGGTGCCAGGGCAGAGTGTCCCTCATTCTGAAGAATGGAGGGAAGGCGGATAAGATCAGAGACTACCGATCCATAAAAGTAACCAGCGTCCTCTATAGGGTCTTCGTACAGGCTTTGAAGGGATGGATTAAAGGCTGGGCAGAATCTGAGCGTCACCTCACAGAGCTACAGAACGGCTTCCGACAAGGTAGGCTCTTGGAAGACAGCATCTTTGTCATCACCCAGTGTGCAGAAATAGCGAGAAAGGAAGGCCGGTCCCTGGTTTGCTGTGCATTGGACGTAGAGAAGGCTTACGATAGTGTGCCTCATTCTGACCTCTTCGAACACCTAGCAGTTCTGGGCCTCCCCGCGAAACTGCTATGCACCATACAACGTTTGTACTCCGACAACGTAGTGACTGCCAGACTCGGCACTATAGAGACTGGGAGGATCAGGGTGAATAGAGGACTGCGTCAAGGTTGCCCCATGTCACCGCTCTTGTACCTACTGTACGTGGCGGGGGTTGAGAGAGCCCTCCTGCAATCTGGCCTGGGCTTTGGTCTGAGATACACGACAAGCGGTATTGACGATAATCGCCGGATCCCAGGCCTGGCATACGCAGATGATCTTCTGTTGATGGCAGACTCTCCTCGCGACCTACAGAGCCTACTGGACATCTGTGCAGCGGAGATGAAGGGGCTTGGCCTCCGATTCAATGCTCAGAAAACCACAGTTGTTCAGTTGGCCGGGAAGATGGCAGAAGGCACGGTACTAAAATTGGAGGAGGAGGTTCTGCAAATTGCCTCATCAGTTAAGTACCTTGGAGTGACCCTGAGCAGCGGAGCGGACTTGTTCGGGCTTCATGAAGAGAGAGTGGGGAAAACTGCTCTTAGAGCGCAATGCATATTGCGACGCAGGTGCCTATGGGGGTGCAACCGCTTTGTAATGATCAGAGACTTGTGGAAACTGGTTCAGGTTCCTACCCTGACATTTGCAAACGCGGTGGTGTGCCTGTCGGCGAAAGGCCGCGATGTACTTGAGAGACGACAACGAGAAGTCGGCCGAATGGCCGTCGGATGCCATGGCAGGGTGGCTAACGAAGCTGTCCAAGGGGACTTAGGGTGGTCCAGCTTTGCTGCTTGGGAGGCCTCAAGCAAGCTGGCCTTCTTCAACCGCCTGTTGAACATGCACCGGGACAGATGGGCGAGGAGAGTCTTTGACTACTTGTCGGCAACCTGTCTTCGCACGCAATGGACTCGGCGGATCTACCACCTGGAGCAAAAGTTCGGCATCATACCAGACCCCAGCCTGGCGCAATCATTCGGAGCATACGCCAAGGCAGTGCAACGAAGAGTCCGAGAGGTGGAAGACGAGACATGGCAGCTAGCACTGACCGATAAGGAGACTCTGTCCCTCTACCGTGAACACAAGAACTCCATCAAAGCGGTCCGCCTGTACGATAATAGCGTCGGGAGCGCCCTGCTTGTGGAGGCTAAAGCAGGGGCGCTGCGCACCCTGAAGCGGCAACAGGTGTTCGACACAACAGTGACGTGTGTGCTGTGCCGTGCGTGTGGGAACTCCGAGGAAACGATCGAACATCTGGTGCTTCAGTGCGACGAACTTGGCGAGTCTGTGCCTCAGACAGCACTAGCAGTAGCGCTTGGCTTCGAGGACTCGGCGGGGGAAGTGCAGGCTGCGGCAGTTTCCCTGCCTTGGCGACGAATTGTACACTACGGCGTTCGGTACATCACGGGGACCCCCTGGACACCATTCTTGTGGTACGTGGTGTATTTTGAGCACGCCAACGAGATCCTGAATTCAGCGCCAAGCCAACGGTTCTGATATGCCTGATCGGGCCTAGCACCCTTGCCTCGGCGCCGCTGCTGCACGTGCGCTCCTCGCCGCCAACTGCAGCGCGCCACGGCCAAGTCTCGCTCATGGAGAACGTAGTGGAAGGAGAAGAAATGGACCCCGCGGAGTTTGAAAGGCCTGGCTGGGCGGAAGTTCGCCGCCGTCAGCGGGCTCTACATGCTGACTCTTCCATCGTTGATAAACAAGTAAGCCCCACTGCAACCCCCTCAACTCAGCGATCTCAGCGAAGGCGGCCAGCGCAACGCACACCGCCGGCGACGTTGCTCCCAGCTGATGATATCAAGATCGTCCTGCGCCCGCGTGGTGGACTGGCCCTCACTTCTGTCCCTCAAGCTACCCTCGCTGATGCTATTCAAGCCCAGGCAGGAATTCCACCCAACACAGAGGACCAAATACGACCCCAGTATGTTGCTAACTATGTTATAGTTAGCACACCGTCTGAAGAACGCGCCCACAGGTACGCGAGCATTGGCGTCCTTTCGCTTCGAGGGCTCCAATATGAGATCTCCACACACGTGGCCGCTCCAGCCAACACGGTCACAGGAGTCATATTTAATATACCCGAAGATGATACCCCCCAACAAGTGCATGACAGCATATGCACTTACAACCCCGACCTCCCCATCCTGGACGCCAAGCGCCTGAATTCATCCAACATGGCCCAAATATTATTCGACGGCCACAAAGTCCCTTTCTGGATCCGGTACCGCTCCACACTGTACCGCTGCAAGCCTTTTCGTCGAAAGACTGAGGCGTGCCTTACTTGCTGGTCCCCCGGCCATCGACAGGATGTGTGCCCCAAAGCCCGTGATCCCCCTCGCTGTCCTCGCTGTGGGGCCACCAATCCCGTCGAATCTCATTCGTGCACCCCGAAGTGCATTGTCTGCGAAGGACCCCACATCACTGGCTCCGCCGATTGCCCGCGTCGATACCAACCGCGACGAAAAGCTCCCACCTATGCTCAGATCGCCTCGGCGGCACAATCTTTGAGTCACAAGCTAGGCCAGCAGAAGCAACACGCGTCAACGTCCGTGCCTCCGGATGGACTTACTCGACGATCCGATCCGATCGATCGCCAGGACCCGCGACTTGTGCACACGCGGGCCTTCCACTGAAGCCTCCTCCCAAACATGGACATGTGCCTGCCAGTGTACAACGAGCCGCTCCGGACTCACAGGTGAGCTGCCCCGTCGCTACCGCCCACTGCTCATCTAACTCCGCCCCTCCTACCCCAATCCCCTCCGCCGACATACTTAGAGAGCTCAACGCGATTCGGGCTGAAATCTCCCTCCTCAGACAGGAAAACGCTGCTCTCCGCCAGGAGAACCAAGCCCTGAAAGCGCGTGATTCCGCCTTGCAGGACACCCCGGCCTGCCCACTCCTCCCCCTCCCAAGCGTAAGGCGGTGTCGGACGACTCTCTTCCTGAATCAGTCCTTCCCTCCCTTGAAGAATCAGTTACGAATCACATCACTCAGGTTGAGGCTTCCTGCAAGCAGGCGTTAACGGAACAGAAAGCCGAATTCTTTAGTATTCATGAGACACTTCAAACCAGTGTAACTAACTTGCACGCCAATATCGAAGCCCTGCGCTGTGAACTGCACTCCAGCATACGGGACATTGTCAATAAAATCAATTCCCTTACCGCCCCTATCCCTATTCCTATTCCCAACCCCAGCTACAACCCCGCCTCTCAGTAACAACATGGGGTCCACTCGTGTCTGGCAGTGGAATTGCAGGGGATTCCGTCGTAAACGGCGTGTCTTACAACTCCTGATAGAGGCAGCCGAATCTCCCCCTAATGTGATAGCCTTGCAAGAAGTAGGTATCATGGCCAAGCTCCCAGGTTACAGAGCTTTTCAGAGCAATAATAATCATGCTACAGCTGTTTTAGTCCACCGCAATATCCCTGCCGAGCGGATACAATTTGATAGCATTTCTATTCCCCACGATTTAGTGGTTCTCTACCCAAGTAAACGGGGGGCTGAGCGCCTATATGTTCTCAACATCTACAGCGGCCCTCGTTCAACAGGAGACACATTTAGCCACTTGTTTACTCTCACTAAGCAAACAGTAGGGCCTCATGCTCTTATTATTGTCGGCGACTTCAATGCGCCACACACCGCCTGGGGATACCCTCACTGTTCTCGCAAGGGCAGGCTCCTCTGGGATCACATCCAAGCACATCGGCTTACTACAGAATCGGATCCAATGTCACCCACTAGAATTGGCAACAGCGTACAGAGAGATTCCTCCCCAGACCTAACCTTCACTTATAACGTCACCAGCGCATGCTGGTCGAACACCAATGACTCATTAGGTATACAGCGATCACTTTATTCTCCAAACTGATGTAAATTTAAAAGGCCCCCTTAGGCCCCGTCCACGGCAGACACATCTGCCAAATTGGAATGAATTTCGCGAGGTGCGGCAAGCCCACGAGCCTCCAGAAATCACCCCTTCGGGTCTTGAACAGTGGGTAAAGCAGCTCCTTACTGACGCACGAACCACGAGCACTCCTGTAGACCCGGGCACTCCATCCGCAACGGTGGATTCCCACTTGCAACACTTACAAAATGCATTTCGAAGCATCCAGCGCAGATGGCGGAAAAATAAGCGCAACAGAAAATTAAAACTGAAAATTGCTCACCTAAATAAAGAAATAGAGAACTATTCTGTACAACTTGCTCAAAGTCAGTGGCACGAAATATGCAACAACATGAAAGGCAACCTTGGTATGCGGAGAACCTGGTCCCTTTTGAGATTCCTCCTGGACCCCACTCGCACAAAAACAGAACAAGGTAATCGGCTCACAGCGATCATACAAAAATTCCCGGGTACAAACCAGGAACTAATGGATAGAGCTTGCTCCTTATATATTCCCACGGGAGATTCTCAGCCACTTCCACCATATCATGGATCACCTAATCATAACCTAGATTCCACCATCACGGAGGCGGAAGTGCGCAGCGCTCTTCTGGCTATTCGCCCATGCTCGGCACCGGGGCCAGACGGTGTAACCAACAAAATGCTGCGTAACCTGGACGATCCCTCAATATCGGCTCTCACGCGATACTTCAATTATTTTTGGGAACGCGGGACACTTCCTTCCGAATGGAAACATGCTAAGGTCACGCTTATCCCAAAACCTGGAAAGCCCCTTACTATAGATCATCTCCGACCCATATCTCTAACTTCATGTGTTGGTAAGGTCCTGGAGCATATCATTCTCGCCCGCCTAACGCTTCACCTGAATTCCACAAGCGCTCTTCCACACTCGATGATTGGCTTCCGCCCTGGACTTTCTACTCAAGATGTCCTTCTGCAACTTTCCCGTGAGGTAATCAACCCTTCAACCCGACTCGATACTGCTGCGATTCTTGCGTTGGATCTCACCAAAGCATTTGATCGAGTCACCCACAGCGCCACCTTGCGTGGCTTGGAAACAATATCCCCTGGAGAGCGCGTGTACAACTACGTGCGTAACTTTCTAACGGCGCGTACAGCGTTCGTTCAAATAGGGGACATTAAATCTGACGTGCTGACTCTCTCTTCCGTAGGGACTCCACAAGGGGCCGTTCTTTCTCCTCTATTATTTAATTTGGCTCTCCTCAACATTCCGAAAGAGCTTGAAAAGATTCCGCAACTTCATTTTAGCCTATATGCGGATGATATAACGTTATGGGTCACTGGTGGTAGCGACGCATTCATTGAACACACATTGCAGCAAGGCGCACGTGTCGTGAATGAGGAAGCACAGTCTGCGGGCCTGGAGTGCTCTCCCGCAAAATCGGAACTTCTCCTCCTACCAGCCAAACCGACCTCTCAAAATTCTCCCGACATCAAAATTTACCTGAATGAACATTTGATCCCAGAGGTGCGCACCCTCAAAGTCCTCGGTCTTATCATGCAGCATAATCGCAGCAACACAAAATTTATCTCGCAATTGAGCTCACACGTTAATCAGACAATCGGACTCATCCGACGAATCACAGGACGCCACCATGGTCTCAAGGAGGCTGAGAGAATCAGGCTTGTCCAAGCCTTTATCATTAGTCGTATAACATATTCTCTCCCCTACCTTCGTGTTTCGAACGCTGAAATTAACAAAATTAATTGTCTCATCAGAAAGGCATATAAAGCTGCACTACAAATTCCTCAGAGTTCATCCACTGCCAGACTTGAGGGCCTCGGGGTTCATAATACTGCCCAGGAGCTGGTCGAGGCACACCATATCAATCAGCTCCGTCGCCTCTCAACTACGTCCACTGGACAGCATATACTGGTCCGACTTGGTATCAGGGCCCCAGTCTGTTCCGAACCGGCTATTCCTATCCCCCAGCGTATCCGCGACTGCCTCCGCGTCCGCCCTCTTCCGAGGAACATGCACCCTACCTACCACAGAGGTAGAAGGGAGCAACGGGCACGGGCGCTGGCCAAAACATTTCCCACCAAACCTGACGTTATGTATGTGGATGCGGCAGAATACCGCCATCACGACGCCTTTGCCCTCGCCGTAATTAATAGCCCGAATGACCCCCCTGTTACCTCTCTATCCGTACGCACAACCACCCCTGCAGCGGCAGAGGAGGCGGCAATAGCGCTCGCACTAACAACCCGGCCGACACCTACAATTATAATCACCGATTCGAAAACGGCCATCCAAAACCTCGCCCGCGGGTACATATCGTCCGTGGCGTCCAAAATTCTCCTTCGAAATCCCCCGTCCTCCCTGGTAGACATCGTCTGGACCCCGGCGCACACTGGTTTGGGGGGCAATGAGGCAGCGCACAATGCAGCACGAGGATTGACCATCCGTGCCGGTGCCAGCCTCGTCCCCTACCACGGCGCCAGGTCAGCCAGGGATCAGTTAATCACGTACCACGATATAACCACGCATTACCGCCTCTCTCGCCGTCGGTACCCTCCTGCCCACCCTGAGCTAACCAACCATCAGGAGCGCTTATGGCGACTCCTGCAGACAAACTCTTTGGCCTGCCGAGCACTACTGCATCGCATTCACCCCTCGCAATTCCCCTCGCCAAACTGTCCACTCTGTGGGGACCCAGCCACACTGGTCCACTCTATGTGGGCCTGCCCTCAAGATCCCTTTCCCTCCATAGTTAGTGACGAGCAGTGGGAGGGAGCGCTGGGCAGCTCGGACCCAGAGGTCCAGATACTTCTGGTCACCCGCGCTGACAACGTCGCCGCCGGCCTCAAACCGACGGCCACACCGCTCCCGTGAACCCGGTTAAGGCTCAATAAAGTGATTTCTCTCTCTCTCTCGCGAACAGCGTCAGTGAGAGACTGGGGAAAAGGTGTCAATGACAATGGGGGGGAGGGGGGGTAGACGGCGTTGAGGGGGCAAAGCCAGCCTCCTCCGGGACGGCACCTGAGTATTTCTCTTGCAATTGTGCGAATTTGTTTTTTTTTTCTTTCTTTCTTTCTTTTTTTTGCCAGGCCGTCTCTGTAACGGCCGCCCATTTCAAAGGGAAAGGCACCACGGCATCATCATCATCGAGGCGTATATAGCCACTTCACAGGCGCTTCGTCTTGTCGTTGGTGGAACCTTTCAAGTTCAAATTACCCGCGTCAAAAATGGCTGAAATAAACTACGCTACTATAGTACTGTAAATACTGCTATTTGTATTTGTTGCATTGTTTTGTAACATTTTTAGATACGTTGATATTTTTTACGCCGTTTGTCAGATTTCAAGCGGGCGCGAGCATAGAGTTTCTCGCGTGAGGGCTGCTTGTCGAGCAGAAGAAAATGGCGACTTCCAGCGATATGCTCCCTCCGTCGGAGGTAGCGGCAGGAGGATACGATCAAGACCGAAGGGCTCGGCTTCAAGTGAGGCTTTTGAAAAATGTTTGAAGGTTTGGGAGCGATACTCATCTAAGTGTTTAGCGTGCAATCAAGAAACTTTCACTGCTTAGCGTAGGAATCCGTGACTCACTGTTCCCCCTCCGGCTTTTCCGCTAAGAGTTGCAGTTTGTTAGATAGACTGTTTTATCTCTTAGGCCGTCGTCTTTGCATTTTCCTGTTCAAAATATTATTTGCGGCAGTAAAGGCGTGGCTGCTCACTCGCGTAGCCCGGCCTGGCCTGAAACGACGACTTCATGCTGCAAACAACGAAATGGAGCCGGTGAAGAAGACCTGTAAGGAAAAGATCCTTGAAATGACCTAGAGTAGGCAAAAAATAATAACAGGGGCCAAATTCTCTAAAACGGCGGGCCGTCATTATGAAACGACGTGGTAGCGCCATACAAATGCATGTGTTCTCGGGTTGGAACGCCGTTTTGAGGAGCAACAAACAGGTGGAAACCTTGTGGAGGATCACTGTAAACAGGGCGCGAAGCGACGATAAAACGACGGGGTGCAGTGCGCGTCACTTCGCGGCCTGTTTACAGTGATCCTTAACGTGGTGCTCCCACATTTTCCGCCCCTCAAAGCGGCGCCCCCTGCACAAAAAAAACATGTATTTGCATGGCCCTACCGCGTCGTTTCAAGACGACGGCCCTTTTTTAGAGAATTGGGCCCCAGTATGCCATAAGTTGCGTTACACTTGCCTGGCCGGCGTTTCGAAAGGAAGCCTGTCTTTGGGAATCCAGCCCTGTCATCCCAGGAAGATGTTGTTTTGAGTGCTTGTGGGCGTCTATCGCCTCTGTGAAAAAACATTTCTCAGCAAAGAGGGGGCCGAAAAATCTGTATTCCGCAAATCTTACCAGGTTTATATTTCAGCCTGCGCAGTAAACCTCTCAGACGCCATCAAACGTAGCACAAGGTGCCGGGTTCGATCCTGGCAGTGGCGGCCTTTTTTTTTTTTTTTTCTGATGGAACCGAAAGACGAAAACGCCGGTGTGTCTAAATTTAGGCGCACTGTAAGGACGCCCATGTGGCGTAAATTAATCCCGAGCCCACTACTATGGCGTGATTCATAGCCAGGTGTAGCTTTGACCTATAAAACCCCAATTTGATTTGATTCGTTGCCTTCAGGTGTCACATGACAGCCGAAAAGGGTAACACAGCTGTGCTTACCGTCCCTATCAGTGTTGGCCACGCGCGCCTGAGGCACCACTTTAATATTTTGTCATTATGCCCATACGACGTTGTTTTGTGACTGCTCACCGTGTAGGCTGTAGGTGAAAAAGTTTCAATGTGAAAAAGCAACGGCGACATGAAACTCGGCAGTATGAACATGCGGCTTATGCTCTTCAGGCCTGACAGAATCTGTGGCCGTTCAGTGTAGCTGCGTGTTGAGAGCATTCCGTGACGACATACTCCATGGCGACACACATTTGACAGTCGTCAGAGGTGAGGCTCGGGAAAAACATAGGCTGCTGCAGGAGGTATTGCAGGGGTCAGTGCGCAGTCTGCTCTGCCCCAGTGAAAAATAGATTGTTGTTCGGGATCTCCTACAAATCACTTTTTTTGTGGGAACAGGGCCTAGCAGACCCAAGCACAGCGTCAATGCAGGGCTGATGCAACAATGCAACAGGGAGAGTCCATAGCTAATGGTGTTATGACAATACTTGTACAAGTGGAATGCGTCAAAGTTTCCCGATTACACTAATTGCGATTAAATGCAATTTCACACCTAGTGAATCACAGTTTCTCTTCATTGCCGTAATGCAGGAAACTTGCAAGTGTGGTGTTGTATTGTGGCCGTCCCCACATTGGCTGTTCCTAATGTTGCAGGTTTGCCTGCCGTGTTAAGTGTTTCTGTGTATAAGCCTGCTGCGTTACGTTGTTACGTTGATCCCATTAGTTGCTTTATCGTTGCTCATCTCTGTGTTTCTCAGAACTGACTGTTTACTTCGTGTTTTCCTTTAGAACCATGTTTTAACACCGGATGAGCTGAAAGTTCTGCAAGAATGCAACAGAGAAAGCTTCATGTATCGTGGTAAGTGCTCATCTCAGTAAGGGCTTGTCAAAACTTACTTGCGCAGCACTTAGGACCACGCAATGCCGGGTAATTGCACTGTTCGCTGTTGCAGTGTAAAGCATGCACAACAAAGCTCTGCTCACATTACTTCGTTTGCTACTTTATGTCGCAGCCAACAGTATGAGAAATGCAAGAAAAAGCAGGTATCAAGCCTAACTCAGAATTTATGCAGAATTCATGGCAAATTTGTTTTGGTGACATTACGAGTAGTCCTAAGCTTACCCTTCCTACCTTCTATGTAGAGCTTGTTCACTTCTTTATTGTTCTTACTTCTGCTTCAACACAGATTGAATGATGACGTTAGCTAGCTTAGCTTTGCTTGTGCATGCTAACCTTTCTTCTGCAGCTTGCTTATATGATTCTCACACACACAAACACGGGCAAGCAACCGCCCTTTTGGAGGGCGCAGGTTTGAGCCTGATGGCACATTCCTGAAACAGCACATAAAAATACATGGCTGTTAGTCAAAGCTTCATCCCGCCGTTTTGCTGCCCAGTTGGCCTAGTGTCATCCCTACACTTTTTCAGGCGGAAGCATTTAATAGCTCATTGAACAAAAAAAGTAGCATTCAGCTGCCGTAACAAAAAAACAGCTGTTCTATTGAGGAGTTCTGTTGCTTGAAGCTCTGTTGTACAACGCATTCTCTATCGCGAGGTATTCCACAGTGCGAGATGCGGGAGGTGGTCATCCCCGCCAGTGCACCGTCGATGAAGGGAGTAAAAGAACAGGCAGTGCGATTCACCATCGCCTTCAACTCTCCCGTTACACAGCGGAGCAATGCACAGGAGACGGATCGAAGCCACTCGAAAGGTTCAAGGTGGATCGCGAAGTAAAGCATCTCCAGCGGCAAGGCTTGCAAAGCCCTTCGACAGCACGAGGCAAAACAAGTGTCTCAGGCAATCAGGTGGATAGACGTTAAAGGCAAACTGCACTTGAAATTTCAACCTCATGAAAACGTTATTTCCATACAATCTGCCTAAAAAGACTGCTGTATACAAAATATAACAGCAGAAGTGTGCATATCCGCGGCTCAAACGACCACCAAAAATAGGAGATTTTTGAACTGAAATTGAGAGGAGTGTAGCCATTATGAGCAGGCTGAAGTGATGTCTTAGCTGGCCTGCGAGCGGCCGCACGGGGCCGGCCGGCTGAAGCAAACCTGCGCGCAACGCTTCGCCCTCACCGCAGCCCCAAGAAAAACGCGCCCAGCGCAGCTCGACTGGTTGCATGGCTGGCCGTAGGAATAAGCGTAGGGCCGGCTGGAATGTCACTTCCGATTTATGGCGGTTTGCGCCATCCACCAGCAAATGCAGAATTGCCTGCAACAGAGCTGTTTTAAATGCTTCTAATTACATAACAACGCGTTTCACGGGGCTACCAATCTTGTCCCAGTTGGTTTGGTGGTACGTACTATACGTTCAAAGTAAATTTGGCCGAGGTGATATTTTAGTGCAGTTGGCCTTTAATGCTTTCACATTCGCAAGTTATAAGAAAGGCTTAGGTCTCTTCGGTTATTTCTTTTTCTCTGTCTAAAGCCCCCCCCTCGCCCCCTTTCATTTCTGTGTACAGGAGTAAGGATGTACCTTTATAAAAGCTAGTATTGGACCTCCAAATGATGCCCTGTGCGAGATTTTGGCATGTACTAACATGCCAGGGGTGTAGGTAATTTTTTTTCCCTTTGTAGAACAAGTCAGTATGACATGCACTCTGCTCACAGCCTGTTGCCCAAGTTCATTGTAGGCTGTGTGCTTCACAAATACTGCGGCAGCCTGGTATAAGCTGGAGCCTGTCGAATTTACAAATGTTTGAACAACATTGCAGTGCATTAACTCAGTCCGTGTGGTGTGCTCTGTCCCACAGCCTTGCCCCTGGGACTCAGTGCAGCAGTGGCAGTCCAGTATGGCACCAAGATGGGTAAGGTCCTGTGCAGTAGGCTTGCGTCATTGATGGCTAAGTTGAGGCGCCCACTCGCGGTACCTTGTTCTCTGCCGTGGGCAGCATTTTGATGCAAAGCTGAGGCATGGCTGCCACGCAGTCCATCCAGATAAAGAAGAGACCACAAAGGCACTGTAGTTGGTACCTGTGCCTGCTGCTTTCTCTGTTCATAAGTGCCCAAAAAGGTTGGATACATTTCCCCTATAAGGAAAAATAAACATACGATGTCAGTGTTACTGAGGCTTCTTTTTCGAGAACTTCTTTTAAAATTAAGTGTGCTTTAGTCGCTCCAATTACAAAATGCCGCTTGGATTCCATTTATTGGCACTTGTCGGCGATATCTGTACGCATTGTTAAATTCTCTGTTGAAAGGGAATTGTCATAAAAAGGTTGTGTAATCAGATTAGTATATCAGGATATTTGGAATTGTGTTGTGAGCCTCAGCTCATTGAAAACCTTTACAATGACAAAGTATCCAGTACAGAAACTTGAACACATTGTGCCATAATGCTGGCCTAAGTGTCATGAGCACTCCTAAAGAAATAGGCCCCACCAAGTGTAGAAATGAGTAAACTGACAGGACAGGCAGTTTTAGATGCAAGGAGGATATTTTTAAAATTAACTGTGAGTAACCGCGTACTTTTATGTGAGTGAGTCACACTGAAACATCTTCAGTTGAACTTTGCAGCAAAATTTGGATGGATGCTTGGGGAGGAGGACTTCTCAAATAAACATGCTGTGTCAAGCTTGGCAAACCATGTCAGTTTTTTGCCTTGCTTTACTATTGCTGGAGTTCTTTCTAATAGCTTTGGCCTGCTTGCACGTTCTAAGAGAAGAGCTGGTAGTTGCAGGCCTGCCTCATCACACGCATGTCTCACTAGCTGGAGGTAGTAATTCAGCTCAGCAATACTCATTAATGCAGTTCTTCAAGAGTTAAAGTGGGGAGCTTTTTGTGGTCATTGACACGTAGCCAGAAGTGAAAAAGTTTGTTAGGGCACTTAAGCGGGCTTGTGTGCCTTGAATGCAAAAGCAGTGGGACTACATTTGCGATGGCTATGGAAGACTTGTGCACTGGTACGCCGTGTTTGCGTAAATGAGTTCCAAGACGACAGCCTTGGAGTAACACCGAGTTCCAGGCGTGCCCTATGGCTCTCCTTTCTGCATCTCATGCCCCCATGTTTTGGCACCCCTGCAGCTGAAGGGTGCTGTGCAGCGGTGGGCAACACATTTTGGCGCACCCACTAGGCACACCTTTAGTGAGCCAGACGCAGGAGCAGGTGTAGTGTGCGGGTGGAGCACTCCTCTCTCACAGATGCCTGGATTTGATTCCCGCCCAGCCCGAAATGTACCAGATTTTCTTTTCAAAGCCACTCACTTACTTTGTTTACAGGAACCTCCCTGAAAAGTTCAGTCCAACCTTTCTGGACATGTTCTTATTACTCTATGTGTGCTGGCCTTTTTTAGTACTATCGCTTGGTGGCGTCGACACTGAATTTTCACGTATTGGGCATATATAATGTAAACTTGTGAAGCACAAAATTTGGACAAAGGAAGATGGCAGGGAAGAGGAGGTCGTTTTTTGTCTAAATTCTGCGCTTTACACATCTACAATGGAATACCAACTGTAGAGAGTCCGATTTGATCAGGCATACAATGCTTTGGCAGTAAAAACTTTCAAGGCCTAAGTGACCTGGTTTTCAAAGAGGAGCTGATAGGAAGTGTTGTGCTCCCTATCTTGCCCTGGCATGTAGCCCTGATGAAATGACGATATAGACAATCTGTAACTCTTACTTGCTCTCTTTCCAGGTTACCTAACACCACACCCCAAGTACGGTCCCTACATCAAAATGATGGGTATGGGTGCCTTCCACTTACAGTGCAATTGTAATGCAAGTTACCTTTCTTTTTTGCATCATTTGTTGCATATTCGCTGTATGTAATGAACATTAAGAAAGCATATTGAACAAACTGCTTCATGAAAGGTCATTGTGATAGGCTTTTTGCAATCTGCCCTAGCAGCACATTTTGTGAGAATATTTTTGGTAGATATAGCTTGTATTCACTGGCGAAGCACGCATGCGGGCAACCATGTGAGTGCGCCATTGCTGGTTACGTCAGGCTTTGCGGGATGGCGCTACTTGTCCGTGCTAAGGGCATGATTTGTGTTGGACGTTCCAAACTCTACCCCATAGAGTTTCTTACAATATCCTACACTGGAGAGGAATCTGGCACTAGCGTCTATGTGGCTCACGTCTGTGTCGTCATGGACTGCCATTACATCATGCACTCGCCTTACTTTCATCATTGGGTTGGATTGAAACGTTTTAGTGACCGCAAATTTAAACAAAGTGCCACAAAAATGCGATGAATAGTGTGCGATTATGAAAGTGGAAAATAAAACAGGCTGTTTTAAAACTAAGACAAAATACAAAGTGCCACAAAAATGCGATGAATAGTGTGCGATTATGAAAGTGGAAAATAAAACAGGCTGTTTTAAAACTAAGACAAAATGAAGTAAAGCATATTTCTGCCGGAACGGTTGTGCCTGCTATTCTGCAGGCCAAGGTGGTAGTTACGAACAATGTTAATATTTGGGGGTGAGGATTTTACCATTATTTCAAATAACGAGTTTGAAAAGTGTGGAAAGTTTTTTTAGCGTGCCTATGAGAACGTCGCTTTCGTGCTGAACCGGTGCACCGACCGTCAGCTACAGTTTAACTAGACTTGCTGCTGAGCGAGCTGGTTTATGCTTGAAGAAAAAAGAAGACGTGACATTAAACAGTCGGGGACGATGACAAGATAGGACGGATACAGGGGCCTGTATCTGTCGTGTCCTGTCTTCATCAAAGTACGTTTTGTTTCTTTTTTTTCGTCAGCTACAAATTTCGTCAGCGGCGGAATATTATCCACTCAGTCATGCGTCCTTCGACTGCGGCATGATCAACATCAGGTGTGCAGGGGTGATCCAGCTGTGCCATTTGCGCCATTTTGCTACAATTGTACTCTCCTGCGCCCTTCTGCGCCCAGTGGTGTTTTACTTGCGCCAAATGCTCCGAACCGCTTGAACCCGGTTTTTCGGCCGAGAGTTGTCCCCTCAAACCAGCTGAAGTGAGAGACGATCATTCTGCCGCTAACCAGCACGATGGTTCCTAGGCTGGCAACTTGGAGGAAGCGGTGCGCTCGATTATTCGGTTGCCCCAGCCGAGCTCTGCTCATGGTGCAGCCACAGTGCAGCAATAGTGCAGCCACGGTGCCGCTTCGGAGCAGAGATGGTGATTCGGCAAGTCGGCATGCATACACTCCGGTGGCGTGGACCGCAACGGAGTGGTTTCCCGCACTGCTGCAAACAAGCATAATGGCATTACTTCATGTGTATCGCTTGTAGAAAACTAGCGATTGATGTTCGGCCACTCGTGACAAGATGCACAAGCGAGAGTCTATTCTTTTCTGCGCTCCCGGCGAATCGTTTTATTACTGTGCGGCCTTATATTTAGGGCTACTGCAGTGGAGTAGCGCTAGCCAAAACTGCATCAGCGTAAGTTTAAACAACTTGCCGTTTGGGATTTTCGCAGCAGGTTTCTCTTTGTTTTTGTTTTTTGTTCTTTTTTTTTTCCATTCCGCGTGACGGTATTGAAAATAAAGCCCTTTCATATTGCTCTTATCCACCGCCTGAGTGGCAGGGAATGTGGTGCTGATGTCGGCAATGAAAAGCGGCTCAGGTGGAATTTGGAAGAAAAGGGAATCTCATGCCGTGCGTTGCTGAAAAGGGCTGAAAACATTATTTCATCAGGGCAGGCTTTATTAGCAGAAGGCAACTCTGCCTTTAGCCACACCCTCTCCGAGCTGAATGAACTTAATAACAAGGCAAGCAAGAAGCAATAGTATGGTGTGAGGTGTGTGAAGTGCAATATTTTCTATCTAAATATTGTCGAGCCGGACCCTCCGAGCTGGATGAACTGAACGAAGGCAGCAAGCAACAAATCAGTGCAATATGTTTGAGATAGTGAAATAATTTTATTGTAAATAGAATGGGCCCCCTTTTGGTATCAGTAAGTTTTTGTAATGATTACTTGGTGTTTTTTTTTTTAAGTTAAAGAAACGCTTGTCATCTGCTTCACTTGCAGTGGTGTCTAAAGGCTGTGGGGGCACACATTTTTGGTGCTTTAGTTACCAGCTTCAGAGTACAACTGTGGGGAAGTAATTAGCGTTGCCTGAATGGTTGCCAGCCTTCTTTATCTCCAGATAAATGAAGCTGCAACACAAGTTTTGTGCTGCTCCAAAATCAAGCTCTGATACAATAGTGCTCCAAAATAACATTTTTTCAGCTCCAAAAATTGCTCCAATAGTTCGAATGGCTGGATCACCCCTGGGTGTGATCACGCACTGCCTGCTGTTTCACCGAACACGGCTACCACAGAACAGAGAGGATTTCGGCTTCCTCATAGCTCGTTCGTAGACGTGTAAATGCATAGGGAAGAAAGCAAATCCCAAAAACCCCTTAAGAATCCAATTGTCATGCCAAGCCCAAGCCAAAAGGGGGGTCTTCCCATAACCCCCCCCCCCCCCCCCCCGACGACATGTAATTCCAGGTGCAGTTTCCACTCTAGTATACCTACTAAGAAACTATGCTCTACCCCACCGAACGCAAAGTAATGCCTCTAATCCTGTGTGAGTGCGATTAATAACATCTCTGTTGACACCACCGTTGAGAAGTGGGTTGAAATGGCGCAGATGACGCACACCGCTGTTTTTTTTTGTTTTTTTTTTTTTTTTTTCGGTGTGCGGGCACAGTTGCACAAGCTGCGCCATGCCCATGGCCGTTTCCAGTGTTGCCAAGCAAAGAAATTGACAGCTAAACTTTTCAATGAATACCACCTATGCCTGCATCCGTCACCATGTCTACACACATTGGGGAGATGGTCAGCTGTGCTTATATCTTTGTCCGCTGATTGCACATTCAATCATGTCTTGTGAGAAATTGTGCATGTTATTTCTTATATCTTGTTTAAGCTCCGTGACCGATCACATAAGGAAATTATTGCACTGAACTCTGCTCACATGATTGGCCAGCATACCTGCTAAAATAACAATTAAAATGGCATAAATGCTAATGCATAGTGAAAACAAAGTCACTTTGAATTATAATTTGACAGTACTTATTTACGAGCATATTGGTTGGGACACAGCGTTGGCAAAAGCAGGAAGCAAAGCACGGTTGTTTCTTATTTGCATTTTCAATTAGCTTAATGAAACCTGCCAGGACCACTGCTTCATCCTAGCAGACAGATATGGGGCTCTCTGTTTCAGGATGGCTTTGCTGGAATGGCTTAGCAGTGGCAGCTTTGTTCTTTGTATTAGAACTGCAACTGATAGTTATCCATGATAGTTGTGGAGCTAAAGCTTCCCACGCTTATGTAGTCATCTGAGCAGTCAAACGTCGTGTAATCCATTTCTGCACAGTTGGGATAAAACACTGCTTACAGCCATTACAGCCGTAGAACTTCACATAAGTCCCTTGGAAGTCCCTAATTGTTTAAAACTCCATGATGAGCCAACTAATTATGACTAGTAAGTTAAAGTCAGCATTATGACAGCGTCGTCTTAGCAGCCAAATCTACTATGATTTTTTCAAAGATATCTGCATTTGATTGAGAGCCGCAGAGCATTCACAAGAAAGCTGGCTTTGCCACAAAGCATATTCTGATTATGGACCACAACACAATACAAACCAAGGGGCGAGCCATATATAGAGATTTGCTATAAAAACTGTGCACGTACCTGAACTCTTTGATTGTAGTTTTTCCACCATGAACAAACAGGGGTGCCTGCATAGGCCCAGTACAGCTGGATCCAGTACAGCTGGGCCTATGCAGGCACTGCCTGCATGACAGGTGTACCTGTAGCAGGCTTGTAAATACCCCTCGACACATTTGTTTCGACTAAGAAAAATGAAGGAAGCTCACTATAACACTGACTTGAAGGTAGCGAAGCTTTTAAGTCCACAATTGCAGCCAATTTGCTTCTTCTTCGCTGCCACAACGACGACCTTTAGTCCATCATTGTTGCTATAAGTGTGAGCTTCCTTCATTATTTTGGAAGTGATAATCGGTGGACCTCCCCTTGGAGGGACGTACGCTATGACTTGTCTTTCTCGTTCTGAGCAAGTGTTGCCGCGATAACGACGAACGCTGGAGTCTTTCTTGTTCCACGCAAGCATGCTTGGCGTGGCAAACGTTTGCCAGGGACGCTGGGTGGTCGCCGCACGAGCGCTCGGCATTTCCTTGGTTTTTCTTAACTGCGAACACTAACGATTTGCTAAGCAGCTTCGCTGTTGAAACATTGCAGCATGTGTGGCCGTCCCCTTTGCGCAGGTGCGGGGTTTGTCGGCTGGATGGTGGGCAAGTTCTCCTACCGGCGGCAGTGCGAAGAGAAGCTCATGAGGCTCCCCAACAGTGTCATCGGAGAGGCCCTTCGCCGGAAGTACGGCATGGCCTCGCCTGACTCGTAAGTTGCCCCCATGAAGGCATGGAAAGAGTTTTCAGGGGTAACCTTCTGGGTAACCTCTAGCTTATCACTATTTAGAATGACCATGTTCACACAGCATGACCATCAGCCTGAAGGAGTTGAAATTTTAGCACCGTGGCATGGTAACACGAGTAAGGTGTAGGTGGTGGTGAATCCTCTGAAGGTATGTAACAATGAAGGCACTATTACCTGCACATGCCAAGACAATTTCTGTAAAGGCTGGACATCTGACTTGCACCGTGTAGACCGACACGTTTCTATCAGAGCTAAATATAAAAATCGTGGCTTATGTCATGCAGTCCTTTAAAAGCTTTCTATAACTGTGTACAAGTTTTGTGTGCCTATATTGAGCTTTGACGACTGCACATGCACGCTTCATAAATTTCACTGTGAGCGGCACCCCTCTGAGAGTGCTTTTTCAACATTCCAGTCACTGCTTCAAGTATAAGCTGAAGCCAACGAGACTGCATGGATACACAGCCTAGACAGTGGAGTTTTCAGCAACTCCAATTGTTCAGGCCAGGAGATTGTAGTCCACTTCTAGGGCAGCCAGTGCTAGTAAAAATCAGGGTGTCGAACCGAAAAAACACCGGTTTGGTTACAGTTCGGGTGAAATAATTTTGTTCCAGTTCAGTTCCGGTTTGACAAAATCACGTACCGAACCAGTTCGCGAACCTGTTCGGCAGCTTGAACCGGTTCACGAACCGGTTCGATTAAGGAGTTGAATTTTCACTTAAATTATAAAAAACATTTAGTACAGTTGAACCCCTTTATAAGAGACACGTACCGGGGAGCAGTTTCTGTCTCTTATACGAGATGTCTCTTATAAGCAGGGTACCATGTTTTCACTTACTAATCAGACCCTAGTTCAATGTGGGCACCCTATGACTAAAACAAGCTCAAAAGAATGCTACAGCATGTTTCAAAAGATTCATTCTTATTTATGTTTGGCCCTCAGAATTTATGAAACAGTTCTGAATCTTTGTTTGCTTCATGACTGTATTTACACTGGATATTTTACAACCGATTCTGCAAGCTTTTTTTTCATTCCTCGTTTGTGGAAGATGAATCGTACATGTTGAGTTCACAAGCCTGATGAATAGGCGGAGCGCACAGCTTCTTCTGCTGTGTGCTCAGGCTATTCATTATGCTTGCAGGACTCAACATCTGCGATGCTTTTTGATTGGGAGCTATGCCAGTAAGAGAACCCGCATGTGCGATCGCGCTCCATCCAATGGATGGCAGTAAGCTTCAACCACTTCTGTAAGTTGCATTTCCTTTGGCAGGGCTTCTCATCGTCATTTCATAGCTGACTGAACCACTGTGTGTTTGCTGAAGTTATAATAAATAGCGACTGCAGGCGTCTGTCGTCCACCTGTGCTTCCAGGATGGCAGCAGCTGCAATTAGTGACTGGTGGCACTGCGTCTGAAGTTAAAATGTCTATTACAAGCGAGATTATTGATTAAAGTTCAAGGATGACTTGTCCCTTATAACCAATCTTCTATATCCGATGTCTGTTATAAAAGAGGTCGATTTAATGGGAAAGATAGGGCAGCCAACCATGTGGGTCAATAGTGTCTCTTATACCCATTTGTCTCTTACATCAGTGTCTCTTATAACGAGGTTCAGCTGTAGTTTAAAACGACAGTCAAATCAAAACACAAACAAAAAATTCAAAATGCTGCTGTTCCCCAAGGGCAGTGGCACAATTGCAAAAGCAAACTTTAAACAATTACAGGATATTAGAAAAAACAGATGAAGTGGCGACGATTTACCAGCTACTTTCTCGCCCAGACATTTATGTTGTCCTGGTGACTATTCATAAAGCCACTGCCAAGAGATATGACGGTGGGATATATTTTCTGCCCTTTCCTTTTTTGTTGAAATCGCAATCATCGCTATGGAATCGCCCATCACGCTAACCTTGAAGCCTTAAATTTAGGCCTGCGTACTGGCGCGTTCAAATGCCAGCGCTTAATACCAATGGCGCACATTTTTTATATTTGTAACAAAACAGAAAAATCCTACAACAGGCACATAAATACTACCAATGAATTATATTATTTGGTCTTCCTGAATAATTTGTTAGCTGTCGCCTTATCGAATGTGTTAGCCACACTTTTGTTGAAAGTAAGCTTTAGTTAACGCTCAGTAACTGCATTATTGCTCTGACCACTGCAATTCATTTTGCAATAGCTGTACCGGTGTGTGCATTACAATCAGTATGTCATTGTACCACCAGACTCCCGGCCATCGTTCCGTGTGCTACACGGCGGTATCTTATAACAGATTATGCTGTTACAAAATGAAACTGAAATCAGACGTGCGGAGCATGAGATGGGACTTTTTTTGGGTAGACGCTCTTAATTCGTCCAGAGCAGTACTCCCCTCCGGAACGAGTAGCAGTAAAAGTAATGTCGCGAGTTGGGCAGTCAGTACAAGTACACCTTCGAAAAAAAAGCAGACCTGAAAGAGACAAAACTGCAGAACAAGCAGAAAAGATGATTGCTGGACGAATAGGGCAGTGTGAGGTACCGGCCTGCCTTTCTGCACGCGTCATTTGCTTTATTACTGTTTCTACTTCCAAGAGAGGGTCAAAGGCTACAGTTTCTTGCCAAGGGATTAAGTTCGCACCTTAACAGTTTTTTTCCCACACATTTCTGTTATTATTTGTATCTGTAAAAACAGAACTTGTCCACCGTACTGTCCTCAAAAATTGACCACTGAACTCACTTCCTTCGCATTGATGACACGTTTGGTTGTGAAAGGCAGGGCAAAGAAAAGTATAGAGCAATATCCACGTTTTGGTGCTTTTTTTTACTTACCGTATTTACTCGCATAATCCTCGCACTTTTTTTTTCGGAAAAGTCAATGCGGAGATAGGGGTGCGAGAATTATGCGGGGAAAAAAATTCCGGTGCACATTGTTGCCAATTTGCCTTCTGGCAGTCCCGCTAAATGTAGCGGTCGTTTTTTGTATATGTAAGCTCAGTGTTGCCAACAGCAGCTATTTCTTTTTATTTTAGTATTTACAACGTAAGCAATCTCCCGTAGATCAGCGATCATGAAATTGCCGCCTTTGCTTTCTGGCGCACGCCCTATGGCCCTATCTCGTTGTCGTCATGTGCGTGCCCTACTCCAGTAACGCACGTTGAAGTCGGTGACGCCGAAGTGCCTGCCTGCGGCGCGGTTGCCGTGTTCGATCGCGTACTCTATCGCTTTCAATTTGAAAGCGGCAGTGTAGCTGGCGTTCTTCCCCATGGCGAAGCGGCACGAAGCACAAAACAACGAGATCAAACAGTTCTCAAAATGGCAGCGAGCTATCCACCACTGACGCGAGTGACTCACTGACTGCTGCTGCTCAACGACGGGACCGCGACGGCGACACAACGACACGACAGCGGGCTGCGCGAACGCCGTCTAGTTCGCACACGCGAAACCGGCTAAAGGACAGTGCGAGTAGCGTGTTAGGGCGCCTCTTAGGGAGTAGCCATGCAGGTTGTTAGGGCGCCTGGATGGCCTTGGATACACAGCGCTCTCCGCCGAACGGAGAGGCGGCGGGGGAGGGCGCGCGTTGGAGAGCGCGTGCACCATGCGGGTTTCGCGAGCAGGCAACTTTCGCCGCTGCGAAGTTGGGGGTGCGAGGATTACGCGAGTGCGAGGATTACGCGAGTAAATACGGTATTCGGTTTTACTTACTTTTTGCGTAATATTTTAAAACAACGTGATTCGCCTTTTCCTTTTTGTTGTTTTCCGTGTAAACACATTTAAAAAAAACTGGCGCATTTGATGCCTCGTGCTATATCTCTGCTCCGAGGCGCAGCTTATGTTGCAGGCCGCAGACTTATTTTAACCAGCTGGTGATATTAAACGTGGATCAAAATCTCAATACATGGACGTTCTCGATTTCCATCTACTTACCCGCCGCGGTGGCTCAATGGCTAAGGCATTGCGCTGCTGAGCACGAGGTCGCGGGTTCGATTCCCGGCCACGGCGGCCACTTTAATGATGGAGGCGAAAAGCAAAAACGCCCGTGTGTTCGAGATTTCGGCGCACGTTAAAGATCCCCAGGTGGTCAAAATTAATCCGGAGCCCTCCACTACGGCGCGCCTCATCGCCTGCGCTGCATCGGCGCGTTAAAACCTACAATCAATCAATTTCCATCTACTTCGGAAAAATGGTCGTGGGGAAGGGAGATCGAAGCCACTTGTGGTCAGCAGCAAACGTCTTAGCCACTGAGCAGCAGCTCCTGTGGTCACACTTGTCAAGTATTAACAATTTGCAGGTGTCGGACCTTTTAAACAAATTATGAAATGCAAAAAGTTTGCACACATGGGGTGTGGGCTTTCGCTGTTGCGCAGTGGAGCACTCCTGCAGCCTGATTGCTCCAATAAAGTCGCAGCGAGGGAAGGGCAAAGTTGCTTTATATCCCCTGCAAGGTGCCGAGAATGACATTTCGTTTGGTCAACTTGCACTACGCTCGTGCTTCTAGCAGCAACAGGCCATTGCTGCTAGAGCGTGATAATGTTCAAATGTCTGGAGGGGAAAGTGCATGAGTGGGTACGAAGTTGATGGTACGTGAAAGAAAAAAATTACACCATCTTCCCGTGGGGAACCCTGATGAGGATGCGAAGCATCGTGGCGGTTCCGTGTGGTTCCATTGTGTTGCCGTTATGTTGAGTGATCTGGTTTTTACTGGCGCCAGAGGAAATTCCGCGTCCGGGTCCACACCGGTGGCAAAGGCACGCAAGTGCTGTTGTGTTACGGTGAGTAGGCGGTGGTTCTCGAGGCGCCGAAACTCGTCCATCATGTTCTTGTCGATGTTGTCTCTGTGGTAGAATCGGTAGTCTCGGTCAGCTTTGGTGAGGTAAAGGTTGTTGACATTGGTGCACCGGCTGAAAGCAATGTACACGCCCTTGTCTTCTCGTTCTTCTTCTTCTTTGGCGGTTCCCCTACGGGAAAATGACGACGGTGGTCGAACGCGAACCTAACTCATGATGGATTCTTTGGTTGGCCAATCCCTAGGGGCATCCTACCACAATCAGCATCAGAGGCGCTGCGGACGGGGCTGGTTGAGCTGCAAGGCGCGTGGCGCTTCCCGCCACAGCTTTCCCACGGGAAATTCAGCATCCCCCTATAAAGTTTTCAGTTCGTCGTTTCCGTTGACGTTCAGCTTCGCGTGCCTTCGTTGTATCAGTAGCTTCTTGACGTAGTTTGAATGAGTCAAGGACATAAGGCACGTTCGTAGCACTTGCTCCTGTCCCGGATTTGTAGCGTAGTGGGGAGAGCACGCGTACCACCCGTTGCGGCCAGAGAGTCGTGGGATCGAAACTGGGCGCCGCTAACTATTTCTTTTTTTTTTTAGTGTAGTATCGCGGAGCTGTGGGTGTAAGGAGGAGAGTTGCGCATGCGCAGTGAGCGGGTGGACGACGCCGCCATCAACGACGGAGGACCAGGCGAGCCTAAGAAATGCTCCGCATTTAAAAAAAAGCCTGAATTGCATTGACTGTGCAATATCAACAACGGAGGGTCGAACCGTTTCGCAATGAACCCATAACCTTTATTTCTTTTTTCGGTTCAGTTCCGGTTTCGGTTCAGCGGCCTCAAAAAATAACGGTTCGGGTTCGGGTTCAGTTCCGGCAAAAATACTGGTTCAGTTCCAGTTTTCGGTTCATTTCGGTTCCGGTTCGACACCCTGGTAAAAATGAAGCATGTATAAGGAGCGACATGGTGTACATCCAACTCTCCATGTGGACCGGTACATGTGAAACCCACTTTATACTCATGAGCAAATGCTTGGCAATACAGCTTCAATGAACACAATCATCTTATTTAGCATTTTACGTGTATTCTTGCCTCTGCAGCACCTCGTATTGTTTGCACTGTGCTCTGTTTCTTAGGCTATGATTAGTCTTTGCTTTGTTGCAACAGTGCAGAGCCCTTGTCCAGAAAAGTGTGGCCTCATCTTGCATTAGTAACCCACCTCTACAGCTCTCTCACCATTCTTCTCCCACTTGCGTGCTGCTGACCCACCCCTACCTAGCCTAAATGTGTTGTAGTTCTCCCACGCATTTGGACCATGTGCACGGGACCATACATGTTGCCGGAGTGGCCACGTGCTGTCTCCTAGCATGGGCTGTGCCTACACGTTTCCTCCCCAGGGGGCTAACCTGGCCAGTGCGAGACCGGGCGCACGTCGTTCAATGGCAAGACACATGCAAAGTACCTTTTAGGGGGAGCATACTAGTTCTCTGTCCGAGGTGATAGTATAGGTTGGAGACCTGCAGTTTTGGAGCTTGCCCACAATGTTGCTGCCATGAGCACGGGGTCGTCGCTTCAATTGTCGGCCTGGGTGGCTGTTTTTCTGGTGGAGGCAGAAATGGCCGTGTATCGAGGTAAGGGTGCACACTGAAGAATACCGAGCAGTACAAATCAATCCGTAGCCATTCACTTTGACGTGCCTCGTAGGCCAAGCACAGCTTCTGCTTGTGAAGCCCTCGCATGTTGAACATTCCTCAGGCGCTTTTTTTCTTGTGCTGATGGCCATATGCTCACTCGACATGCAGTCACTAGGAGTGGCAATGGCAAGTGTATGGTGTTGCCTCTGGCTGGACCTGGTTTCACCTCACATCTGGTGGGAAACTTGTGCAGGAGTGTGTGAAGGTGCATTTTACCAGCAACCGAAAGCCTTGAGCCCAATCCTGCCTCTTTCTCCGTTTGTGAAACCATCCATCTCCTTGGACACCCATCCAGAGATTGCCTAGACATGATCGGTTGAAACAGGGAATGAGTTGCAACCACAGCAAAAAATGTCAACACCCTGTGTCACCTTCCTTGCACAATTCTGAAAAAGCACCTTGTCCTCTCTACTATTCCCCGTGTTCATTTTTCTACGAATTGTTGTGCTCATTCCATTGTCACTTAGTATATATACATATACTTCACTTAGTATATATACATATACTTTTAATTTCCTTTGGGGGCTCTTTTCTGCAGCTTTCCGGGCAGCCCTGGTGGCCAGTATACAGACTACAGCTCGTCGGGTCCAGATAGGGACCTGGGCACCCTGTCGTCACAGGGCTTGGACTCGCGAAGCCGTGGAGCACCACAAGGGTTTGACGATAGCCAGCGGCCTTCTCTGGACAGTGAGCATGAGCCAGTCTAGCCCTAGCGGGTGCTGCAACAGACTCCACTTAACTTGAACACAAATGTGGTTCTGGGAAAAAATAGGGCCGTCTTGGTATGGATTTTGGTACAGCACGGAAAGGTGGGACCAGTACTGAAAAAAGAACTTCGCCACCATCTTTGTGACTAAGCCCTCTGCAAAAAAACCTAAGCCAGCTTGCACAACGGTGCAAGCCTGATCTCAGCAGGGCTGTGTTCGTCTCAATAAGCTAAACTCAACAACCATTTACCCTGTGTTTATATATGGCACTCGTCAGCAGAAGACCAAATCAAACACAACGCAAAGTATTTATGGGCTTTATTTGTACAGTACCCTCTTCAGTCCCCATATACAGTTAAACCTCGATGTAATGAACTTCAGTGTAACAAAACCCTCGATGTAACGAACCACAAAATTTTTTGTAACTTCAAGTGTATGCACACCATGTATTTTCACCCTCTGTGTAACGAAATCCCGTTTGCCGGAATTACAATGTAACGAAGTTTCGTGGAGAACTAGGCACGAAATTTAAGTTGTAGAGGTAGATTTTGGGATACGCAAGCGCCGAAATGGGGCCTCAATAAAACGCGAACGGCGACACGGGCCGCCCAATGCCACGGATGCAGCGAGCCACGGAGTCTGAGCAAGCCCCTTGCCTACAAACTGCGTGGCGTGCATACACGGCTGGCGCACTGTTTGTTTCTGTCGGAGCTTAATCGTCTACACGGGCATCAGCATGAACCGCATGGAGCATTTTCTCCCCGCAAAAACGCGCCCCGCAAGCCACAGGCGCGCTGATGCAGCCGCGGAGGCCACCCGCCACAATGTGGGTAGCTCCAGCGACCGCTTCTAACCGCTCGCTGAAACGTAACTCGAGGGGCATGCAAGAAAAAAAAGCAGATAATGTGGGCGAAATTTTCACTCTAAAACGTCACACGCGCCGCTTGCGAAAGCGGTCATCAATATCCTCCGCGGTGGACTAATCACCTCTGGCAGGGGCGCCGCCACTACCGCCACATGCCACATGCCCCATGCGCCCTTCGTTCGAGTTCACTCATGCTTGTTGGGTTTCATCGTTCCAGCAAGCATTTGTGAATCTTTATGAGCCTTGCGCACGCGTTTTTTTTTTCACACGCGCGGCCGCGATTGCGGGCTGGCGGCGGCTTCTGCCTCAGCCAGGAAGTGACTCGCGCTGCGCACGGCAGTGGGAGGAGCCTAACCAGTTTCGCCAATGGGGAGGCGCGCACCTAATGGCGGGGGCTTCGAAGCGCTCAGGGGTGCCGGCTGGCCAGACGATTAGGCTTACCGCCGCGGAGGTTATTTGATGGGCGCTTTCGTAAGCGGCGCGTATGATGTTTTACAGTGAAAATTTCCCCCACGGTATCTGCTTTTTTTCTCGCATGCCCCTTGAGTTGCGTTTCAGCGAGCGGGTTGAAGCGGTCGCTGGAGCTACCCACACTGTAGCGGGTGGTCTCCGCAGCTGTGTCAGCGCACCTGTGGCTTGCGGGACGCGTTTTTACGGGGAGAAAACGCTCCATGCAGTTCGCGCTGATGGAGACGATTAAGCTCCAATAGAAACAAACAGTGCGCCACCCGTGTATGCGTGCCACGTTTTCTTTTGCAGGAAACGCTTCACGGGATGAACACTTCATTATAACCGCGAATTTCAATGTGGTGAAATTTCAATGTAACGACGTAAATTACGAATTTTACCGATTTCGTTACATCGAGGTTTAACTGTACTCTATTGTCCACCTCTGCAAAGTCTTCATCGTGTGCGCCCTTGTTGTTGAAGGCCTGCACTACTTCTTCTTTTTCTTAGAAAGAAGCCACTTTCTTCCTTAGTTAGAAGCCAGCGACTCCCTTTAAGGAAGAAAGTGGCTTGGAAGGAAGGAGGAGGAGGCCACACAGCTAAGCAGGCCTATCCGCTCGCATTGTGAACAGAGAGATCCGCTTGGCGGCAGTACCAACTAGTGAAGTCTCGGCATTATTAGTGTGGCACGTGACATCAGGAGCAGGCAACAGGTGGTGTGCGCATTTCTGTTCATTGACGGCGCAACCAACTTTAGCTTGTGGTTATATGCTCTTTCTGCGTCCAAATGCTTAAGTTTGTAATTTAAGTTTTGTGTAGCGGGTGCATTAGCCCTCCTTACACCTGATTCCTGGCCAATCCCCCACGTGGGTACGTGCCACCCGGGCGCTGTCACAAGATCCATGCTCACGTGCGCTCTGCATTTTCGTGGTATTTTTTCTGTTCACTGACAGTGCAACCAAGAGCAAGACAGCTCTGCTGTTAGAAACGTATACCTCAAAATTTCTGCAATAGGGATGGCAGATGCATTTGACATACTGATGTCATGAGGCTATAAATTTTCCCCCTTCCTGGGTAGGTTGGGTAGCTGTATGTTGGCCTAAACATGTTGCCCTGTTCTACCGTGATAAATTGAAATATGAACAACGGAGCACGTGTGGCTTTCAGTACATGCCACCCCTGCTGGCAACGGGCCACGTATGCACAGTGCGAACATGTTATGAGAGTCCGTGACCAACCTTGATATAGAAAGACCGTCGTATTTCCATCGTTCGTTGGGCACTCGGCACGAAATAAAAAATGAGGGAATTTAGCTGTGTGCGCCATGTCCACTCATCGCAGCAACAAACTTAGATAACGCTTGCGTGAGTGGGTGCCGAACGCGGTGTGGAGACAAGCCACAATGCTCCATATCGGCGTTGCACACAAACTCTCGTAATGTGTTCGCACTGTGCATACATGGCCCACCGCCAGGATGCACGGCATGTACTGAAAGCCACATGCTCCGTTGTTCATATTTCAATTTATCATGATAGTACATGTTGGCCTAAAAGATTCCAGCTTAGAAAATGTCTTTAGTTGATGTCTATGCAAACCAAGCAGTTCCTACTTCTTTGTATCAAGCAAGTTCAATGTAATGGGAGTCAATTTTTTTCTGAGTGCGTTTATCCATACAAATCAGTATTGGAGGGTCTCACAGCACCTCAAGGACTCTATATTGGGCAGTGATCTTTTATTGGTTGTCAACATTAATGCACTTCATGCGCGTTGTGTGAAGCACTCTTCAGAGGTAAATACAACTTTTATTCCCCGTATCCATTCATGTGCTGCAACAAGCGTTGCCACGTGGCTTCAGTGACAGCAAGCGGCCTTCTATGGACAGCAGAAGTAAACGAGACATCTTGTACATGTCACATAAAATGCTGTCTACTCCTGTTAATGGACTGATGAAGGGAGTTATTGAAAACTTTACAGTCCAGAATGTGTAGTTCTGCCAACCAGCATGGATTTTCGTTTGTTCCTCAGAATAAAATTCTTCAGAAGGGCTTTTTTTCTCGCATTATCACCCAAACCAATTTGGTGACAGCGGCTTTGACAACACACTGACGATCCTGCCGTGCAGCATTTGTATGAGCTGTCCGGGAACAAAGAGTCAATATTAACAAAGAAATAGGTGAACATCGACAATTTTGGAGACAGAGGCAGCATGAAACCAAATCGCAAACTACTGTGATGTCGTTGCTGTAGTGTCCAAAAAGGCCACCAGCGTGGCTCATGGGTTTTCTTTTTTTAAATTCACACATGAATTAGGGCTCCAGACTTGTACTGAGCAGTGAAATAAGAGGTCACATGTGTTTAACAAAACGGTTCAGCCACGGGCAAGAGCTGGCAAATTCGCTTTGGTCTCCTTGTAAACTGCGCACAATGGTTTACTATAACAACATTTGTCATGCTTACGTGGCGTTCAGCAAAGCAGATCTGTTTGAGATACATCGGCGAACTTGATGCAATCATGTAGCAGTAAGAGCATTGTGTTGCTAGGCGCCAGGTTACAAGTTCAGCACTTGAGGACTGTATTTTTTGAGGAGGGAGAAGTTCAAGAAGTTACGCTACTGTGTGCAGGGTTTCGGCAGGCACCAATGAACATCAGGGGTCTAAATTACTCTGTATCCGTCCACTACAGCATGCTTCAAACAGAGGTGTACCTTCGACACATTCAGCACCAGGTTGAACATTTTTAGAACACATTGGTGAGCTGATTGGTCCCAGAGTAAATAACACGTTCAGCAGTGTAATGGCGGAGAAGTGTTGAGAGAAACATTCATTTTGCTTATACAACAACAAGATTCAGTCCAACCCTTTGAAAATAAAATTCACCGCCATTGTTTCGACTTGGCCATATGCGGTCTTCTAAACATTTTTGTAATGACGAATATTGACTAACATATCCCTAACTATTCTTTCTTGCAGGAGTGTTGTAAGCTGGGCTAGTTGGTACTGTTCCATGATGGCTAACAGCGCAAAAAACTGGATGAAAACCCCAAAAGGAAGACACACACAAGCGCTGACTTTCAACTTAGTTTATTCGAAAAAGAGCACAAATATGTACATACATCTCGTCCACACGGAGCATGCGCGAAAAGAAAGGAAAGAAACACCCTAGTTGCTGACACCGGCAGTACAAATTACAAAATTGGATTTCAACCTGTGCCCAGATATGAAATCTCCTTTTCACGCAAAAGAACAGAAGAAGGCTGACAGACACAATCCGTCAACCGTTTAAGTATGTGTGCAGCAAAGGGGCTACAAGTTCCCACTTGTTGGCACATTGCAAGCAGTGCAGTTGCACACCTCGTTTTGCCGACACTTCGATATTGTTCTTTCACGGCAGCCAGACATCCAAAGAGCTGGTCGAGGCTGCGCACATTTTTTAACGGTCGACGGATTGTGTCAGTCAGCCTTCTTCTGTTCTTTTGCGTGAAAAGGAGATTTCATATCTGGGCACAGGTTGAAATCCAATTTTGTAATCTGTACTGCCGGTGTCAGCAGCTAGGGTGTTTCTTTCCTTACTTTTCGCGCGTGCTCTGTGCGGATGAGATGTATGTATATATTTGTGCTCTTTTTCAAATAAACTCAGTTGAAAGTCAGCACTTGTGTGTGTCTTCCTTTTGGGGTTTTCATCCAGTTTTTTGTGCTGTTTGCCACCATGAAATTCTTTCGTGTGTCCACCTTTGGCAAGATGGTGCATCGTACCCTGGCTCATTTGTGAGGTGTGCTGCAAGGAGTCATGCCTAGCGAATGTTTTTTGTTCGTGCCTGTGCGAAGCAGACAATTCCTACTTGTTCGGCTGACACAAATGTGGCGTATACAATGTGCCTGTCCAAGGGAAGTAATACCTGTGTCTGGGTGCATTCACCCATGTCCATCAGGACTGCAGAGCCACACCGCACCCCAAGGGCTCGATGACAGGCAGCGACCTTCTGTGGACTGTGAGCGCAAACACGTTTCATTTACACATCTTGCAAAGTACCCTGCGAAGTGCAGTAACACTCTTCTTCATGTGCTGTCGTTCATTTGCTGCAGCAATGCGGAGTTCCACATCGCCCCAGGGCCTCAATGACAGCGAGCGACCCTCCATGGACAGTGAGCACGAACACTTCTCGTTCTGATCGCGTGCATGGCTTGGGGGAAGGGACCTTCGGTATAGCCTGTGTGCATTTGCACACACGTGCAAGCTGTGCAAAGTCATAGGTGCACGTTTCAGCCCTAACTTCCTAAATCAACTTCACTTTTGTATTTGCCCTGTATTGCCTTATTCAAAGATGAAGTAGCGTAATATCCCTGGAGGTGCCCTACCCCTAGATGGTGACTCACCCCAATAATTGAAACTATCCCTCCCCATCCCCTCTTTCTTTGTCGTTATTCCCCGCTAACTTCTTAAATCAACTTCGATTTTGTACCTGTCGCGTACTAATTTAATTGAAAAATAAAGTGGCAATCCCCAGAGGTGCCGTACCCTTTTTCTCTTTCATTATAAAATAAAATGGGTGGAGTATGATGTGTGGCTGACTCCAAACAAAAATTTGTCTGTGTACGAAGACATCACAGTACATCATTTTTTTCACCGTGACCCCCACTTCTCACATTTGTAAGGAGCAGAACGGGGAGTGTGAGTACGAGGACATTTTGTATGAGAGACACTAAAGCTCTTCAACTGCCAGTCCTGAATTCACCATGGACTGCCCGAAATGTAATCCAGTGATGGAGACGGAAAGCAAAAGCACCCGTGTGTTCGAGATTTCGGCACATGTTAAAGATCCCCAGGTGGTCAAAATTAATCCGGAGCCCTCCACTACAGCGTGCCTCATTGCCTGTGTAGCATGAGCACATTAAGCCCCACAATCTCTGAATGAAATGTAATCCAGTATTTGCTTTTTACGGGTATTTTTTGTGGTGTGGACTGTCTGCGGTGAGTCCAGGACTTAAAATTGAAAAGCTTCCTTGGCAGGTTGGTAGAGAGTTGAGGAGAACGGCCCGCCATCGTGGCTCTTGTGGAGCAAGATCAGGATCCTCCTTATCATGCAAGACTGTGATGTTATCTAGAGAAATGAGTGACAGCAATTACTGACCTTGAAAGGGATGATGGCGTCAATTTTGATTGCTAGTGAAGGTGCTCCCCATGTCCCTTTTTTTTCCTCCCCTCGAACCAGACCCGAATCTTGCCGTGGTGCCCGAGAACCTCCCCCCGGCCAAGTTCTCCACGTCGTATGAGGAGCTGCGGCGTCAGAACAGGGAGGAGTACGAGAGGCGCTTCTCCGCCCCGCCACCTTCGTCGTCACAGCAGCCCGCTCCTCCTTACCAGGGCCTGCCAGAGAGGCAGGACAGGGACTACCCACCGAGGCAGTCCACACCTGGCTCAGCACAGGGGGCCGGGGGAGGTGAGACACACACCTATGCTGGCGCTCAGCCTTTCCGGGATTGCAAGTTCCAGTTATAACAGGCGCATGATGTGCTGCTATCAAGTTAAACTTTAATTCACTCTATCCTGCTGGCTTAGACGTCTTTGGCTGGCTTAGAGGCCAACAACTCTTGCGGCTGTTTCAAGGAGCCATGAAGAGAAAACACAAGTTTGGTTCATTCAAAAGATTGCCTCGTTAGAACCATAGCGACACCACTTATAACGCAAACTTCGCTCAAATAAGCTACATAATTAGGAAAAAAGGAAATGACCATGCGACCCACCAGCTCATTTTCCGCAACAGAACCTATGCCGTCACATGGGCTAAGCTCTGCGATTGGCGGAGGCCGGCAAAAGCAAACGCATGTTAGGCAGGGCTTAGAGCTTGCATAGCGAGCTAAATGCCCGTGAAACATACTGCACATTCTTTTTATGACAAAGAACGGTGGAGTAAACGGTTGAAGGTCCGAACGAACTCGCAAGCGTGTGCGCCAATGCGTACGAAACTAGCGCCGCGGCCGAGCTCGACATCTCGCCGTCGCGCAGACGAATTTTCGGGTTCGAGGCTCTTCGGGGCCAACGAACCGTTCCAGCACGCACAGCCGCGACCTTGCATCGTATCGTAATCCCTTCACAGGAGGTTGGCCGTCATATCGCCAACCAGCAAAGGTAAAAATAGAAACGAGGGGAGTAAGGAACAGCAAGAAGCGACGAGATAGTGCCAGTCGTCGCGTAAGTTTCGAATGGTGTTGGCTTGCGAGCTCGTTTCCAGTTTACAACCACTGAAAACTTCAGTTTGTTCAGTTACGGCAGGGACCCTTACGTTAGCTCACTCCTGGGACATGCTGGCGCTCGTCGCCGACTTCGTCAAATCGCTCTGACCTTGGGGAAAAAAATGCCGTAAACACCGCGCATTGACGTTCGTATCTTTCTGGTCGAAGCAGAGAGCTCGCGCGAACGGCTTTCCATACACGACACCGGCCAACTGGCATAAGTGATACTGCTACTGAAATTGAACTATTATTAACCGTAATCAAAATACGGCACATACGTACCAGTCTATATTCGTCCGTCGCGACGGGGCTGACGAGGCAGCGGTGCCGACGGCTGGGCGTTCGTCTGTTGTGGCTATCGCGGAATGGTCGCTTTCCCGTCCACCGCGTATCCCACAACTCTTGCCGCTCGTGCACTTAGAAGCATTGATCGTTTTTGTGGTGTGAGGTTGTTAAATGCAAGCCCGAGCTCCTCGGCGAGAGTTTTGTTCTCCGGATCAGGCGATTCCATGACTAGGGCTGCGGGTGCACTAGGTTTTACTAGTATTTTTAAAATGGCCGCCGTCTTGATCGACTCCCGCGTGTGGGTGCTATATGGAGTCGACATACTAAGTATCTGTTTCATGGACCGGCTCTATGACGCCATTGTACACGTCACGGAATGTTCAATTTTAGCGGGAGATTTAAAATTTTGGCTTAAATTGCCTTATTTCTCAGTGAATAAAGCATCATTTGCTTCCGGGAAAGCGCTTGGGGTACTATGAAACACCTAATCTTTCGAATAAAACAAACTTTTGTTTTCTCTTCATGGCTCCTTTCAAGCACAGTGCAAAGCTGGCCTCGTCCTCAGAAGTGGCCAGGAATTGCAAAAGTGTGTGGAAACGATGTTAGCAGAGGAAGACATTTGACGGGTGAAAGTAAACTTAAAGGGGCCATGCAGACAAAGCACAAGTTCAGTTCATTCTAAAGATGGCCTCGTTAGAATCATACTGACACCTCTTCGAATGCACGCTTCGCACAAATAGGCTATATAATTAGGAAAAAAGGGAATGGCCATGCAACCTACTCGCTCATTTCCCGCAACAGAACCTATGATCTCATATGTGCCCAGCTGTGTGATTGGCTGAGGCCTGCAAAAGCAAATGCAAATTAGCCAGGGCTTATAAGCTTGCCAAACAAGCTATTTGCACTGAAATGTAATGCATATTCATTCTTCAGCAGTAAGAATGGTACGGTAAACAATGAAAGTTACGAAAATACACATAAACAGAAGTACGGATGCACACTGCTGTTGGTAGTGGGTGCACTATGCTTGTTTTAACTGCACAGCAGTCGGACGCTTTGGAGTTGTCTTACACGACAGCGGCCGATTGGCGTAAGCAACATTGTCTTACGTGACCCTGCTTGTTGAGCATACCCCATGTTTCACGAACCGGATACTTTTGACCCGAGCAAAAACAAGCCAGGTGCAAATACGGTCAAAACCTAAGCAACAGCGGAGTGCTGAGTATGCTAGCGCCATCTGGGAGGTTGGACGGCACGCAAGGCTGCAGAGCCGAATGGCGCAGTGGAAGTTCATTTGTATACGCGCCATTATGACTTCATTGTAGACATCACCAAAACACGATTTGGCAAGAGAATCAAAATTTTAACCTAAATTGATTAATTTCTCAGTGAATACAGCATCATTTGCTGCCGCGCAAGCGCTTGGGACACTATAAAACACAAAATCTTTCGAATAAAACAAGTTGTATTTTGTCCTTATGGCTCCTTTAAAGCATCTTCTGCTGTCGGGTGGCACATCTTAGTCTGGACATTGCATTATCATCTATAACTTGGTGTGCAAGTGAGAATGTAAGGGCTTTTTAAATTTAGCTTTTCTTGCTGCACAATTCCTCTCAGTGAAGTTCATTTGTTGGATTATGTAAGTGCACAGGTGAATGTGAAATTTTCCCGGAAATATTATAGATTAGTAGTCGTAGCTTGAAGACCTGCTGGCAAGCTGCTGATTAACACCTGGCTGTCGAATTGGAGTTGGCGAGTTGTGTTTGTTAATACCATCTACAGATGGCGCAACATGGGTTTATGGAGTTTGAAGACTGAAAAAAAAGTACAGGAAATCCAAGGCTATGCTCTGGTTAGGGTTTTGCAGGTGTTCCGTTTTATACCCTGAAGGATGCAAGCTAGCACCTCTGAATTACCATACAGAATACAAAGAAATGAAAACAAATTGCACAGCCTCAGATACACTAGGCACCACCTGGCCACCTTGTCTGAAAGCCCTGAGCATGTTCTGATTTTTTCACTCATTTCAGAGCACAGCCTGCCTGGATCGGATGCCTTCTCAAAAAAAAAGATGCTGTACACTTGTTCAGTTGTGCATTTCGCAATCCACTGGATCTGTGCAGCCAAGCTAGAAGCAAGCTGTTGGCTTTTATTCGTTTAAATCTTGCAAGGTCCATTCTGCTTGCGCCTTTTGCTTGGCTGTCTGTCACTGTCTTGTAATGGATCAGAGCTTCACATGCATTCTGCTTTCTGTGCCAATGCGCGAGAATTCAAAAGCGGAATGAAATGTAATACAAGGATGTGGCTGCTCTTTTTTTTTTCCCTTTAAGTAACTTGTGAAAACAAAAGAACGCATCCCACGTGTCTCATCTCGCGTGACCCATGGTTTGGCCTGGAATGTGCTTCCTGCTTGTAAATAAATGTAAATAAACTAGTAAATAAATTTACACCTTCACTTCATTGAGCAGGCTTTCAATTTAAAACAGTTCACATTCTCAAGCGCTCTGAGAGGGCGCTTGAGAATGCGAGCTTGAGCTTTGAGCTTTGAGATGCCTTGAGCATCTCATGCCTTGAGCTTTCAGATCTGGCAGCCAGATGTTGTTGTTGTTCATATTTCCTCGTAATTTTCTTGCACACTGCGTAAGAAACATTTCTACATACTTTCTTCCTTTTAGTTTGTTGCCCTTATGGGTTGTGAGTGAGCAGGAATGGACAAGACAGGTTTCTATTTTCCTCCCCGTGATTGACCGGCAAGCACTATTGGGATCGTTCCGAAGATGTGAGGTGAATTCACACATCCCTCTTCTTTGAACCATACCAGCACGTTGCTGGTTGCGGAAGAACAGCAAGACTGTGAAGTCTGGGACAGTTGTGCTGTTGTTTACAGTAAAGCAGTGCAGAGGCAAGTGATGTAAAACACACTAGCCTAAACCAGAAGGAATGCAACTCAGCACTTGTTGTCACACAGTTCAGTAAAAGAAATTGTTGGTTTTCATACAAGTTCTATGCCCCGCCCTTCCCCACTCACATTATCACAATTTTTTTGTTTCTTCCTTTCCTCCTCAACAGGTAAAAAGAACAAATACGGAGACTCGTGGGAAGAATAGGGTGGGAAGGATAGCCCTCCACCTGGCGGCAGATCCTTGCCTTCAAGGGAAGAGAAGCCGGCAAATCGATGGAGCCTGCTTTCGTACAACTTGGCTTAGCACAGATTGAAATAAACATGGAGTGTTCCACACCTGCCTGGTGTGTGCCTCATTTCATGCCAGGTAAATGGGCAAAGGGCTATGTTGGACTGCTTTTTAAAGCGAAGCTTAGTGTCCTCACTGATGCCGTTGTATGCCAGTACACCCTCCAGGAAATTCAATTTTCTCTGACGGTGATGATGAATGATCATGGGGGAAGTGAAATTTAAAAAAAATCACAGCATATCCACGGGGTGAATGATGATGAGTGGGCGAAGCTCCTGAGGGGAAATCATTGGTAAAACCGTGACTCTTCAGTGAAAGTTCGCCCACTACATCTGTGTCCGAACGTAACGTCTAGAAAGTCTCGCTTAAACCGCGCGTCGGCACCTTGGGGCTGAGCTCGCCTGATGCGTTTTGCAGACGCCTCACGAGCTCTCACTGCATCGGGGTCTGCCTGCCGAAACGCGCGCTTTCTCGCCGCTTCCCGTTCTCTGACGTTTTGGAGATCCTCTTCGCACCGCAGCCGTGCCGCTTCGCGTACGGCAGGGTCCTCGCGCCGTTGCCGTGACGCTTGGGCCTTTGGGCCTCTCGTTCTCGAACGCTGGGATCTTGGCGGCGTCGTCGCGCAGCCAGACGACACGCTTCGGCCTCCCGCTCTCGTACGGCAGGATCTTGGCGGCGGCGTCGCGCAGCTTCACAGAGCGCTTCTGCCTCGCGGGCTCGCACATCTGCAGCCTTATCCATCGGGCGACTCCGAGCGCACGCCAACAGCGAACGGATTTTATTACAACGCTCCCCGCCATCTAGTAAACAATCCAAGAACTATAAACTAGAGGTAGCCACGCCATCTGTAAACAATCCAAGCGCATCTTTTCGTCATATACAAGTACCGCCATCTAGTAAACAATCCAAGAACTAAACTAGAGGTAGCCACGCCATCTAGTAAACAATCCAAGAACTAAACTAGAGGTGGCTACATGCATACGTCGAGGATGGACAGACCCACGCCTTAAGGAGCTTCGCCCCTAAAAGGCTTCCCGTGGCTGGAATCGAACCTGAATCCCTCGCGCTATGAAACCGGCTTCTTTACTATTGCTCCATTTCGACATGGTCGAAGGGGTTTGGAAAACTCGGACGACAACCAAAGAACCTGTCACATGAAGAGTGGCGCTGCTCTGCGTGCCGTAAGGCTGTGAACCACGAGTCCAACTTCCCATTTTGAGGTTCAGGATGTTAGGCCTAACGTTACTTTTTTTTTTGTCACTTTCAACGTGTGATACAAAGAAAACTTTGAAAAAGCATTTTGGTCCCATAGTCTAGCTGGCTAGTGTTGGGACCAATAGTTATACGTACCGCATAACTCGGCAAACGGAACAGGTACAAATACATATACTAGATTACACAGTGCATTTTGCGGACAAAGAAAAGCACATAGATTGTTAATCAAACTACAGCACTATCCTCTAACATAGAACGCTTCATGCCGCAGAAAAGTTGTGCGCAGCTTTCACATCTGCCGGTATAGCATGGGGGTTTAACACCTCAAACCGGCACCCACTCAAAAAAACTGCTCACTGAACGCCAAGCAGTAGGTATTGATTAGCTCCGTACGCCCCAAACCCGAGTGTTAGGCCTACGGAGTGCACACATGAGAGTTGCTGCGAGTACTCTAGAAAAGTGGTGTGTTACCTCTAGAGGGCACATACTTGCAGTGTGAGATTGGTCAACCAAAGCACCTATCACGAGAAAGTGTTGCGTTCAACCATCGCGGTCGTTAGGCGAAGGGATGCAGGATTTTTTCTTGCCAGTTCATTTTCTTGTTTGTCCATGTGCGTATATGTTTGTGTCCATGCTTGCTGTCGGAGCTTAACAATTAGTCGTGCTGCTAGGCGAAGTGTCCTTAGTTTGAATGCTGATGATTGGGGGGGTGGCAAGCGCTAATAAGAATCCCCGAGTAGGACCCCTGTGATTTTTTTTTCCTTCCTGACTTTTGTGCCTAGAATCTGATCTGTGTGCAAGTCCAAATACTTCATTGCAAAAAAAATGTATTGGGGACTGGAAAAGAGAATGCAATGTACAGGGAAGGACAAATGTAGGAGTTTTTTCTACCCTTCAAAAAGGAGAACTTAAGGGGGCTAATCTTCATACAGTGACTTGTAGGCTCATCTATTCTTACCTTATTGACTGTGCAGCCTACTTTACTTGCACTGCTCTATTCTGAGCTCAGGGATGCAAGACCCCAGCAGCACATTAAAAAAGGCCTTTTCTTTCTTCAGAGGGAGGCTTTGTTCAAGATTTTCAGCCAGCCATATTCTCAAATGCCAAAGAGTCTTCTCATTGCTAAAAGGAATGTAGTTTAGCGATGATAGATGATGGTGCCATCCCACAGCATTCATTTTATCTCGTCACATCCTATTTGCCTATGTAAGCCCCAAGCATGGACAAAAGTTTGCATTGTGAAGTATGGAGCATATATTGACATACCCTAGTGGGTTTTTTGGCATCGATTTCATGGCATTGCCTTATTTTTTTAAGCTGTTTTAACTCCTAGAAGACTGTACATCATTGCAAAAAGCATTTCGTGTACGTGAAGAATATACAGGCAGAATCTTTCCAAACCGTTAGCACTGGTGGCACGTCTTATGCATGCCAGCATTGTTTGCAAAGTAAACCTGAGGCATATTTGAATAAAAACACTGGTACGTAACTGAAAGAACCAGCAATCTTTTTATTGGAAGTTTATCTTATGTTGCTTCTTATGAAAAAAATGAACGCTAAAAACTGCATCCAAACAAGATGAGATTTGAGCAAAACAACGTAATAATAATAATATGAAGAAGACACTGGGTAGTGCTGTCGGCTCGAGCGGTGCCAACTGCGTTTGGCTGGTTCAAACCACATAGATCTGATCAACCCTACCATGTCACCATTTAGTTTAGCAAAAAAAAAAAATTAGAGAAACTTCGTGCGCTGCCCCTGCCAGCATGAGCAGTGCTGCTGACCTGGCCCAGACATGCGACCCAAATTCTGCTGCTGCTACTGAGTTCGGCACACCATGGGGCGATTTGGGTTGCTGCTACATTTGACTATTCTGCTTGCCCATGCATCGTCATCCACTTGTTCCGTAGACCCGTCGACGCAAAGGGAAGCTCGTGGAAATAAACTTCAGGTCGCATGTCGAGTTAGTCACGTCATACCACGCAAACTTCATGTGTCAAATTAGAGTAATGTTCACTCTCAGCAAGTGCCTTTACATGATTGGCCGTCTTGCATGGCCAACCTTTGCTGCACTATAGTCGGCAAACTGCCAAAGCACACTCTACCTAGTCCGTCTAATCTTGCACACCACTTGGCGGTCCTTGTTTCTGTTTTGCGTGAATAAAATATTTCATTAGTATCTCCTCAGTAATGATCAGTCATTTCTTCTAATTGCAATTACTAATCTCAGTGTTAGGCAAAATAAAATGGGACTTTGGCTCAAAATCTGAGCACTACTGAAGTTTGCAGAAAGAAGATTTTATTATTGTTGCAACACCTGTATATATATGTGTGTGACTTACAGGTGGAAGTAATTCAGTCACAAACAATCTTAATGCAAAATCTGATTTGGCTGGTCGCATAAAAGTGTCAATAATTGCAGCTTGAAAATGGCATTCTTTTCTTGCTGCTTACCGTAATGCGTCTGTGTGGTTGAAGGAAAGAGCTGTAAGTGTTGTCAACTTTAAAGCGAAAGGTATATCACTTTTGGCAGCCTATAACAATCTGTGAGCACGCAGAATTTCATTAAAAACGACTCCGTTCGCACTGGACGATTCTATGTTGGCGCTCAAAGCTGATGTTCTACACTGGACATGCTTGTTCAAATCAGCGGTGCAAAAGATCGAGGTTCATTGTAGCGAGCTTGCTTACCAACTCGTTCTAGTTGAAAAATAACCAATTAAAAATCGCTCGCACCAGTAAGCCAATACATGTTTCGCATTCTTTGAGCAAAGAAATATCTCCCTTTTTTTATGCTGAGCATGCGCGGAAAGAAAACTGCATTAAATTTTCTTTCACAGAAAAGTACGTGAGAACTCGCGAATAACAAAAAATATATTAGTCAGCATCCCGCCCTGCGAAAGTGGATGTCCAGCAAAGCAGTTGTTTATTTCATAACCGACAGCTACGCATTTCGGATAATTTTATTCTGAAACGCGGGACAACGGCTAAGCCTCGTGCGCTGGTATGGTGGCGCCACTGAATTTGAACCAGCGGCGCCCCCTGCCGATCCGCGCCGCATCTTTTGCTCGTACCGTGCTTCGCCGGTCCGCGTATCCCGTGTGGAGGGCCAGCGTGACTACGCGAAGCGAGCCGTGCGTGAACTGTTCTGCGGCTTCGAATAAATAGGAAGCCCTGAGAAATACTAAAAAATAAAGGCTACTTCACCTGCGGGAAAAAAGAAACCAGACGCCAGCAACCATGTCTTCGGCATCAACGCAGAAATTCAGGCCGAAACATGGCCCTCTATACAGCCCTGGAACATGGTGTGATTCAAATGAATAGTTTAAAATGCAAGTGCGGCTAGGAGTATATATAAGCAAAAAAATATGGAATGTAAATTTTAATCCGTCAGCATTTTTTTGGCAATACCCCAGAGCCCAATCTTTGTAATTTCTGGCATTTGCACAATAACGCACAATGGGAAATCGAAGTTAACGCGTCGTAATAGTGTAACTGTGGACCATTTGTCGAGTCAAATTAAAAATACATACAGGAAAAAATAATAAAAATGAACTTGCTATATCCAGAAGTCTGCCTATCCACAACTATCACACGATTAATAAAACAAAATTATAAAGAACCCGGAACTGCAACCCGAACAACACAAAAAATTATTAATACGCACCAAAAATCCCAAACGCCTTGCATTCGCACAAAAGGGCATAATTATTCAAACATTTGTCGTAAAATAACGCAAATGTATGTTATTTGTATAAGAAAAACTAAAAATACCAATAGAGCTAGAAATGAACTAATGGAACAAAAAGAAAAACCAATCCGCCGCACTCACCTGTTTATTGATTCCAAAATAACACAAACCAGAAAAGCAAACAAAATTACGAAAAAAACAGACAAGCACCAATCTGGCCGCAATTAAAAGCCTCAAGTTGAACAGAAGCGGCATAGGAATCCATGCATATATACACACGTACAGTCCTCTAAATTTCTCGAATTTTGTTGATATTTCACGTACATATACCTTGCTTCGTTTCTCTGCTCGTCGGCAAACCCAAAGCGCTTTTTTTTTCTTCGAGGGAGCTGCTAAAAGGCTGTCTGCCGCGGCTGGGACTAACACACGGCGACGGCGATTTTACTGATCCACGACAGTCGAGCAGAAATTGTCCACGAAGTTGCCGAATGCGTGGGATAAGCCATCTGTGCGTCCAACGCAGGACACACAGCAGCAAATAAAACGCTTATTTAAATGTTAGCACGACGAGCGCTATTGAAACTGTCGAACATCGAAATTAGTGTACACGTCACCCGAAAAAAATGCCCGCACAAATTCGTGATGTGAAATTCGGTTTTGCTGACGTTCCTGCGTGCGAGGGCAGCCAGAAAACTGTAGAGCCAACATATGCTCCGACAGACGCTGTTGACGAAGAAATGCTGAAACCAAGCGTTGAGGTGATTAGATGACTTTTCGGAGCGCATCCTGCGCTCTCCTTAATAACATTCGCATAGAAACCAACATAATTTATTCTTCGGCGATGTTCCAGACTTGTTTTTGTAACTGTTGAGCCAGCGGGAAACATAAAAGTAAGGAGAATTGCTTATTGTTCGCCCGTAAAGGCGCCGTTCTGTGATACCTCCGCCGCTGGGGGCGGCTGACCGCGCCGGCCCCGTACGAGCAAAATATGCCGCCGCGGCTGCCAGGAGGCGCTGCCTGTGCCGCTCAAGTAGCAGCGCACTAGCCCGTTGCTCCCGTGATTAAGAGCCTCGGAGTACTTTTCGAAGAACACATCTCTTGGATCAATCATGTCAAAGCTTCTCTAAATAAGCTTGCCAAAATAGTAGGCACTTTATCTAGACAACGCTTCTTTCTCCCACCTGGTGTGGGGACAACTAAAATGAATATAACCAAAATGCGCATGATACAAAAGAAAGCAGTGCACATGATCACAAACGTTTCATATGAAACCCACACAGAGCCAATTTTCAGGCGTTTAAACTTGCATACTGTACACGAATTTCGTAACATGGATCTTCTAAAACGCTCTCAGAATGGTGTGAAACACTATGACGCATTTTTGACCCAATTGTCCGAGCTTGCAGCAAAAGAAAGCGTGCATGACTGACGTGAAAAGGAGTGATGGAAAATTCCACAAACGAGAACGAACTATGGTCGCCAGATAATTTGCCTTTTCTACTGAACACTGCGGTGATTCATTAACGCATAATAATAAGTTATGCGTTTCAATGTTTGTGATGTCATTTTTATGTTTGTTTAGTGCAAGAATGATACTTTACATGTTTTTAGGGTCTGCTGTGTCGCCCGGATATCTTTACATATCTGCGTGCGTTAGTGTACAGTTTTTATTTTTGTACAGGACGAATTTTATGGCAGTATTTTCCTGCCAATTTTTGTGTTTAGATTACAGAATTATTGTGTTTACGCTGCTTAAATTGTACTGTCTTCGTATCTGATTTTTTATCTTTTTACGTATTTATTTCTTTTTTTTTTGTGAATGCAACACTGCCTGCAAACAGCTTCTTTATGCTGTACCGCAATTGATCTTTTTTACACATGTTGATATTATTTCGAACGCAATGCCTCTATGCCATGTAACGGGGGCACAGTCCTTGTCAAGTCTCAAGGGCTTTTTGCCTGTGTATCCTTTCAGTGCCTTTTCGTTGCTGGAAAAATAAATGACTTGATTTGAAGCAGAAAAAAATGGCAGCATCTCCACTCCGTGGATGATGGCGAGGGTGCGAAGTAAGGGGACTAGAAATGACATCCAAGTTGTGCCCCGAGTGACATCCGATTTGCGCCTGACCGTCATTCGATTTTAGTCGCTTTGCCTCCGCTTGCCGCGCTTTCGTATTGGGGGAAGGTCGTTGTCTTCGCAGTCGTTGAGCAGCAGCGTGACGCTTCTTACGTTAGTTTCGTCCATGGCGGGCAGAGGGTGTGTGATTTCCGAAACCCGCTCCGCGACGCCATCTGATGATGATGATGATGATGATGATGATGATGATGATCTGTGGTCGTACCCTTTGTATCGGGCGGGCTCCAACATTGGTGCTCAGACCGTCGTGTTTACGCGTAGCGCCATCTAGCGTAGTTCGATGCCGTCACTGTGCATTACAGCTTGATCACAACCTGACTACACCAGTGTTTTGGCGCGTTTTCTCGTTATGTTTGTGCCTGTGTTCGAGTGTTTTGGAGTGTTCTTGTACCCGTTTAGGTAATTTCCGCACAGATTTTCATTTGATGGTGGTGTGCGCACGGATGGACGCGGACGGACACTGGGAAGTCCTAATGTACCCCGCAGCGTTACAGGCGAGGGAGTAAGCCGTTTGACTCTCGGGTACTCAGTCACGGTCATAGCCCAGTGGGTCACTAACTCTGCCTGGTCAATGAGACACAGGCTCGAATTCTGCCGGTGCCTGTGTGATTTTTGTGATTGTAAATGCTATGCGCACAGACGCGGACGGACGTTGTGAGGTCCTAAGGTGCTCCGCACCTAAAAATGGCATCATCTCCACTTCGTGGATGATGGCGAGGCTGCGGAGTACGGGGACTCGAAATAACATCCAAGTTTCGCCCCGAGTGACATCCGATTTGCGCCCCGACCGTCATTAGATTTGAGCCATGAGTTGCACCTTGATTATTCCCTAAATGAATCTGCATCTCACGGTTCAAATCGAATTTCTCTTGATTTTAGCTTGATTGTGGTGTGCGCACAGATGGACGCGGACGGACATTGTACTCTGCACCGTTACAGGCGAGGGAGTAAGCCGTTTGACTCTCGGGTACTAACTCTCGTTCGTAGCCCAATGGGTAAGACGACTGACACTAACTCTGCGTGGTATATCAGACACAGGCTCGAATCCTGCCGGTGTCTGTGTGATTTTTGCAATTGTAAATGATATGCGCACGGACGCGGGCGGACATTGTGCGGTCCTAAGGTGCACCGCACCTAAAAAAACCACTAAAAATGGTGATGGTGACGGCGCCCGTAATCTGCCATAAAGGAGCAGATTACGGGCGCCGACGTTGAAGTCTGTCACAGAGTGCCTACACGGGATGCAGATAAGACCAATATCGTCGTCCAGTGTCGGTCAGGGGCAAAACGCGACGCTGTTTTAAAAAAGGCTATAAAAGCGCGTCCCACGAACAACGCCATCGGCATGAGTGAGGCAACGCCCATTTATGTCAATGAGCATCTTTGTCCGGCGCGAAAGCGACTGCTTGCACTAGCAATCAAAAAGAAGCATGAAGATAAATGGAAGTCGGTGTGGACGAACAACGGACAGATTTTCGCTAAGCGCACTGATAACTCTCCCATGGTTCGCATAACTTGTGAAGACGACATCGATAAGATCTTCTCGCGTCCAGCAATCCCGGAACCTGCTGTCGCCAGCAGCGGGACCGGCACTCGATATGGCTTGAGCGTTAGTGTCAGGGTGTCGAACTGACAACGCGCAATTGATAAAGTCCCTATGAATTACTCGGAGCTCATTACACCCTCTCAAATAAAACTAGAAAATAATTTGTCTGAATCCGTTCTACATATAAATACCCGTTCCGCATGTAATAAAGAGGACGAAATCAATCTTCTCTTAAATGAATTCCGTTTTAAATCTAGCATAATAATGTTATCTGAGACGTGGTATTCAGAAGGCTGCAATATGATACAGGTAGATGGATATGATCAGTTTTACCTAAATCGTTCAAATCGACGAGGTGGCGGTGTCGCTCTCCTTACTTTGAAGAGGAAAAACTGTACCATTGTCTCAGAATTCAGCATTGTCACTGGTGACTATGAAATGTTAACAGTTCAATGTAAAAAAGACATAATCGCAAGTTCTTTACCGGCCTCCCAATGGAAACTTCTCATCTTTGATAAACTTCTTTGAAAATTTCCTTTATTATGTTGGCAAACACAATTTTCGTCTTATTAGTGGATGTGACTTCAACCTGAATGTATTAGAACAAAATGCCGATACACGTGATTTCAATGCACTGATGCTGTCATGCGCTTTAACAAATGTAATATCCACTGCAACCCGTATTACAAGCTCTTCATCAACGGCGTTAGATTTATTAATAACAAACATTAGCACAGAGATCCTTAGCGCTGTTACTATTTCATGTGATATTAGTGACCATTGCCCCGCATTTTTAACATACCAGAGTGGACACGCAAACAAAAAAGAAAAAATCCAGCAGTCACAGTGTAATGTGTCACCGAGGGTTGTCTTGAGTCTTTTAGGCGTGAAATAGCTTTGCAACAGTGGATTTCTGTTAGAGATAAACAAACTGCAGACGACGCCTATAATGAATTCATCAAGATATTCATCCACATCTATTCTAAGCACTTCCCGTTCAGGGTATATAGATAATCAAAAAAGGCACGAAAGCCTTGGATAACTCGAGAACATTTAAAAAAGATCAAAGATAAAAATTGTATTTATCAGAGTTTTTTGCGTACACGCTCGAAATACAAGTTCTTAGAATTTAAAAAGTTTCGAAACCAACTAAATAAAGAACTTCGACAAGCAAAGTTCCAATATTACGAACATTTATTTGAGAATATAAACAAACAACGTCCAGAAGCAGCATGGAAAGTAATGAACAACGTTTTGGGACGTGAAAAGAACAATATCCTGCCGGATGCGATGTTATTGAATGGTCAGGAATTGAGTGGCACAGCCCTTGCCGATTATATGAACTCTTATTTTGTAAATGTTGCCACTTCTCCCCACGATGCTCTTGAGCTGACCGACCAAAGAATTAGTTGTGTTCCTAATAGTATATTTCTCGAACCGACTGATGAGTGCGAAGTTCTTGCTGTCTTCACGGGACTGCGAAACTCACGAGCATTAGATGTAGACACTTTACAGATACTACCAATTAAGTATGTACTGCCATCAATTGTATCTGTACTAACACATATATTTAACTTGGCTCTGGAATCTGGTACTTTCCCTAGTGCAATGAAACGGTCCAGGGTGTCCGTGATTTACAAAGGGGGAAACCGAAATCTGCCTACAAACTACCGCCCAATATTGATCTTGCCAGTGTTCTCGAAAGGACTGGAAAAGTAATTTTCACTCGTATTACAAAATTCTTTGCCAAACAAGGAATCATAACTGACTCTCAATTTGGATTTAGGAAAGGTAGATCAACTGAAACTGTTCTGCTTACCTTAAAAGAATATCTATTACAGAACATTGAAAAAAATCTTTTCTCTGTTGCGATTTTTGCCGATCTTAGCAAAGCTTTCGACTCCATTATTCACAATATTTTAATTGATAAGCTAAACTGCTACGGGATTCGCGGAAAAGGTTTAGACCTCAATTGGTCATATTTAAAAAGCAGGACGCAATATGTTCACATCCATAACTTTAAATCGGCCTTTCTGCCTATTAGACATGGTGTGCCACAAGGGAGTATATTAGGGCCTCTTTTATTTAACTCGTACATTAATGATATTGTTGATATCAATTCAGATGTTAAATATATTATCTATGTTGACGATAGCACGCTGCTTATTTCCGGCCATGACATTAGTGATAGAATAGAGAGATGTAATGACGTTTTATCAAAGCTCTCCACGTGGGCGAAAATGAATAGGCTTAAAATTAATCCTTCAAAAACTAAAGCGGTTATCTTTACAGCTAGAAATAAAAATATCATGTTAACCAGAACCCTCCTCCGCCTAGATTCCAACGAAGTTGAGGTTGTTTATGAATTCAAAATTATTGGTGTATATTTTTCCTCACACTTAAGTTGGGACGCTCATATAAATTACCTGTCTAAGAAACTATCCTCAATTACGGGTGTTTTATCCCGCTGTCGTTTCTATTTTTCGCAGAAATTAAAAATTAACATATACAACGCCCTCTTTAGCTCACATTTAAACTACTGTTCATTGGTTTGGTCGACAACTACACATACAAACCTCAATAAGCTTTTAGTTTTGCAAAAAAGGATTATTCTACATATAGGAAATATGGAACCTCAGGCCAGTACTTCAGGTTTATTTCAATTATAGCGCATTATTAATGTTAAAAATATGTATCAATATCGCCTATTGAAGCTGCTATTTTTTTCCTCTGATTTGGTGATCAACCGGATAACAGGCTTGGCTTCAATACAACATAGAAATATTCTTGTCAATACCAGAAGTAATGACACTTGGGCCATCCCGCAGTTTCGCACGTTTTACAAATATCAAGCGCTAGCGTATAACATTCCTGACTATCTCAACAAATTCCCTCAGCTTTTAGGCCTAAACCGCAAGGAATTGGAGTCGTATTTCATACAGCTTTAAAATTAGTCTACCTCTGTTTATATGTCTGGTTTCTGCCGATATCGCTACGCGATAAATGAAACAGGCGACTTGGGCGACGGGTAGTTCTATGTAAATGAAAGGTAAAATTGTGTTGTGACTCGTTCGCCTTTGAAATTCTCTTATTAATGTGTTGTTTCTTTGCTGTTGTTTTTTTTTGGGGGGGAGGGGGGAGGGGGGGGGGAGAAACGCATCATCTAGGCTCCAACGTATTTTATGGTATGGTCACTGTTTTTTATCTGCACGCTGTAAATGGAATCTGATTGTGCGGTTACCTGGTATTTCTTTATACTATAGCATTTGTGTCGATTTGCCTTTGCAGGTGTGTATGACGGAAACTGGTGTTAATACCTATGGTCAATTGTATTTGTTTGCTTTTGTTACGCAGCCATCTTAGTTTAAATCTAAAAACGAAACTCTTTGGATCTGTTGTAAGTTGTTGTAGGGTAATCTCTCGTTGTATCTGTTGTTTTGATCCCTGCAATTGTTGTAAGTTGCATTGTAAAGCGTGCGTAAGTAGCTTTATGTATTACTGTATAATGTTGTTATACAGATATTTTTTTGTAATTTTGCTATTTTTGATGCAGCACTCGCTTTGTGTATTATCATGTTTTGCTTCTGTTGTGCCGGGGCCTCGAAACGGTCTCCTGGGCCCAGTCAAGCTGTTCGTTTTCAGCTTTTAGCCCTGGCGACCTTCCAGACAATCTTTTTCTGGAAAATAAAGATGAATTTGAATTTTGCATTTGTATGAAATGTTTTTCGTCTAGGCGGGCTTGTTGGTTGTGCTTGGCTAGTGTCACTTTAGATAACGTTACAGAGTATCGGCACTCTTTTCTCCTATTGTTCCGTGCCGCCGCCATGATCATTGGTCAGTTCGCATTACATGACATCTGTTTACACTGCGACGTTTCTGGGGCGCTACCTTTTTGCTGTTTATGCGAATTAGTCTGTCAACTCTGGTAGGAGCTTGTCCTCCCTGCTCTGCGGCTGCGCGCGACCGACGTTGTTCCGAATGCGAATCAAACATAACGCGTGTAACAGCATTTCAGCAGCAGAAGTATGTCCAAAGATGCCGTTTTGCTGCATCTTCGGCAGTGTTGTTAACAAACGACAAGGTCGAAGTTAACGGGGAGGCCGTTGATCTCGAAACACTGATGAACGACAAAATGACCTCCTTTGCTGACTAGCGTGCCTCAGGGGCGGAATTCTAATACATTATCTACTGAAACTACGCTCGGCTTCTCTGGCGGAATATTCTGGGTTTTGCGTATGGCTCAGTGGCTAAGGCGTTGCGCTGCTGAGCACGAGGTCGCGGGTTCGATTCCCGGCCGCGGCGGCCGCTTTTCTGATGGAGGCGAAAAGCAAAAACGCCCGTGTGTACGAGATTTCGGCGCACGATAAAGATCCCCAGGTGGTCAAAATTAATCCGGAGCCCTCCACTACGGCGCGCCTCATCGCCTGCGTTGCGTCGGCGCGTTAAACCCCTACAATCAATCAATCAATCAAATCTGGGTTTTGCGTATACCCTGACGCATGCGCTCGGCGTCTTGGGCAAGAACTGCTCTCTTTAATGACTCTACTCCTGCCTAGCCTTCAAAGATAATTTGCAAAGATAATCTTTACCAGGAACACATGGGGGTGGGAGGCTCCCATTGCTTACATGTGCCTTATCATCATCCATAATGTGGTTTCCTGAAACAAATTCTGAGCTCTATGCTGTATGCCTGATTGGCCTGACACCCGCGTTCGGTGTCTTAGGCCTTGGCTCCTTGGCGTTTTTGCCCATGGCTATCGTTTTTGCCCACGGTGATGAAACCGTTAAGGGGTAGAGGTATAAAGCTTTACTGTAAAGATCGGTCGACTGTGGCATGCTTAACTGCCAAGTGCGACAAAAGCGGTAGCATGCACGACACACGTACTTCAATTCCGTGAATGAACCGACCTTCCCCATCTTTGGGCAAAAACTACAAACAGAAATGCCCATTTGTACGAGTTATTGGCGCACGCTAAAGAAACCCAAGAGTTTGAAGTAATCCGTACATTCTTTCAAGCGATCAGCCCAAGTGCAAATTGTGTGCCAAAACACCAAATTTCATATTCGCGGTAGATTTTTGGGCGGAGAGGCAGTAGTTTTTTTTTTTTTTTTTCCAGATAATTCGATGCGACACAATGGCATAAGAACCTGATTTTCTTTTATAATGATGGCTCCCCTAAGAAAAGAAACCGGCCTATAAACGTCAGCACAGGGTTGAAAAAGCCTGTCGCGGTATTTTAAGCATGGCTTCAGCTGCCGTGCTGCCCTAGGCGCTTCAGCATCTTGAACCTTCGACACAGGTATCCGAACTTCCGGGGTGATCCGTCGCGCTGCTCTTGGCGTTGCCTTGTTCGGAGCTGGAGTCCATGAGTTGTCTGACAGTGTCCCAACTCCCGACGCGAATTGTATTGTACTTATGATGCCCAGAGCATGCAGAACGACAGTGGCAACGACACAGGCGCTGCGTGGACACGGAGAGCGCCTAGGTGTGTCAATCCCAGTCTTGTTGTGCAGTAAATCCTACTTATAGCGAACCTGATTTTAACAAAATAGCGGCTATAACGAACAAATATACGTTTCCTGTTACCGTTTGTATACATAGATTTGTGTGCAGATATAGCGAAAAGCGGATATAACGAACTGATTTCAGTTCCCCGATGTGTTCGCTTGTGCTCGACTGTATCTTGTTTTGTATTCGCTGGATATCATTACTGTGACGCTCTTTAATTGGTTAGTCACAAACTTATATTAAGGTGGGTCCACGCAGAGCTTGGAGGAAATGAGATACACTGAGGCGGGCGAAAAACACTAACAATTAGTTTGATGGGGTGCCTCAGTGGTGCCGACTTCCTCGCCAGGTTGGGCGGAATCTGGCTCGGAGAAGTCGGGACACACGCACGACCGTCACATTACATATTGTAATCCAACCCGTCGAATTCGTTATTTTGTACACCGTTACGTTGCCTGCACTTGGTCTCGTCAATTCACTAGGCCCGAATAGTTTTGGATAGTTTTGTGGCCTTGAAAATAAAATCCCTTGGCAACAAAGACACGCAGTGCTCTTGAGAAATTCTGGGGTAGGTTAAAACAATAACTCCGAAAACGGTGCGGAAAACTTCTCTTTAGTTCAAGTTTTCCGCGCTGTTTTTGGAGTTATCATGTACGTGTGCCCAACTAGCCCAAAGTCAAGCTGTAATAGTCCAAAACAACTAATAGGGGAGACCTGGTGTTCGCGAATTCTTTCGAGGCTATGTTGACGACTACCATATTGAAGGACTCTGCCACTGCGTAGACGGTAGCCAGGGATTTATACACACCCCCACACCCCCCTGAAGGATTTCGACAACCCCCTCCCCAAATCGAAATTCCGAATAAACCCCTGTTCGACAGGGGGCGTAGTGCCAAGCGGACACTTTTTTACGTATACGCACACTGGTAACTTTGTCGCGGTCAGCAACACATTAACAACCCGTGTCGATGGCTGTCGTCGTGCGAAACCTAGGTGGTAAGAGTTGCCCCCGTTCCAGTGCTTCGTGGACAACCCGTTAGGGGCAAGCCTCTGGAGCCGTTCCACCAAGCTCCGCTGTGAGCTGCGATGGAATCGCGTAATCGCAGTGATGGTAGCTGTGCATGCCCACGCCATTGTTGGAGATGTCAACTTTTGCACTCACACTTTCGGTCAACATTATACAGCGATAGCTGCAATGGCAGACCTCCCAGCGTTTTGAGTCGCTCTGCAGGCGAGGCCTGTAAAGGGTACTTCACTGTAAGCGCGCTCATAATGACAGGAAGCCAACTTCATGAAGGAAGACGTAGCAGAGCTGGCTGCTCGATAAGAGTATTTCTACACATGAAGCTCGTCCAAGTAAAAAATGGCTCTGAGGTGGGGTTTCTCTTGCTTTGTGCGCCAGGGTACTTCGTATGTGAGCTAAAGCGATGCCGTATATAGATACCCACCTAACGAAACGATCAATTAAGCGCCTACTTTGCCGACGCTAGAGGAAGGGAATTCCAAAGCACCAACGACATGGGATGGTCAAGCATTGGCATCTGTCAATGACAATCACAGTGTCGTCACAATCACCTTGCTGCTCCCCAAGAAGTGATTCACCGAGAATTTTTTAAGCGGGAGAGCTGTTTAAGCTCTTGCTTGCGCCGCCCATGAACAGAAACACGTGCCACCTGTCGTCTGCTCCTGACGTCACCCGCTCCGCGTTGCTACGAGCAACTGCCAGGCTTGCGCCACGTGAGAAGCTCGCAAAAAAAAATACAAAGGAAAATAATTGGTGCAGCCCGCACTAGTGGTGCAAGGCTGGAGAAACAGCAGAACTGGGGGTCGACCTAGTTTCTCCCCAAACTGCCAGCGGATCCCAGGAGAGAGTGACCAGCCCGACCCCAGCAGTGCAAAACCATTTTAGGCGGCTCTGTAAGCAAATGCCATTGAAGTATGTACATTGTTTCATTCAGTAGCAATCATCGGCATCCCTTCCGTCGTCGTCTGCCGACGGCGCAGCCGCGTAGGACGGATCCTCTTGCCGCACGTCCTCACCCCGGTGGACCTCCACTTCTTCGTCAGCTGGTCCGGTGGACGTCTTAAATGTGGACTGGGAAGGTTGGTTGGTTGGTTGACACCAAAAATCAAAGGCGCGTACCCACTCTGGGGGATTGGCCAAGTCAGATTGGGTAAACTGGTTAAGAATTCAAACTAAGGTTAAAACAGAGCTGTGGAGAATGTGAGGGAAGTGATGTTAAAAATTTTGAGAACCCAATAAAAAAAAATAACATACTGAAGTAAAAACCGATACTACACGTACCAGAAAAAGAATGTACGAGATGTGTTTGAACAGGGTAGGTGACCTGATTGTGAAATAAAAGCGTGAAGGCCGCGACAAACATCCCCGTGGCAGAAACCTAAACCCGATGCCCCAAATGATAGTAAATTCGACACAGACAAGAAAAGACCCAGGCGCCGGAGGGGAACCTCCAGGAATCGATTTCGGAGAGAGGAGAACCACCGGCAAGACAGCAGAAAATGTTCAATTGTCTCCTCCTCTTGACAAAACTTGCATTGGGCCGTAGGCACTATGCGTGCGCGGTGAAGGTAGAAATTCAGATTAAGCACTCGGCAGCGAAGAGCTGGTCAATGTGACCTCGCACAATCGCGACTGCATAACGTCACTTTTCCACGAATACCGGAGGTACTCAATTTCGGGCTGCAGAGATACTGTCTGGGGGCAGGCTGTCCAGCGAGCTGTACCTGCGAAACCGGGATGCAACAACTTGGGCTATGGGGGGCACAGCATCAACCAGCGGTCCATTCAATGCCACACCTGCCAGATAATCCGCGGTTTCATTAAGGTGGATACCCCTGTGTCCTGGAATCCAGACCAGGCGTATTTCTTGTACATAGTGTGGTAGGAGAATCGAGAGCGTTCGGCGTAGAGGGTTAAAGCGTGGAGTAGATAGGGTGGAGCAGACTTAAAGCGAGTCCGTCACAATAATCACTTTCGAATTGTCTTCACTGAATTTTCTAATAGCAAGGGCAATCGCCAAAAATTCTGCCAAGAATATTGTTGTGAAATTGGGTAGCCGCAAAGAAAATGCCCAGCCAAGTGCAGGTGAAAAGATACCAATAACAGCCTTCCTTTCCTGAACAGACGCATCTGCAGTGGCCACAACCACATGGGTGGGAAACTTCTCTAAATGGGTGATTAGAAGACCAGATATAGTCTTATCCGGCAAATATTTGGAATTGGAGGGGAAAATATTCTCAAAATCCATTTCCACCATCACATTTCGAGGTTCAAAGGAAGGAATCGAGAGAATGTTGATGTTTAATGGGGCTGGTAAAGACTGTACAAACACCACCTGCGGGCGTTTGTACCTGGGCCATGGCTGAGCGAAAAAAGACGATGGGGAGTGAACGAAGACCATTTGCGACCTTGAAATAGGCAATTCCATTACACGAAGGTATGCCTCTACTGTCAACACTTTGAATCGGGGAATCAGGGGAAGGATGCGAGTCTCCCAGTACAACACCCGAACAGGGACGTACTTCGGTAAACCCAAACGCAAAAGCTTGTCGTTCTAGTGTAATTAATGGACGTAGCTTATAAAACGCATAACTTGAAAAAAGGATGGAGCCGAATTCTAGAATAGGTCGAACGTACAGGCGGTAGATCATGAGGAGAATGTCTCTACGCATACCCGACTTCTTGTTGCAAAATCTTTTTAACAGTGAAACCGCAATTCCCGCTTTGGCCGCAGTATAATCAATATGAGGACGCCAATTTAAATTGCCCTCATATATCACTCCTAGATATTTCAGGGAAGTAAATTGTGGTATTATTTTCTGTCGGTATGTCAGACAAATGGAAACAGGGTCTTGAACCGGGAAAGCCAAGAGGGCACACTTTCCGACATTTAAGGATAGGCAGAGCCCGTCTAGCCAATAGTATCCTAAGGTCAAGAGATACAGCTACACGTCTGGAGCAAGGAATGTATATTTCTTGACGATGCAAAAAAAAAAAAAAAGGCTATATCATCAGCATACAAATATGATTGAATTCCCGCAATAACGGGCACCTGGTGGCTTGACAAATTCGTCGTCATCGTCTTCGGCGCGGCGGACCTGTGGCGTGCCCGTCGCTGTAGACGACGACGACGACGACGAATGCGTAAGCTCCTCACGTGGTGTAAGCCCACGCGCAAGCCTGGACGACACTGGGCGGTCGCCGCAAGGCACGCGATGCAATCGCTGGTTGTTCGGAGTTGGGCTTGGCCAAGTATCGGATGTCTGTTTACGTACATCCGCGTGATCGCATAGGCTTTTGCCATGTCTATTTTTTCTTCCGGCCAGGAGTCTTCTCCCTGGTCGGCTATTCTCTGGGCGCGGGACTTACCACTGGTCTCCTTCCTGAGGAAGGGTGTGACGGCTGTTCCTGTAGCTGTGGTCCCTACGAATGGCGGTGCGATCCGGCTTACAATTTTCAAAACCATTCAAAGGGATCTGCAAGCTGCGAGCGAGCACTTCAAGAAGGAGGTGAGACCATACGGGAAGGCGTAATCGTCTGCAAATCTTCGGACAAGGCCTGCTTGGTCGATCTTCTGAAGTACTCGACATTCGCGTCGTTCCCGGTGAGTCCTTTTGTCCCCTCCCACCTAGCGTGCACCAAAGAAATTGACCGGGGAGCAGACACGGAGATTTCGCCTAGCGAGCTCCTTGAGCAGTTTCAAGATGCCGGAGTAATCTCGGCGTACCGTTGCTCGCGTGTAGTGGAAAGTACCACTATTCCAACAGTATCTGTGATCGCCAACTTCGCGGGTGCATCGTGCCCATCGGAAATCGGAAATTAAAGCCCGGCCTCTCATCTACAGGGTAGAGCCGTTGTCCTCCCGGCATCGTCAATGCCGGACCTGCTGGCGCTTTGGGCACAGCGCAGGGTTATGCAAGTCCGCATCACGCCGCTGCAATTGTGGGGGCGAGCATTTGGCTAGCCAATTTACCGCAGACGAACTCGCCTGTTGCCTTTGCGGAGCGTCTCACACAGCTGAATATTCCAACTGCCCAGCCCGTTCATCTGAAATCAGCATCCCTGGAGTTCTCGAAAAGCGTCGTCGCTCTCGCAAGGAAGCGGTGGCGATAGCTAAAAAGGGGACGCATGGATATGCAGGTGCGGCTGCCCGCCAGGCACCATCCAATGAGGCTTCCCTTGCAAAAAGCAATAGCGCTTGCTCTCAAAGAAGTGTATACCCGAGGCTTCGGGGAATACGGTTGCGTCTGTAGCTGAGCAAGTGTCCAATCTTTTGGCAGTGCAAACACAGCAAATCGCGCAAGTACTATCTTTGTCCGTGTCTCCCTTCCAGAAGCAGGGTTGCTTTCAATCCTCATCCCCACCTCCCAGGGATCAGGAGCCCCAGGATTCAGCAGTGCGAGCTGTCTATCTGGCAAGGAATCTTTCCTCGGCGAGCGCACTCCAGATGCTACTTCCAAAGAGGCATTAGATCCAACCTATACTCCAATGGCAACTGGCCAGGTTTCGGCACCTTCTATTTGTGTGACTTCCCAAGGTCATCCTTCTTCAGATCTCTGCAATGAGTCCGAAATGGAAGTCGACATTTCCACTGCGTCGACGAGGCGCCCTGACGTTAAGCGACCAACTCCATCCACTTCGCAACAAACCACTTCTTCTTCCCCAGAGTCGCGATCCAAGAAACCTAAAACGGGCCAAGAAGAAATTAAACCTAAAGAAAGCATCTTGGAGGCAGCCATGGCTGCCATTTCCTCTCCATAATGTCGATCGGAGTACTCCAATGGAACTGCCGTTCTGTAATTGCGGCACTGACAGATCTTAAATGTCTTACAAATAATCACTGCCCAGATTCTATTCAAGAATCCTGGCTCTCTAGAAGTAAACCATTTACTTTACCCAATTTTCGCGTGTTTCGATTAGATAGGAACACACGAGGAGGTGTTCTACTTATTCTAATAGCTACAAAGTTTTTCCACAAAGCGAAGCTGTCTTTCCAATTTTTGTCACCGGTCAGCGAACTCATGGTGGTAGATATAAGTCTGCCTGGTTGCCTTTCATTCCCTCTACTTAATACCTATTTTCCCAACGGATTCCACCACAGAACCCCTGGATCTCGCCCTTTCTTCCTGCAATCAAAACGTCATACTTGCTAAGGATTTTAATTCACACCATGTGAGCTAGGGCTTCAAGACGGACACTTCTGGTTGGCGCTTGTTAGACTGGACATAAGAAAATAATTTAGTATGTCTTAACTCCGTTAGTGCGCCTTTTTTCAGAATCAAACGCGCTCATTCTTAGACCTAACATTCGCAAAGGGTGGGTTGGTTTCTACATGGCGTACAGTAGATGTTCCTACAAGTAGCGACCACGTTCAGATAGTTTTTGATATGGCTGTTTCCCCAAGCACACCTAATCGTGTGGCGCGGACCTTGGTTAACTATGATCTCTTGAAAAAGAAGCTAAGTTCGTCCCTTGCATCTCTGCCCAGTGATTCTATGGTGATTAGGGCCCTAAATGTAACAGCATTAATGAAAAGTTCATTAAAAAATTCGGAGTTTATTGTTTCGTCAACCAAGAGAGATGGGATAAGCCCGTGGTGGAATAATGATTGTGGAGAGATTCTCGGCGTAGGAAAGCGGCGTGGAAAAATTTATTCATAATCAGAGCCCCAATAATTGCTCCAAGTTCAAGTATTTCGGCGAACCATTTCAACGGCTAAGCAAGACTATCATTCGCAACGGTTCTCGGTGCTTTCCGAAACAAAAAAACCGGCGCATTCTTCTTGCTTTTTTGCGTAACCGCAAGAGCACTGACGATAGAAGCAATGGTGCATACATTGTGGAAACGCCGGAAGAAAGCTCGGGGTCGCTCGAAAAGTTGCCCGGGCCTTGCAAACAAAGTTTATGGCTACTCTCCGCGACCCATTAGACTTTAACTCCGTCACGATGGAGGAAATGAGGGCCCGATGGCATCTCGACTACAGCGATAAAGCTTCTCCTTGAGGAACCTCCTCATGATCTATTAAACATTATCAATACGTGGAGCCTGAATATTGGAATATTGCAAAAATTGTACCACTACTAAAAACCTTAGTCTGGGCGTTATCGCGGGCAACATTCGCCCAATTGCTTTGACCAGTGACTTAGTCAAATTAATAGAAAAAAATTTGTACGGCCGCTTACTTCAATTCTTATCTAGGGAAAATTTACGGAGTGCACATCAGATGGGCTTCCTTCCAGGCTGCTCCATTTAGTCTGCCCATGGGGACCTGGAGAGCCGTATCCAGTGTGCCCGTGAAAACAAACAAATCTGCGCACTTGTCACACTGGACATTGCGAAAGCATACGACAGAGTAGAATACAGCGTCCTTACAGCTAAACTTAAATAATACCGGGTACCCAATTACATTATTTCATGGATTCAGCAGTTTTTACCTAGCCGCAAGTTCTTTTGCTCGAAAAATGGTTTTAAGACTCCTACAGTACGTCAGAAAAGGGGCATCCCCCAAAATCAGTGGTTTCTCCTGGTCTGTTTAACATACTGATCAGATCCATTCCTACCAACAATGACGTCTGCTGTTATGTTTATGCGGATGATATAGCCTTTTTCGCAGCAGCACGGTACATCGATGAGCTTTATCAAGCGTCACATTCCGTCGAAAGGTGGTTATCAAGTCTGAATTTGTCGATTAATGTTGCCAAGTGCGCGGTCCTGGTATTCCCCGTATCAGTGCCTGTTACCCTCTGCCTTACATACCGGGGGGAGATTATTCCGCAAGTGACAACTTTAAAATGCTTGGGGATTATTTATGATAGTAAGCTTGATTGGCGGCATCATAAAAAAACACATTGCGACGAAGGGGAATGGCACTTGGTCTGTTGCGCAGAATTAGCAACCGGAATTTGGGGATGAGAAGAGACACGGTAATATTCATTTACAGCGGGTACGTGTGTCCAATCTCAGAATTTGGGTGTGCTCTTATTCCAGGATCTCCCATATACAAACTCAATCCGCTTATTCTACTGGAGCGACGTGCCCTGAGATTGTGTCTCGGCCTTCCGAAATACGTGGCTAATAACATTCTGCATTTAGAGTCTCGGTTTAAGCTTTTAACTGTGCTGACGGTGCTTAGGATTTTCGAATCGCCCCTTAGCAGAGATTTATCGGTGATGGTGGCTCGACCGGCTTTACTTTTTAACTCGTAGTGCCCCCCCCCCAATACCGCCCTCAACGTGTGTATGCCCAGACTTTATTTTACCCCCTTTAATATTAACATTCAGTCCGTTAAGTTCTCTTTGTTCCCCTAACCTTTGGTAACATTTTTCCTAACAATGCAAAAACGATGCCTACACGGTTACTAAAAGGTTTGTTGAACGACTATCGGGCTAGCTTGAATTCATACGTAATGGTATCCACTGATGCGTTTCAACTTGAGGAGAGAGCGGGTGTGGGGATTTTCAGTCCACAACTCAACTGCTCGCTTTCGATTCGCCTACCGGGTTTCATTCCAATCTCCTATGCTGAGCCTATGGCAATAGTCCTAGCATTGAACAACTTACCTCTTCAGATATTAAATGTCGTTATTGGGTCTGATTCATTAGCTGTTTGCACCGCTTTGATATCCCCCAAAAATTCAGCTCTTCTTCGCACATTTGGTTTTTTGGTTCCTTCACAATTACGAGAATTCCGTCTGATATGGGTCCCTGCTCATAAGGAATTATGGCTGAATGAAGAAGCAGATTCTTTAGCGCGGTCATCGCTAGACGACCCTCCGATCGACGTCAATCCATTTCCATGTATACTGGCCGGGGCACGGATATGTCGATATCAACGTCTGGCGAGGTGGCAGGAGGGTGTCATCACGTCCTTTGATGATTATGCCCACTTTGCATATATGCGTTGAACTCCCGATGTTGCGAATCTCGCCAATGCGAGGTTACTTTAACTAGCTTACGTTGTAGAGTTCCACAGCTCAACTTCTATATGCACAGCGCCTGTCTCACCTCCTCTGGTAGTTGTGCTCTTTGTGATGAACCTGATGCCAGGAACTCACATATACTGTTCATTCGATACGCCCGCACGACACCAACCAATACGCCCCTGCGACAACACCGCCCTCCCCGTTGTGGTGCCTGGCACAACCTGAGATTCGTCTCTGTGTTCCGAAAATTGGAAAAAAAAAGTCGACTTGTCCCCATTGGCCCTTCTACAGCTTACGATGCTGTTACTGCATGAACGGCGGTAACGTCATCCAGTTCGGCAGGTGCGGTGTTTGTGCCAGAAGATTTTGCCACAACTCGATTCCGTGTTGGCCATCCACGAGCTCGACAGCTACAGAACTTGCAGCCATTCGTGAGGCTCTTGATCATGTCATCGGAGCTACTCCTCAAAATTGGGCAATCTTATCGGATTCCAAGGCTGCCTTACAGAGCTTACGCGCAGCCCTGCGCTATGGCCCCCTCCACCAACTGGGGACGGAGATAAGAGAAACATTCCATCAAGCCATCACAGCCGGCCATGACGTAATATTCCAGTGGCTTCCAGGTCACTACGGAGTCATCGGTAACGGGCTGGCGGATGAAGCTGCCCGTACAGGCCATGAGAGCGACCGCACCATTCTGCTTCCGCTTTCAAGGACCGACGCCGCCAGGACGCTTCGCTCCTTTGCGCACAGGATTACCATGCAGCAATGGAACACACCGGACTTGTCGAATCCCCGTCTGTATATTCAGGATCCTCTTCTTCCGCGCCGCCTTCCGTATGGGCTGTCTAGACCGCAGTCGACTTTACTTTGTAGACTGCGGTTGGGAGTGGCCTTCACGAAAGCCTACTCCTTCCTCATCGGGATGGCCACCAGCGCCCAATGTGACGCCTGTGGGGCGGAAAAGACGATAGAGCATGTGCTGTGTCGCTGCCCCGAACACTCTTCGGAGAGGAGCGTGCTTTACACCGCGCTCAGAAGATTGGACAGTCGACCATTTACAGTACAGACTATCCTAGGTCATCGGTCTCCACCATCGAGTTCACAGAAGGCGGCGAAAGCCCTTCTACGTTTCCCGAGCGAAACAAATTTGCAGAAAAGACTGCAGTGCCCGAAACGGGACTTGAGTGCGCGCTTTCCCATTCCTATCTCTTCCTTTTCTCCCGCCCTTTTAATCCCTGAGCCCCATTCCCCCAGTGCAGGGTAGCAAACCGGGCTCTACACCTGGTTAACCTCCCGGCCTTTCCGTTCTTCCTTCCTTCCTTCCTTCTGAAACTATAGAGCATTTTTTCTTACATTGCCGCGGCTCCTCGTTAATGAAAAGAAAATACCTCGCGGAGCCAATTCACCGACTTGGACTTACCCTTTCAATGCCGGTCTTACTTTCGTTTGGTGCCATTTTGCTTGGGTTTTACTCACAAGAATTTGGTTACAGCCGTCCACGCCTAGGTCTGAGAGACAAGGCGCCTACCCTGTTAGCCGCTCTTCTTTAGTTTATTTCAGCTGTGCACACACGAAAGAAGAACCTTTTCTTCCGACTTCTCGCATAGTACGCACTTTTCTTCTAGAAATTCCTATATTCGTTGTGCGATTATTGTCGTCAATTTTTTTCTCCGAGTCTTAGTTTCCTAAATCGGGCACAGTAGTCCCAATAAAGCTCCCGATCCTGGCCAATCCCCCAAGCGGGTATGCGTGCGCCACAAACAAAGGAACAACTACTACTACGCCGGAGGGATTTGTGTCGGCCTTAACAGCTCTGCTATTTTTTTATGACGTCTTTATTTCTGCTTTGTACAGATTATAAACCTTGCGACAGAAATGGGGGAATTTATGGTGGAGGGGGAGGGGGGCCGCTGTCCACGTCTTCGAAGTGGGGTGGTCCCGACGTCGGCTCTGCAAAGAAACGGCCGGGTCCTCTCTCGTCCTTAAAATATTGAAGAAAAGCCCGCCAGAGCCGGAGTGCGTCCGATGGTCCAACGTGCGATGGTGGATCTATCCACTCCTTGAGAGTTCCAGGTCGGCGTACGCCGAGAGACTGAAGTGCAGTCTCCCGAACCGCGGTAAAGGCACGGCAATGCCACAAAATATGTTCAGTCGGGCCTATTGCGGGGCATAACGGGCTCACGTATGAGTGCGGGTTGATAAAAAACTTCCCCGCATTTCCCCGAGGGGAAGAATGTGGAAGTGCGAATGCACGAGTTGAATTTGCGCGGTTCGGTAATGTTCGCGAAAGAGAGATCACACACACACACACACAACTACAAAGAAAGAAAGATGCATTTATTCACAGACACCTATTTGTGTTGTCGTTGTACTTGATTGCTAGAGCGGATCTCAGCTTTGAAATTTCGTGTCAGTACTCCTTTAAGCAGGTGCATTAGCCCTTCTCACGCCCGATTCTTGGCCAATCCCCCACGTGGGTATGTGCCATGTCAGCGGCCAGGCAGTGCGCGCCCATCTCCACGTGCGCGGACATCGCCGGTGGACGCAGGTTCAGGGTCGCTTAAGAAGTGCATTGCACTTAATACCGAGCGCACGTGAGCGTGCGCCTCGGGACGAGCGCCCGGCGTTGTCCAACTTGACCTTCGAGAACCCTCTGCCCAGCGTTCGTGTCGTGATCTATCGCGTGCTCTTCTCTTTGCCAGTTCACTTGCGTTCGCGTCTGAAGTGGGGAACACACCGCAGCTCGCACTACAGATGCCGAGTTCGCGAAGCCGGTTTCCGCCTGTTCTCGCGTGAGCTAACGCGGTCCATCTTGGGATATTTTTATTTTATGGTATTTTATTATTTTTTATTTTTTTCAGTACCCGAAAGGCCCCAAGAGGCATTACATAGGGGGATACTATTTATACAAGGTACACGTCAATGCGTGTAAAAAAGACCACACATAGCGATCAGACACAACTAGGTAAAAGATAAATTTTGGAAAAAAAGAAACTACAGGGAGATAATACGCGGCGCGTTTCACATTTGCAGTACATTTCTATTTCAAGAAGCAGACATTGCAGTTGATCTTCAGCGTTGCACTGGTAAACAAGGTATAACACAATGCTCACAAGAAGTATCAATTGAAATTTTACACATCAAGAAATGTGCGCATTGCAGATTGGAAAACAGACGGGTCATTTATCGTTACAATCTCGCGGGGAAGCTCGTTCCACTCGCTTACCGATAACACAAAAGGGGAATTTTGATACTTCTTGGTCCTTGCGAATATGGGCGACACTTTACGATCGTGGTCAGTGCGGCTGGACACATAATGGGCTGGAAAAATATGAGCCCATCAAACACATGTAACACCATGATAAAAAGAGTGGAAAAAGGTCAAACGGAAGAATTTACGGCGAGTGCTAAGGTATGGAAGATTAAGAGTCCGTTTTAATGCCGATACACTTTGGTATGGCGAGTGAGAGCGCAGAATGAAGCGGGCAGCCTTATTTTGAATGGATTCGATATAGTCGGACAGAATAGCTGTGCGAGGGTTCCAAATAATTGAAGCATAATCGAGGGTTGCACGGATGAGGGAAATGTAGGCGCGGAGTCTAGTGTCATGGTTCGCAAGATATAAACGGCGCTTCAGAAAGCCAAGTTTTTTTAGTGCCTTGTTTGTTATGTGTTCGATATGCATGGCCCAGTTTAAATCAGGAGTAAACATCACACCTAGATACCTGAAAGGATAGGTTCGTTCAATTGCGGAGCCGCATAACGTGTATTGAATAAATGGAGTATTTAGCTTCGAAGAAAATTACATGACCTTCATTTTTTCTGTATTAATTTCCATATTCCACACATGGCACCATTCCGCGAGAGTATTTAAATCGCTTTGCAAAATAGCTACGTCATCGGAGGTCGTGACCTGCCTATAAATTATACAGTCATTAGGCAAACAGCCGTATTGTTGAAGTTATATTGTTTGCAATCTCATTAATATATATAAGAAATAATAAAGGCCCTAAAACTGATCCCTGAGGTACTCTTGACCTAACGCAACACGAACTGGAGAAGTTATTGTTTATATTTACTTTTTTAGAGCGACCAGATATGTGAAAGGCTGCGGACGAAACGATACGGGTGGGCCAGTCATGGAGACCTTTCAGCGGCAAGTTCGGAAATTCGTGTGAGGTGCAACAGCCAGGACTCCGACGAAGGCAGCGGGGCCTCCAGCTCTGCTGTTTCTTCAGCCTTGCACAGCTAGTGCAAGGTGCGGAATTTTTTTTCTGGAAAATATTGCCTCTATTTGTAGCTTTCTTTTTAAATGTGTAAATTGCTTTTAAAGCGTCCGATAATCACAGCTGAGAACGCTTTTTCAGTCGTCGAGATGCATATCTAGTTAAGAGGGAATGTTGTTTGCTGGCACAGCGCACCCAGCCCTTTCAATGCGAATTCTCACCATTACCGCTCCTATCTCACGGCCCTTGATGCGACCGGGCGGGGGCACCCGATCCGAGCTCCATGGCCTCCGACATACGAGTGGTAGCGTGTATGATGCGAGCGGCCAGCCGCTGTTGCAGCCGTGAAGAAGTCCAGAAGCCGTAGGCTAACGTATACTTCATAGCGAGAGGTGAGCCGAAGCCAAAGAACATTGCCCCGACGGGCGAGGTTACAATACAGAACTCGAGCAGAGCGACAACATCGATTCGCTGCCCTAACAGGAATGGTTTACAACGCTTGGGCAGCTCTATTTATACCCAAAAGCGATAACGGTCAAACGCAACAAGTGGAAACACGCACAACACTCTTTCCAGAGTTCGTAAGCCGTTCATAGCCTCGGGCACGTTGAGTCCGAGAGAGGGGAGAGAGGAGGACTCCTTTGCGATCGACGGGGCCTCTGTGTCCTTGAAGAGCGTGGAGACGAGCCACGCCGCCAGCCGCCGAAGTTTTGATGGGCTGAGAGCGAAGCGTCTGACGCGGCTTGTCGCAACTTGCCACCGACATGGTTGCGCCTGTTTTCGAAGGAGCACGCAGGGGCTTCGCCGCACAGCCGAGGAGTGATGCGGGACAGTACGGCGGCGCTGGCCGATTCGTAACACCCTGTATGAAAGTAAATACCATTAAGTGAACCCGTATTTTCCCCGCGCATACTTTTTTTCCTGATTTCTATCGTGATTGTTCATCTAACAATTCTCTTATTCGTCATGTATTTTTATGCTATTGTTTTCTCGTCGTTGGCGGACCGGAATCACATTATTACGATGGGCAGTAGGGGAACTCCACATGGCTCCGTTTCGTCCCCTTTTTTTGTTCAACGTGGCTGGGATGAAACTTTCGCAGCTACTCAATTCCTTGCCAGGCCTTCAAGATAGTTAAGACACCGGTGATATCACGTTTAGATGTCTGGAGGCAGGGATGGCGACATCCAAGAGACGCTCCAACAAGCTGTTGACATCGTCCATGATTACGTAACCCCTCGAGGTCTTGCATGCTATCCGCAAAAGTAAGAACTCCTTCTCTACCAACCTTCAATTCGCCGGCGCAGACAGTGCCCTCAGGCTACCCCAGATATTCACCGGCAAGTACAAGGGCACACTATTCCTCGAGTTCCGTGCACCAGGGTACTCGGCCTCAGAATACAAGCTGATGGCTCCAACTCAGAAACCATTCGAGCGCTACACTCGAGCGCGACACAAATAAGTCCCCTCATCTCTCGAATCGCGAATAGGCATCATGGCCTCAAAGAAGTAAACCTCATACGGCTTGTGCAAGCATCTATTATCAGCCGAATTACGTATGTCGCGTCGTTTCTGGCCCTCAAAAAAGTTGAACACGATAAACTTAACTGCATTATTAGGAAAGTTTACAAACAAGCGGCTGGAATCCCCATTACGGCATCTACTGAACATTTCGATGCATTGGGTATCCATAATATATTGGAAGAACTTCTTGAAAAGCAGAGAATAGCACAACTTCAGTGGCTCTCCAGTAGCGAAACGGGGTGCACTATCCTTCAACAGCTCCACATTACTTACGCCTCCTAGCACGGGGAAAAACTGATGCTTACTGACTCACAGCGGGCGCATATACGTACCGCTCCACTTCCTCGAAATATGCACCCGGTATACAACGTTGATCGACGCCTAGCCAGGGCGGCTGCTCTCCACTGCCGGCTTCGAGAAGAGAAATAAGAGTTCTACGTCGACGCCGCGGAATACCCAGACAGAGCGACCATGAGCATAGTGGCAGTGGATCAGCAGGTCAATTCAACTGCCACTGGTTCAGTTTGTACAATTCACCCAGAGACGGGGGAGGAGTCATCCATTGCACTTGCCATATCCTCCATACCCGCAAAAATAATTGTGACTGGCTCGAGAACAGCCATTAGAAACTTTGAGAAGGGGAGAATTTAACCCCAGGCACAGCGCCTTTTTCAGCCCTTTACTGGGTCAAAAATCCGCGAGGTCCTCCTTATATGATTTCCAGTACATTCGTACTTTCCAGGTAATGAGCATGCTCACGAAGCGGCCCGAGGTTTCAGCTACCGGGACCACCTCGATCTTGATGAGCAATCGCTACATTCGGGGGGCAGGGGCAGGCTCGTGACATATAGGGATATCACCGCTCACTATCGCTTAGGCCGCCTGAAATACCCCGGGGCGTATCCTTCCCTCAGTCGGTGGCAGTCTGTGGCATGGCGACTCTTGCAGTGCACCACCTTTCCTAACTCCATAGCCTATAGCTGCCTATACCGCGACCTTTACAAAGAGCAGTGTAGATGGTGCTCGGAACGAGTTAACCTGCAGCACATCGTATGGGCCTGTCCCCATGGAGAATCCACAACACACATCACAGACAATAGTTATAAGGACTCTAGGAGGCCGTGTTTCTCAGCTCCGACCAAGAGACTCAACGCAGCAATTGTCCAACTGGCCGAAGATGTCGCTAGGGCTCACGGGCTCCTGGCCGGCTACTGACGGGGAAGGACCAACGAACACTCCCTTTCGTCGCTTTCCCTCCCCCAGTTTGGGCAGAATTAAGTTTTCTCATCATCATCGTACGCGGTTTCTCTGGAGAGGACAGGGACCTTTTTATGTACGGTGAAAGAAATTCGCATTTTGGATGTTTACGCGTTGAAGATACACCTAGCTGGGCTCAGAGCATGAGGCTCCTGATAAATTTAGACCATCTGGGGATTATTTAACCAAAATCTCGGTGCACGAAAGTTTTCGTTTTCCGCCTGCACCAGAAAAACGGGCCTGAATGGCCGCGGGATGACACCTGCATCCTTAAAGGGGCACTGACACAAAAATTTTGCATCTTGTTTTTTTTGTTGCGATAAGTAGCTAGTGACCTACTTATAACCTGTAGAAACCTCATTTGCTTCAGCGTGCAACGGTTGTTTAATTAGAGGCATTTTCAATGCGGCCAGTCGAAGTTTCGGTTTCAGCGAGTGCCGCGAAACGATGGATTTTGTGGATTTTGTGTGAACAAAGCTGACCACGTGACCGTCGGAGGGATATCACAGAGCAGAGCCGCCGTAGCACTGTCGAATCCGCATCGACGGCAGTTTCTGTGAATGCCCCCACGTACTGATCTCGTGAGGCGCTTAATTAAAAAGTGACCGTGGATGTGACGCAGGCGCTGCGAGTGCAAATGCTACCGCGGCTAAAGAACGACGCGCGACGCTCGAGACGGTGGGTGGCAAGACGCGCGCTGGGAGCAGCCGGCCGGTCTGCCTACAGGTCCGCCTACAGATGTGTTCGGCTCAGCACTGCGGCGGATATTCGAGTGCCCCTCTCGTAAGCGGTGCAGATGACAATTTTTAATGCAACCCGCCATGGCATCATTAACTCCTTTCTCACGTAAGCCACCATGGTCGGGACTTGGGGACAATTTCGTGCAGCGGTAACAAGCTATCACTGCTATCACTTGAGCTACCTGCGCCGGCCTGGGCCACTTCGCGGCCGTGGCAGCCGTGGCCGCCGCCTGCACAGCGACCGTGCGGCTAGCTCAGTGAGCTTTTCGTGCCTCCGGCGCGTTTTCGCATCCAATGGTAATAAACAGTAATAGAAACAGAGTGCCTGGAATCGCTGTAGAACTTTAGTCGCGGCCAGCTGCCCGATTAGCTGACGAAATCACGGCGCCTCCGCCGCCAACGATCGGGTCGTTCGTTCTCGAGAGCAGAAGCTCCGCCCTCCGGCCCTCCGATTGGAGCGGCGAGCCGCGCGAGTCGGCGCAAAACGCCGGTAGTGCGGAAGCGGCAAACACAAACTCGTGACGTGTTTGGATGTTGTTTATTTACAATTGCGCGTGGTCCTCTGCTGGCTGCTCGGTTGCGTTTCGCACACTTCAAAACTGATTTTAAATATGTTCTAGGCTGTATTCGCCGCTGATATTTTGCAGATGATGTATGTGTGTTCCCACCAATCTATCTCCGAAGTTATCTCGCCTTCAAAATTTTGTGTCAGTGCCCCTTTAAGCTGCGTGTTTTTTAAAACCTCGCTATACATATCCAGAATTTTGTAGCATCAGTTTTTACTGGATACGATATCTAGACTTTTACAGTATTTACTCTTAAGGTGCTGCCCATGCATTGCTTCAATATGTGCTCTCTATTATTTGCTAAGCGAAGGTGAGTGGATGTTAATAAGACAAAAGCAAAATTTTCAGGAGGTGAAGGGTGAACACGCGCAATGATAAGAATCCCATTGGACCACAGATATCCGTAGGACGTCCGTTTTACAGTCGAACGTCTGAGTCCCGCACTCGATGTCCGGCGGACGTACTTCGGGTGTATTTTTCTGGGAAATGGTAACGTCCGTTCAATTTGGTCCGCCGGACGTCGGAGCTACATTTGTACATGAAGGAGGAGGAGGAGGAAATACTTTTATTCAGATTTCTGACCGGCCCAGAGGGCGGCCCAGGGAAGTGGTTCCTTCTTCACTGGAGGCCATATGCAAAATTTACATTCAGCGTCGTAGCGATTAGGGTGCATTAAGTGACGACGCGACTGGTGTCGAAAGGAGCCGGATTGTATGAGCCGTTTGTTGTTACACGGAAAGGTCAGGGTGGGGCGGGGGTAGGGTCGGTCTTTGAAGGCGATTATGCTGAGTTATGTCCCTGAACGTGACAAGTGGGTGACTGTCCTCGTACAGCTCAATAGTCTGGGGTTAAAAGCGCAGGCCGTTGCCCTCCATGGAAGCATGTGCGGGCGTCCAGATGAGCTGAATGGAACCGGTTGGGGAGTGGTTTTTAGCACACGCAGTGCAGCTCGAGATACCCACCCCGACTGGTAGGCTTGCTGGGAATCGGTGACTATATACTTTCCGATCCTCTGGTTGAGTGAGAGCCAAGGCGATGGCTGCCTCTTCTGCTGCCGTCATGTCTTGAGTGAGGTGCACGCAAGGAGGTTGGTTCTGGTGGTAGCCACAATGATGGCTTACTGCTGCCCTTGATGTTGGGAGGCGTCTGTGTAGATAACTGCATGATCCCCGCCGAGGGTTATGTTGAGCGCTTGAGCCCGTGCTAGTCGGCGACCCTGGTGGTGTGAGGGGTTCATATTTCGAGGTAAAGGGAGCATCTTTGGTTCTTGCCGCCAAGAGTCCGGGAGTTCATCACGTGGAGTGACCCTCTGTGCTGCGCAGCCAATTTGGTGAAGGATGCGGCGACCCATTGCAGTTCTGCTCAGTCGGAGCTTCTAGTTAGAAAGATGGCCCTCTATCAGCTCTTCCAGCGTGTTGCGGAGCCCCATCCTTAGCAGCCTTTCCGTGGACGCACTCATGGGGAGACCAATGGCGTGCTTAACCGCCTTTCTAATCATTACATCAAGCACCTATATGTCCTCCTTGCCGAGAAGAAGATAGAGGGTGATGTAAGTGACTCTCGAGAGGACAAAAGCTTGAATTAATCGAAGGGTATCGGTTCCTTGAGGCCTCGCTTTGTGGTGGCAACTCGTCTGATCATGTGTTTGATTTTATTGATGCTGTGTTTGAGGCGCTGCGAGGATACCTCGCTCTTGGTGTTGGTGTGGAGATCTAGGCCCAGGATCTTGATGTTTGGGCTTGTAGGGATGGCCTGGCCGTCAAGGAGTATTTGAATGGCTTCCTTGATGTGTCGTTTGGCGTGAGGGCGGACGACAAGGAGCTCTGATTTTTTAGGTGAACACTGGAGGCCACAGGCTTTAGCATACTGACATACTACATCCGTGGCCTGTTGGAGCGTGTCTTGGATCTCTCAGAGGGACCCCGTCCAAGTCCAAAGGGTAATTTCATCGGCGTACAGGGCGTAGCCGGAATTCGGTATATCCAGGCCAGGTTGAACAGCAACGGAGGGAGCACGGACCTTTGGGGGGTGCCGCGGACACCAAGCCGGATGGGATCTGATTTAACAGTGCCAATCTTGAGTGTCGCCATACGATCGGATAGGAAGTCTCTGATGTATTGTCATAAACTCGAGCGTACGACGTCTAAAAGTACCGTATAAACTTTTCATTTTATTGTACAGCGCCTAATTCTTCTTGCAGTCGTCCGATTCATTCAGTTCGGTTCTATTCGCCCCGAGACAATTTCTGGCGTCCGCGACAGGACGTCTGATGTGTGCGGTAGGGAGGAGAAAGAGCCTGGAACTTTTTTTGGCATAGGTTGCTACTGCCTTTGTGAGTTGGTGCTCTTGTTAGCTTTCTCTGTGTAGATATACCTAGCTAGAGGCTAGAATATTGTGGCTAGATTGCGATACATTTGCAATCATGGATTTAGAGAAAATTGTAGCGTTGGGCTGCCAGCTGGGCCTGTCAGGGGCCGAACTACGAAAGTGGGTCGCGCAGAAAGTAACACGAGCACAGTCACAAAAGAAGAACTTGGCACACCCCACTCAACAGCGAAAGGAAGTCCGGTGCCTCATACCACACCCATCAAAAGCATCCCCAAAGCCCACCCCGCCCCACCCATCCCCACTCCCCCCTCACAGAAATGTCCTGTCACTGTCCATGAAACACAATTCCAGAGAACACGATGTCTGAACAAGGTCCCTTCTAACCAAGTCTTTGATGTATGAATAAGTTCGTTCCCCGCAATAGATGGCAATAAGGGCAGCCAGTATGCTGTCATGAGTGACGTTGTCGAAGACCCCCTTCAGGTCGAGGGCCAAAACTGCTCTAGAGGAATTTCAGGTGGCCTGTTTGCGTACCAACTCCTTTAGCTGAAGGAGTATATCCTGAGTGCCGAGGTTTTGCCTGAAGCCAAACATGGACGTGGGCATCAGATCGGTGTCATCGAAGTGTTTCTGCAGCCGATTGAGGACGATCCTTTCCATCAGCTTTCCCACGAAGCAGGTAAGGGATATTGGTCTGAAGTTATCCACATGAGGGGATTTTCCGGGTTTAGGAATGCATCGTACTTCTGCTGCCTTCCATGATGGAGGTAGAGTGCTTGAAGCCCAGATTGAGTTGAGGTGTTCCAGGAGGGAGGCAAGAGAGTCGCCCTTCAGATTCCTTAACAGTTTGTACGTGACGCTGTCGGGTCCAGGAGCGCGGTCTTTCTTTTTACTCTTCGGCTATCGCTGCCTTGAGTTCGTGAAGGATTGGACGTTCTAGGGCGTCGTTGGGTCGTCCCGTGTAGTGACGTGGAGGGGTGCCCGGGTGTCTGTCTGAAGGTAGTTATCTTTGAGTGCTTTCATTAGTGCTGGAGCATCGCCTTCGTAGTTGTTGAGAGTGCGAACTAAGCTGCGGTTGGTTTCGCTCGTACTGTCGAAGAAGTTGCCACGTTTTCTTGGTTGACAATGTGCCTTGAAGGCCGCCGCAAAATTCAAGCAATTTTCCCTACAGAATGCTTTGGCATATTCCGCCGCTATCTTGTTAAGTTCGTTGATGCGTTTGCGAAGGCGACGGTTGTGTCTTTGCCGCTTCCACCGCTTTGTAAGGCTCCTACGTGCCTCCCACAGGTGGATTATGCGGGAGTCCACGCACGGGGTTTTCAGGAGCGTGGAGTGAAACATATCAATAGAGGCAGCGATTTCCTTGCATCTTTTGGAGCAGTGCTTGTAATCCCACATCGGGTGGGGTGCGTTGAAGTCCCCCAACAGGAAGAGGGGTCTGCTATTGACCGTTTGTAGGGAATCTCGAAAGGTAGCCGTTATGTGTGGTTGCTTGCGTGACAGGCGACAGTACGAATTTAGTATAAAAATGTTTTGGCGCTGCCTCTTCGGTGGCTATGTAGCTCCACCAACGTGTGCTCACACCCTCGTTGTGGAATAAGATGTTACGTAGCAGCTATGTTGTTTCGGACCAACGTTGCCGTGGCTCATTGCGACGGGTCGGCGTAAGTAATATATCCCGGCAGCTTAGGTTTACTGTTTGGTTTTTGTAAGGCAATGGCCAATCTATCTATGTGTTGTAATTCACCAGTCCTATCCTTAAACCCTCGGCAACTCTACTGAAGAACCACCGGCGTATCGAATCGTTTATCATGGGTTTTCATCTTGCGACGGGGAATATTGGCTGCTGTTTCAGGCCTTATCGCCCGCTCTGCTTGCTGTAAGGGCTAGCCTTTTTCGAAGTGCGCCGAGTAAGGAGAATTTCGCTCACTTTCGATTCTAAGGCGTCGAGCCGGGGGGCGCTGTTGACCTGGTTGTCTCGGACAGATTGCTGTAGTGTGCAGATAGTTTGTTGAAAGGTCTGCATTAGCTCTGTCTGGTGTTGAAAGGCCTACATATGCACTGCCATGCGCAGAACTGTGTTTTGGAGAGACGTTAGTGGGTCGTCTTTGGTAGGATGAGTGTTATTTGAGTTGGTCGGGGTCATGGCGACCGCTGCTCGCGTTGGCATCGGGGGTTTCTTGCTGGTGGGGGAGGGGGGGGGGTGCCCCGCTTGGCTTTTTTCCGTTAGTCGTTTGGTTCGTATGACTGCGCTTGTTCCATCGCCTCCATTCGGGCGTGAAGGGTATTTGTTTCGCCAGTTGTCCTGCCTGCGCAGATACGTGCTCCTTCTACCGAGCCAGGAGTGCACGTAGGTGATGGCATTCATGGCATTCGCCTTGATCGCCTGGAGCAATAGGAGGTATCTTGGCTGTCCAGCTCACCCTTTTTTTTTGGGCTTTCGCCGGTTGGCTTGGACTGTGCGCGTTCGGTCCTCTTCTGGCTAGAGTGGCGCACCTGTCCCAGTCTCGCAACTGCTCTCGAACGTCAGGGTTGGCGGCCCGAGAGTGGCCCTCCTGAAGTTCCACTGTTTGTTGCTGCTGCTGGCGTCGGAGATCCCGCTTGCGCAGGATGTATGGAGTAATGTAACGTTTTGGGCACCCTCTGGACGCCGTGAGGTGAGGAACCGAGCAGAGATCACATTTGGCGCGGTAGTTATAGTTGAGCGCTCGATTATGCTACCGTAAACATCGCTGCTCGCACTGTTGGCAAGAAAAATATGAATAGGGTGTGGAGTTGTCTGACCACGAAGTGCGTGGGGCAAGCATTTGTTATTAAGGTTGTGCCAAAACAAGCTACAGAAGGGGCTGTTGTATCAAGTATTCTTAAAGCTGTAGTAAGGATGCCTCTGTCCTCTTCATTCCTTCACCGGACCAACTCAGCGCGGACACCGGTGCGGCTTCATAAGCTGAACCTCATTCTGCGATCTCACCTGTGTGCGTAACGTGTTGTGTAACAGGTGTAATCAGACATTTTTTTATGGACTGCCGAGAGCATGCGACGGAGAGGTTAGCGTTGTTTAAAGAACTTCGAAGGAGAGCCGCTCAGCATGCCAATCTGGATTATATAATTTTTCCTATGGGCCATTCGATCACCAGGAGAGACATTTTGCACCTGATCCTCCGGTTTTTAAGGGACAAACGCCTCAGTGACTCCTGGTGATTTCCCGCGCATAGCGGCAAGAAGGTGTTGATCGGGAGAGCAATTGCCGGCATATCACGCAAGGCTAGATCCCTTCGTCAATAACCATCATCATCTCCACCACCACTAAAGCTGGAGTAGTGCTTCAAGGCATGTTATAAAAAAAGCACTCAGGTTTGCAGCAAGTAGGGGTTCTCCCTGATTAGAAAAATTTGGAACTAGAACCATACGTCCGGCGGACATCCAGAATCCGTATTCTGTTCGTAGTATGAGCAATTCCTTTGCACCGGACCATCCCACTGACGTCCGTAAGATGTCCGCCGGCTATCTGCGGATGTCCGACACCGGACGTTCGACGGACATCTGTAGTCCTATGGGATGGTCATTGCTTCGCGTGCATGTCGCCCGTATTGCAATAGCTCTCCTGCAACGTACACGCAACATCTGCTCTGGCACAGCTTTTGTTTGTGCCGCAACCGAAGAGAAGTCGTTCACACATTTTCAGTTCATCTGCAGCAACCAGCCTCCACCGACTGGCGCCATCTTCTGGACCCTCCGTACAAACGTCGACTGTACGGGGCACTCCCTCTGGCGTGCGGGGATTTCTGCCCATTTCTGGATGCACCGATGCATTCATAAATGTGAAAGAAGGTCTTGTTTGCCCTCACTCTGATGGCCGCAAACCCTCGGATTGTGACCTGAATTAAACCTGTTAACGACAACAACAAAATTCCGGAGATCAAGCGGTGGCAGCGGTTCTACTTCACGAAAATACGGCTCCAGCATGTGGGCTGTTCCAGAAAAATTACTAACCAGATTCAAGACCAACTTTTCCAGCCGCCCACCGGCAAGTATATATAGTGCATACTGTAATATCTAGTGCACTCGACTGACAAGGAAGCTTAACAAGCTTTTCAATAATATCAAAAGTAATTTTAAATTACAGTTTTGCAGCTAGTGACTTGCCGCACCTGTGCGAATTCTGCGCTGCCTTGGGCACCCTGTACCGCATGGTACGAGAGTGTTCGGCAAACCCCAAGATTTCTAGAATCGCGCATCCTTCACGTGAGCAGTGGGGGAAGGAGCTGTGCAGCTCCTGTTACGACTCCCGGCTTCGGCTAATGGAAAGGACCGGTGCAGCAGGAGTCTCCAACGGCGTTCTGGACTGACGACCCCACCCCCATTTGCTCGTAAAAAAGTTTGCTCTCTCTCTCTCTCTCTCTCTCTCTCTCTCTCTCTCTCTCTCTCTCTCTCTCTCTCTCTCTCTCTCTCTCTCTCTCTCTCTCTCTCTCTCTCTCTCTCTCTCTCTCTCTCTCTGCGGCGAGTACGATGATGAAACGTGCGAGGGGGCAGGATGTGCGTACTTGCGGCAAATGAATTTGCATAAATCTTCACCTGAAAAGGCATAATGAAAAGAATTTACCAAGCATGCGGCGTTGACCTTTTATTTCACTTTCATATGTGCCTTATATGCCAAAACCTCGTTTGCCGGGCAACATGTTTTTTATTACCAGTGCGCTTAATAAAAACTGTTATAACATCAATAAATCGTGCGCTGCGTTTTCGGCAACCAGGCAGAGTGATGCGGGTGGTGTGAAAATACAACCGCACTTTGGTGCGCAAAATCTGCACCCGCAAACAGTAGTCGCATGATCTTTCCTTTCAGAACTAGAATAGAAGCTTAAGACCAAACTTTCTGTCTGAAGGATCTGAAGGCCCGACCTGTATGAACGGCGTCTGTATTGCGCAGATAGTTTCTTTGAATTCTTTCTGGGCCGAAAAAGAAAAACTCACTCAAACTGTCTTCGTGCGCGCGTCCGTTCTTGCGTGCATGCATGTGAGGGAGGGGTTGCTTGAGCAGCTTTGAAAACAATCATGGCGATACAACACTTGTTCTATATAACGAGGTTACGTAAAAATCAAAGCCCATTTCATTTAACGAGAAAGAATGCGAAGCTTCCCCCCCATGCAACTTGAGTCAAAGTCAAATTTCAAAATCCGCACTGCTTCGGCCGTGTCGGAATGGCGCGATCGGACAGAGAGAGAGGCTCGAGCGTCGCCAGGCCCACTGCGACGGCTGCCTCCTCGGCGCGTGCAGGGGGCCCGGGGCCAGAGCGCCCGCCGGAGTGAATGGGAGGTGTGAGAAGGATGCTCCGTGGCGCGTGTCTAACTCTCGGCCATCAGCGCCGCGGAGCAAGCAAGCGGTGCGCAATCGAGCGGACATCGGGTGAAGGGTCCCTTCCCCGGAAGCTGCGGTGCATGACCCCCCATCTGCTGCCGTCCGCCCGACGGCAAGACCCACAGGTGACGCGCGCTCCGGCCAGGTCTACGCGCCGCCAGACAGCACGCGCCGTTTCCATTATTCTGCCCGTTTGCAATTTTCTTTCCGCACTTCCCTCACCCTTGCTTCTATTTTTCTAGCTTACGTGCACCGTCGGTGTTTGTAACTGTTGAATGCTCGGAAAGAACAAGGCTGGGAAAGAGAGGCGAAATGCTGAGCGAGGGCGCTTTCGGTTGCCCCAGGTAACCATCGGAGACCACGGCTGCTGCTTCGATCGGAGGAATCAGCAGCAGCGGCACGAGCTCGAGAGCGTAACGAGATGCCTCCTACGCGCCGGCCCGCCGACCCACCCACTCGCGTCCCGAGCTGACCGCCAGTCTCTGCGCACTCTTCCTCCGTGGTCGCCCGTGATCTTCACGTGCTAGTACCTCGGTGCCCGTATCTGCAAGACTCGCGCTCCTGTCTCGTTTGGCCAGAAGCAGGGGACTATTTATAGGACGTCCCGTGCCGGCGATGACTGCGGGTGGTGTAAGAGGCCCGCTTTAGGTGAGCAACCGGCGGCAACTTGAACGTCCGGATGCTCGCGGAAGGCAGCCGCTGCAATTTCGGCGATTGTTAAGCGTACAACGACGCCTGCATGATTTCGCCGTCTGAAGGGACCTCGTTTGTCCCGTCCGCGTACATATGACAGAACTGACAGCGCTGCAAAGCAGTAATGCATCGCCTCCAGGCGCGCGCAAGATGCGTCGCGGTGTAAAGTGGACGCGAAGCTGCCTTGCAAAGCACGCGCGATGATTAAGTGCTCGTTGACGGAGGAGGTGAGCCCTACCAAGCGTTCTCGCCGTTTAGACAATCCAAGTGGAACGAATAAGAAGCCAAGGAAGCCGGCGAGGCTGCATTAATGACAGCGGCAGACATTGGCACATGGCGATTTCTATGGATGAGCGCTCGTATGGCTGGCGCATGACGATTGCACGGTATATGAGCAAGGTCTCCTGTGGCGGCGAGTTTTCTTTTTTGCTTCACGTCTTCGGGGTGTGACGTGCACACGCCGGGTGAGGAACCGGCGCCTCTCACGTTGAGCCGACTGAAATGCCGCCGCAGTCGGCTTTCCACAGTTCCTCCACGGACGTATCCGGCGACGAGAAGACGCCCGTGCCGCCGGGAGACGTAGTGTTTACGCGCCGCCTAAGCGCAACCGAAGCGCCCTAACTTGGGACGGGCTGTCGCCGGTCGAACTTCACAGAATCTGGGAACTGACGGCTCGGACGGCTGCAGCAGCAGCGCAGCAACGTCGCTTCCGTTTGACGATAAGCAAGATACCGGCACCGCCGGCACCGTCCCGCGTGCATGTGCGTGCGTGTGTGCGCGCGCGCCGCGAAACAGGAAAAACCTACGCCCGCTTTCTGCGTTATTTTCTTTCCTCCCCGCCACACTTTCAAATCGTCCGATATCGTTTCTCCATGTCGACAGGAGTGACATTCACCGCGGGCGCGTGCCGAACCATGCGCCGTGTAAGCATTCGCAACATCTCTGATTAGCCGAGGGAGGCCACGCTGACCACGAGTGACAACTGAGACGAGCAGGGGTCTCATCGCCGGCGGCGCCGCCTCGACGACTGCGGCAGCGACGGAGCCTTGGCCAACCTCGTCTTTCGGGACGTCAGCAGCCTTGGAAAGGTGACTTGCTGCGGGGACTCGTCTCTCCGTTCCACGACGGTTCTCCGCCAAAGCATGACACCATCGACAGCGCGCGCTCCGCTAGCCCTGTTTTTGTGCGGCCTGGTGTGTTTGAGTGCGAACGGGGCAGTGCGGAACAGGACCGAGGACCTACCCATCGTGTTTCCCGACGACAACGTCGCCAGCGACGGAGTCGGCGGCGTGAGGCTGCCTCCGCGCACGGCTCGGAGGCTCGTCGACGTAGCCCCCCCTCCGACCAGCAGCGGGGTAAGTGTGACAACCGGCCCGACTGCTAAGACCGCACTCGCGACGATAGGGGTGCGATTTCGCTGTCGGCCAGACGCGTTTTTTCTCGAGTCTTGGGCAAAGCATGCAGGGACAGGAGAGCGTGGTATGCGGCTCTCAGACGAGTCCTGCATTTAAGATGTTCCGTTAAGCGGCGCCGCGTGGGCGACGTCAGCTGCTGGGCCCTCGGCGGTAGCGATTTCTCGGTTGCGTCACCCGATAGATTTGCGCACGAGGCATTTCTCCGTCGGCGAAGGCGAGAGGGCCAAAAGGAAAACAAGCTGACCACGAGTGTGTGGTTGGACGTTCCGACGCGTCGGCTTCTTACGAAATTACAGGCGCTGGATTGGAATTTCGCTTCCGTGCGGTGTTATGAAAACAGCGTTACGAGGGGTTTTAAACGAACGTGTAGATTCGCGTGGAAATTGCATGCAAACGCAACTACGAACTACATACGTGCCGCAACCTCTGCCTTTTTTTTTTTTTTTTTTCAGTTGACGCGGGCCCCGTATGTCTTTGCAAGGCGCGCTAATCGCGGTTGTACTTACACGACGATACAACTTTAAGACGTTAAGTTGAAAAATTGCCGATTTTATAGGAATGAGTTACTTTTAAAATAGTGAACAGCAAGATCATGCACCCGAATTTTCAGTCTGCATCAAATGTGGAGGTACATAAAGGCATCCTTTTCAGGCTTTGCAGTTTACTTACGGTTTTAAAAGGGCACCGTTGGGTCACATGTAAACTGTATCACTCGTGTATCGTAATGAGCACAACTATCGTAAAACGGACCTAATTGAATTTTTATGTAGTTTTACCTTCCATGGTGCTTTCATTTCATCATAGTAGGTGTTTAAAAGGATGATTTTTCAGTTGTTGCGTCTCATTTTCTTATATAATATAAATGTTTAGGTATTCGTTTAGGTCTCTCTGTTCACTGTTTGTAATATAAAGAAGTAGCATGTGCAAGAAAAAAATGAGATTAAAAAACACTACGATATCGCCTGCTTACAGACGAAACTTTACTGGACAAATTTTGAACATGACACCAATTCCCACTCTATGCCGTTGTATATACAGTAGAAGCTCGTTAATTGGAACTCGAAGCTTGGGACCATAAAATTGTTCGAATTAAGCGGAGTTTGAATTAGCGGGCAGGCGCTAGAATGAATGAAAATCGCCCCACACTTCGCGGGCAGAACACCAACAAACCACCTCTAGACTCATCGCGAATTAGGCGCTACTACACGTTTGTGGCAGGTGAGTTGGTAAGTAATGTTTCGGAAATAATAATGGCGCGGGTTCGATTCCCGGCCGCGGCGGCCGCTTTTCTGATGGAGGCGAAAAGCAAAAACTCCCGTGTGTACGAGATTTCGGTGCACGATAAAGATCCCCAGGTGGTCAAAATTAATCCGGAGCCCTCCACTACGGCGCGCCTCATCGCCTGCGTTGCGTCGGCGCGTTAAACCCCACAATCAAAATCGAATAATAATGGCATGCGCCGGAGAACTGGCGCCGGTAGCGCGGCGCCCTCTGTAGAAGCGAGATATGCTGTTGCAGGAGCGTATCGCGAGCGCCACGCTGTTGTTTTTCTGTTTCGTTGTTTTGCAAATCTAGCGAATCTTGTTTGTTTTGAATTTGCCACACATTGTAATCGCTCTGGGCCGACTTATTCTCCGAGGAGCGATGGAAACCAGGGGATCTCGGTCCGAATTAACCGTTCTGGATACCGACGCGTCCGAATGATTAGAGAGTTATAGCAGAGCGGAGAAGCGGTCCCGGTACGGTACCCGGTAGGCCACCGGCGCTACTGCGCGTGCGCGGAGCCGGAAAAACTGGCTGGCGCATGCGCAGGTTTACCGGGTCCCGTACCGGGACCGGTTCTCCGCTCTGCTATAACTTTCTATTGGGAGCTTTCCCCATTGAAATAGTCAGGGCTGCGCCGGGACCAGTGCGTGAGTTCGAATTAACGGAAGTTCGAATTACCGACCTTTTACTGTGATTACAAAAAAGAACTGATAATTCAATGTGAATAGTTTTAGACGATAAATATCGCAGCATAGTTTTACTTCAGATAACCTTTGATTTGCAGCAAACGCGTGCGCCGAATTTTAATAGTGCAAGAAATTTGAAGAGCGCTCCGCAGAACTTAAACTAGATGTTGCACCGTTCAAGTCTCGGTTTCGGTCTAGAAACCCAGATCTAGAATGAGCTTCTTGAAGCGATACAAAATATTTCATGGAATTTTGTGCAAGTGTTAGCTATTATTTATAGTACTGATGTCCTAAAACACACCCTGTCACGAGTCTCGCTTTAAATTTTGTGAAGTTCCTGTTCTGCAATAGTGTGAAGCTCAGCCTGTTAGTTCATGATGTCGAAGATTAGTTCGCCTGAACGGATATATTCCTCTCGGAACAATATGTTCGTCCGCGTATGAGATAAGGTATCAACGGACGAGGAGCGTCCAGACTTTTTTTCGGTACCTCCCGCATTTATTTCACAACTGACAGATACTTGATCATTGCGGCAGATTAATTTCTCGGTCTTCATTTCTCGTCGACGCGATGAGTTTTTCCACGCGCAGGCCGCCTGATGGGTCCGTTCCCAATTTCAGTTAAAAGTGGGCGGCTGAATTTAGGCAGTACAATATAACGGAAGAATTGACTGTCTCAGTTTAGACATACGCATTCTTGCTTTTGTAATTTGTACGATTTGATATTATTGGTGTGAGGCCCGTTTTACATACCACATTGTCGTGTCTGTTTTCATTGCGTAATCTCGTTTTGTGCATCTGTGTTTAGTTTTCTTCTGCATAACAGTTAATTGATACCTTCCCGCGGGAATGTCCCAGGGCGAACAGTGTACGATTATCATGCAAATAAATGAGAAAACATGGCAGGTAATACTCAGTGGCGTGGGAATGCTGCCACGGTAATCAGAAAATTATAGAACTACTCCTAAACCTTACATGCCTACAATATCTCTTTATAGTGAAGTTGATATGAACAGCGCATTTTCGCCCTTGAATATAGGTGGGAGTTTAAGCATTCGGTAACCGTGCTTCCCGGGTTACGAAAGGATAATCGTACTACGGCGAAACGAGGGTATACGGCAAACCGGCTGTATTGAATATGTCGTCTTATTTCTTCTCTGGGAAAACTTTAATAAAAGCAACCTTTGAACAAGGTGGTTTCTTTATGAAGAGCTATTTCTGTGGCACGTTGATTAGACTGTGTGCTCTGGGTACGTATACTTGTCATCATCATCAGCGGCAGCAGCCTGTTTGTATCTACTGCAGGACAAAGGCTTCCCTCTTCCAGATCTCTAGTCAATTCAATCGTGCGCTTTTCGTGTCCTTTTTTGCCCACGAATTTTCTTAGTCCATCTCTCCGCCGAATTCCTTGGTCTTCCGCTACTACGTTCACCACCCCGTGGTAGCCATTTCGTTTTAAGATGATATTCAACTTGTTGTACTTCATCCGAATGCCCTTTGCATTATTTCTAATTTATATTTACAATATTGGTTATTATTTCCACTATTTATTAAATTGCACACTAATACCCAAACTAAATTCCTCTAGCTTTCAATATTCACTTTGATCCTTTCCAAGAATTTGGGGTAACAGAACAAATGACCCACGAGTTGCTCGAACAATGGCAAGTTTTCTGTCGCGAAGATGTTTTCCAAGACTGCTTCGCATGACGCGGTGCTCTTGGCCCAATTGCGACTTTCACTCCCCTTGCGCGCCTGCTTATACGGGCCGCGCGCGCCGTTTGATCGCAAGATAGCCCCCACTTCATGCGACATTCCTCTTTCAAGTGTAGCTTTCTGGACTCACAAGGGCTCCGGAAGGTATTCCAAGTCTTGAGCCGATAACAGGAAACGCAGACACCAAGCAGGTTTAGTAGCAAAACCTTCGTGTATCTTCGGGTCACGGCTATCGTTCATGCACGAAGTGAGGCGGCGCGATGTATGCGGCTTTTACAATCACAATGCCACGCATTGTTGCGGAGTCGCTGCTTGAGTGAGTGGGTGGCTATGCGTATACACCGTGGGCAGATATGCAGCAGCCCATCTTCTCTGATAAGCTGCGTATACAAGCGCGCTTGGTGCATCTCGCGAATTACAAGCACGGCACGTAGGTGCGCTTTAAGTTCATTCGCGGTATGAATACGCTCTTAATAGGCGGGACTTCGGCACAAATTTATGCACCGGCGTTGGAGGGGGCTCGGTGGTGGCATTGAGCCGACTTTGTCGGCACGTGTGTGAGAATCAAGGCGCGCTTGTGCGTCCATGGAAGCAGTGTATGTATGCGGGGCATGGGGACGAGGGAGGAAGTAGCGGCTCATTTCTTGTCCGGCGTCGATTGTCGTAGCACACGCGACAAATTCCCAGGCAAGTTGCGAGGACGCGTACACAAATAAGTTTTGCCGAGCGCCGATCTTCGCGAATTAAATTACACATTATAGTCGTCGGAGGCGTCATTAATTTTATGGGTGTAGATACCGTGCTTGCCACCGCCTTTTTGACTTCTGTGTATATTTCGATGAAGGAGCAACAGGGCTCACGATGACAGTTCGGCGAGACGGTGAGGTAAAAGCTTTTTATAATGATGTCGCATGTTTTAGCAATTTGGATGAGTGTGAGATTTATTAAAACAGTGTTCTTGGATGACTTATAATGAGATCATAAAGAGTTGTGAACACCAACTGCAAGCCCACAATGCGGAACACAGTATGTCTCCTGCGTATTAGAAGGCGCGGTCACCGGTTCGGCTTTTCAGACGAGAAAATTCTTACAAGCAGTCTGTCGTTGTGAAGAATAAAGACGCAGACTTCCTCGTTCTTCTTTTTTCATTACTCTCTTCATGCGCAGTTGACAAACTCTGAATGCACAATGTGCACGCACTGCCTCCATTGCTACGCGTGTACAGGGAATTCTTTGTGCTGGCTTCGTGCGTCCCGGAGGCCTCACCGTCCACGATCGATGTCGCCTCCTCCGACAGGAAATTACTGGCAAGCGTCATACAACTTTGCGGATTTGCGTCAAAAGGAAAGCGTCAATAATACGCGGGCGCCCTAAGCACGTCAGCACGTCAGCACGCCTGTGGGTCGTTTCTACGACTACCTGCTTGGAAGCGCCCACTTGGGCTGCGACCCAAACAAAGATATTTCGCCGTAAAGAATGTTATATATGGCGGACACGTTTGCGGACACGTTTGCGGACGCGTTTGCGTACAAACTGGGATACCCAGTTCCGTTACGCCTCGTTTTTAAAGCAGAAAGCTTAGTTGGGCGGTGGTCAATTATCTTATCCTCCGCATGCCTGCCTCTCCCTCTCTATCTCACAGGCCTTCATCAGACCTGAGTGAGGCACACACTGATAGAACACTGCATGACGCGACATAGACGGTTTACTTATTTGCTAAACAGCGAAGCTGTTTAGCAAATCTTTATTGTTTGTGTCCGCAGTCAAAAATACCAAAATCTGCCGGGCATACCTACTTATGAAGATTGGCCAAAGCGAGCATACCCACTTGGAGATATTGGCCAAGATTGGCCAAAAAACAAATCCACCGTTCACCGTAATATTGGTAACACTTGCTCGGAACGAGAAAGACTCCAGCGTTCGCCGTAATCGCGGCAACGCTTGCTCGAACAGAAAGACTCCAGCGTTCACCGTAATTGTGGCAACACTTGATCGGAACGAGAAAGACACGTCATAGCGTACGCCCCACCAAGGTGATATCCTATGGTTATAGCTTCCAAAAAAAATGAAGGAAGCTCACATTTATAGCAACAGTGATGGAGTAAAGGCGCGGCAGCGAGGAAGAAGCAAATGGGCCGCAATCGTGGACCTAAACCATCGTGATGGCGTTGAAAGTTGCGTAGAGCTTCGCCACCTTTAAGTCTTACGCGTTAGTCTGAGCTTCCTTCATTTTTTTTTTCGAGTACCCTCAAGGTCACTGGGGACGTTTCTGAAGAGAGTGGGAATGGGGAATAGAATTGGGAACAGTCGGGTAGACGGATGTTCTGAAAAGACGGTGCGGGTGGTGACTGGGCGGCAAAGGAGTTTAGGCATCTGGGCAGCTAAAGAAATGGAGTTTTATGGGGACGGCAGGGGAGTAAAGTTTGGGCAAGGACGAACAGAATATCACACCCGCACACAAAGGGGGAGGGGATAAACATGTCCCAGGGGCACCCTCTTCGAAATGTTGCCGAGTACAGTAGAAGCTTGCGAACAATCAGCTGTTTTGGGTGAGAAAACATTATTCGGGGCACTCACGTCTGCTTACGTGCTTTGAAAGGGAAAGCGTCATGGTTTCCTCTGGCGATACTTAAAAAAGACTTCTTTACCTCCATATCTCGTTCGCTTTCGTTTCTTTTACTTCGGCGGGTAGAATGGCGAGACTTCAGGCCACAGCGAATGCCCCAGATTCTGAGCTCTCCGCGGCTGGGATGCCCTGTTCCGCACGCGTGCCGTCACGCTCACCTGTCACGCGGCGCGCACTAGGCTAAGTGCTGTTCCGACGCTAGCAAAGTGCTGATGTAGCGTGGTCGTAAGGCGTTCGGCTCCCATCTCTAGTGACCCCAGTTGAAGCCACACACGAACACAAATGGGTTTTCCTTTACTCTGTACAGCGGTGACCGTTTCCTTAAACGGACATCAGTGGCTAGAGCGACGGTTTATTGCACAATGGGGCGCTTAAAGACTTATGCCTTAAAGACAACACGAAGGGGACACAAGAGAACACAGACCGTACACAGGGCACGTGCAGAGTGAAATGTTGCAAAGGTTCCATGCGAACTCGGCTTTCTGCCCAAAACGGTACGTGCATCTACTGTATGGCCACATTAGGTTGTTAAAGCCACAAGTACGATTTCTATTTTCAGTTCATTTCATTTTCATTTTCATTGCCTTAGAACCCCATTTGGGGGTCCGGGGTGTATTACATAAGGGGTGGATACGCATGAAAAGAAAACATTTGAACGCATTAGTTTTAGCAACAAATGGGATGTGTAGCATTTGCTATGAAGGTTGATGGGCAGGGGGTTGGAACAATGAAGCAGAGAAGGTCGTTCCAGTCCTTGGCTGCACGGGGGGAAAGGTCGGAAAAAGTTACAGTTCTGGAACTATAACGGGACATTTGAAGTGGATGGCAGGTCGGGTGCGAAAGGTATGCCGGTGTGGGGGGGGAGAAGGATGTGAGGGGTTGGATTGAGTGAAGCGTGAACATTTTTATGAAAGAGAAACACGATGAGGATACAGCGGCGAACAGCGAGGGGTGATAACCCGGATTGTGCTTTCAAAGATGATGCGCTAATGTCGTACGAATGCAGGGAGTGAATTAATCGGAATGAAACCTTTATTCAAGCAATGAGTGTGTCAGTTCCGATAAGTTAAATTGATACCAAGCGACTTTAACGTGTAAATTAGGTTGGACTGACGGATGTCGCGGTCGTGATAGGATAGAAAATCAGACTCCAAACTTGTGGCCTTCAGATGTCTTCAGACCGGCGGGTTTACGTGCTTTGACAGGGGTAAACCGTACTTTTTTGCATGAGAGCGGTCACTAACAAAATGGCATTCGCAGATGCTGCACTCAAGAAGGTATAGAAAATTAATAGTGATACATTTAACATTGCTTTTTTATCTTGACATGGTAGTTTGGTGCCGTCTGTGCCTTTTTACATAGACCTGCTCGAAACTTTTTCAAGGTTAAAAGTGCGAGACTAGACTGCTAAAAGCAATGACTATCTGGGGGAAAATTTATGAGAATATATTAATTTTAACTGATAAATTTGGTTGAAAATTACGCTCAGCATGGGTTCCCAAAATCGCAGAGGCAAACTGCAAAAGTAAAAAAAAACTGTGGCATACAACTTTCAATATTTAAATGGTGTTCTGAGTGCGAAACTGCTTTTTTTTTTAAATCTCATAAGTGCTATTTTTACGTGCAATTAACTTACAAGCAACCACTACTAAGCGCTGATATTTCATGTCTGGTTAGTGAGTGCTCATAATCAAGAAGCGAGAAAAATACACAGAAATTCCGCGCATTTTATACCACCACAACCCTTCCATTCAAGAAAACTTCAAGTACAGTTAAATAGTACATTTGACTCCGAATTGGGCTGAAGCTTCTATGGGCTGTCATCTTCCTTAATATGTGTCCGACCTTATAAACACGTAGTAAAGGCCGTTATCACGAAAAGATCGATCTTTTTTCAATCATTCTTTCCTCACATGACAATAATCGTTTGGCACTGCTACTGTGTTAAATGTCATTTAGCTTCAACTACTGCTGCAGAATAATATTCTTATTGAAAATGGTATTTTCATGAGTCAAGGCATGTGGGGTGCCATTATCTGTGACGCGCAAGTATTTGCGTTGATGTGCCAAGTGCCGCGTAATCGGGGACGCTGTGGCTATTTTGAGTTAAGGGCTGTCCCTTCCTCGATGGGGTGAAAGTCGCACCGCTTGACGGTTTTTCTAGCTACAGCCACGCTGTTTCCGACTATTGTCTTTTTGTGTACGTTGTCTCCGCATTCCATGCTTTTACTTGTTTTGATCCAGTTGACAGAGATAAGTTGCCGGTGCACTATCGCCTTTAGAAGTGCGCGTGAACGCAGTGTGTGGTTCGAAGTTGTGGCTGTGTGGCGTCCTTCAATATTACGTATAGCGATTTTTACGTCCTAGCAGCGACAATAGCTGAGATTCAACAGAGGCGAACTGGACAAAGCTCAGTGCGGAGATCTCAGCTTACCAGGGAACCTGATGCCACTTTTCCTAGTGGCTCAGTGTTGTGCATCGTCATCATTGTCATGAACAAGATGAACAACAACAGCCTATGGTCCACAGCAGGACGACGGCCTCTTCCACTGACCTCATATTGTCCTGAGCCGTTCGAGTCCATTCCTTGAACCCAAATTTCCTAATTCCATCCCTCCATCGTATTATTGGCCGTCCCCTTCTTCTGGAACAATCTCTCGATAACCACTCTGTTACCCTAATTGTCAACCGGTTGTTATTTCTTCCCACTACATGGCCAGCCCAAGTCCATTTTTCTTTATTTGAACTATTGTATTATCTGCTCGAGTTTGCTGTATATAGTGCTGCTACATAAAACAGATTCCTGCTATCTCATGCTTCTCCTACTATCCCCTACTATCTCATGCGTGACCGAAAATTGGTCGCGAAATTCTCAGAGACTGCCACATCATTGCGATCTTAGACAAAATGTTACAGAAGCTAAAGTTATTTTGACAGGCGCCTTTTTGTGTTGTCATACACCCGTGATATAATACGCAGAAACTGCACTGAGTTTTTGGGTCCGTACCGCATTCGCGTTTCTCTGGGAGCCGTCATTGGTTGACTCGCATAGAGCGGGTTTGAGAAACCAGTGCTTGGAAGTTCCCTTGTGGATTCGCCCGCTGTTGTTTAAAAGCGCGTGTTTAGAGTCTCTAGAGTCCGGTCCGTTCCTTTCGCCAATGCGTTAAAATCGCCAACAAGCGATGAGTGTCAAAAACTTCATCACGACTCATGTGCACCCAGGCAGGGGCACGACTTGTTTTCGTTCTCTCGGTGCAGGGGAGCGACGTCGCTCGCCTCCTCTCCTTCGAGCGTCTCCGTTTTCCCGTCGCCTTTTCTCTCCCGCCCGCGGTCATGTTGCCCAACCGTCGGCGCTTGTAGTGGCCTTATTATCTGCAACGTCTGCACGAGGTCGGGTTGCCAACGTTTATACATCGCGTTTTCTCACTCTTGCACCTACCGGGGTAATCAGCGGAAACTTTGAAACAAGAGGCGTCAGCTCTTTCCTCCCCCTGCCCCCGCAACCTTTTTGGGCTACAGTCGACTTTAGCCGGAGCATCTTGAAAACTTCGACCGTGCTCCTGTGGGCAGCTTTAGCACATGCCTGAGAAAAAGAGCTGTGACAAGTTGCGGGTATCGAATACTCGCCCTATTGCATACGATGTGGTAACCATAACCACTCGGTCGGCCGCAACTCCTGTCTGATAAGGCGCTTTGATAACATCAGTAGTCTCTGCAGAAGTTTTATAGCCTGTTGTGAGGTCCAGGAGTAGCAAGATTTAACCATGGCTTGTAGATTTCGCAGCAAATTTGCAATCCACCATGGAAGCTACCGTTGCACCAGACATGCCCACACGCATTTTACAATGGCCTTGCAAGGTGTTGACCAGGAGCACTCTTTAATTTAAAAAATGTGGTGACACTTACTAACAGAACACTAACCAGTTCCTTGTCACAGTATCCGCAAGGTACTTAGTGCTTTTACTAAGTGGCCATACATAACCTAGTAAAAAGCTAGGCGAGATAATGCGGATCGGCTGAGCGCGTAGCACGACATTGACACATTCAACACTCACATATCACACTTAGACAACAAATAAATTAAGCAAGAAAACCAGCGAGATGCACGAGGAGAGCGAGTATAACTTAGTTACTTTAGAAATAAATCTGCTCTTCTTGCTATTATAGCTAGCAGCGAAAAGACCTCTGATAGAGTCAGTGGGCTTGTCGCGAAAATCAGATATTTTTGCGATAATTTTAGAATTATGCATTTTAATGTAGCATATACACTGTTTATTTGCGAAAACATTTTAATCGCGATTTGTAGTGGAAAAAGTGCTGTAGCTATTATGTTCAATAATTCATAGACCACCACCAGTGAATGTTAGATCAAGCAAGCAGCAGCTACTAAGTGCACGGTCTAGTAACGATAGCATTTAGGTTCCATAGTGGCAGGACCTACCTACCGTTCTGGGGGTAGTAAAGTTCGTAAGGAGTTACTGAATACAACCCGTTACTTCCTTTTTACTGGCGTTTTCGTTAAGAGTGAGTAGCGATATCAGTTCCCTGTTAGATTTGGAGGATGACCTGGTTCAGGGAGAGAGAGCATAATTTAAGCCAGAACTGGTAGAAGGAAGGTGGCGAGGGAAGAAACTAAAGTATACCACATCCCCCTCTCCCCCCAACAACCCCCTCAAACCTTTATGCTTAGTTCGTAAACTACTTGGATCAATGCAATCAATTGTGCGCCCTCTCTGAAGCCTTGAACACTGTTACATACCCACGGAGTAGCACATACCCGCAGAGCTGTATAGGGCAATGCCTTATAAGCAGCAATTTAGTCTGAATCTCACGTACACACGTTGAGGACAACAAGCAAGATTCGTTTGGGCACGCTTAACGACACAAAAGAGCCAAATATGGCGCGAATATTGCGCACCTAAAATAAATCCGCATCAGATTGCCGCCTAATGTTTTTCTTTCCCCTTCCGTTTCCCTAGACCCAAGCTTCCCCAGAGCGTGACATGGCGCCTTTGTGCGTACCCCTCTCTATAAACGTGCGTGTGCGTATGGCACATAACCACACTGGGGGTGGAACAAGAACCCATTTTCGTTCCATTTTCCATTTTCGTGATTCGCGCACTCGATAGCTGTCTTAGAAGAAAGTGGATGCCAATTACGATGCTCCTGAATGCGAAAATTGTGTGCCGGGCGACTGCAGTCTTTCGGGCGACGGTCGGCGCGTACCTGCTGCGTCTCACGAACTCATTACCGCATCAGCGAACGCACGAAGGCGCGCGATATACTCTGGCGTTGTCTCGTAGCGCGTCGCCGCGGGGAACCATGCCTGGCGCCTTTCGCCATACTCTCATCCTCCGCTTTCCTGCTCGCTCTGGCTTCGGTGGCCTCTTCGTTCTAACGGTTATCTCGTAGCGCGTCGCCGCCGGAGAGTATAGACTTCTAGCGTAGCGGCTTGCGTACGCTAACTCTACGGCGGCGGGTGCCGGAACCCGACTGGGCAGGTGCGCATTCGTTCCTCGGGGACGTGCGCCCATGCATCGACGAGCCAGCGCATTCGTTCCGGTGGGAAGTGACCTCATCGCCGTACCCGCGCGCACATGCGCCGTCGGGTCCCGGTAACCCGCCGCCGTAGCGTTAGCGTACGCTAGCCGCTATGCTAACACTGTCTAACGTCTCGCATCGTCTTGGCATATATACCGCTTTCCCCCTCATGCTTTCCTTCTACTTTCCTCCTTCGTTCTCCTGCTCGTTCTATCCCCTCCGTTCGTTCGCTTGGTTACAACGAGGGACGACGGCGCCGTGAAACCACAGGAGTGAGCGCTTAAGTGCTGCGCATTAAAACGCATTAGCTGCTTTTAAAGCTAGAGTGTTTCTTGGATAGTCTGGCGAACGCGCGCACCCAGCTTGCGTCAACACTTGCCGCAGCAACACTTGGAGCATGCTCAATTCCCATCGCGTGAGAGGCGCTTCCTTGCACGTGCGTAAGAAATAAAACCCAACACGTGAACACCGTATACCATCTACAAGTGCAGCGCGCTGTCGCCTGCAGACTCAGTTGGCCTTCACTTTGTGTCGAGGCAGTGTTGCACGCAGCAGCATGGGTGGTGATTCTGCAACAAGCTATAGCTGCAGTGAGTCCAATGCCGAGGTTGTAGACTTAGCGTAGATATCGGCACAAGGCTCATCGAGGAATTTAGCCCCCACCAAAAAATAGCTCTGGTGCGTTATCAATTCATAAGAGAGTGCTTAGAGACTCTCGGCAAATATCTTTTTTTTTCTTTTTTAGATACACGTTTGTGAAACAAACGTCTATTCTATGAAACAAACGCGTCCATTCTATGAAATTTCATTTCATTACCACTTCTGCTTGCTTAATGTAAAAAAAACGAAGAAAGAGTGCTATCAACCTGTTCGCATACGGAGATCGAGTAAGGCTTCAAAGCCACGTATTTTAGATAGTATACTGAAATCCCACCGCACGCTCAGTCGCTTTCCCAACGCAGTTCGAACTCATTTTTTCCTGCATGTGTGTGCACACATATTATTGTGTGCCCACATAATAAGGTGGTAGAAGCCTTATTATGTTAATCGAACTTTCCTTCACACCTTATTATGTGTGTCGGACCAACTCAACACCTTCTTCTCACCTCTTCTTTCGCCGAGGTCGCTTTGTTATCCTTCCCTCAAAGCGCCTCTATTTCGTATTCCCTGCGGGACATATGGCTTCCGTCTATGCTTTGCAAGCGTTAGTCTGTTACTTTGACTGTACATAATGGCAAGTACTCGTGCGCTGCTTTTATGCAACGCGCCATTAGACTGCACCAGCTCGCCCAAGCTATCACCGTTGGTCTAAACAACGCACTACACCGCAGGCCTTTCCTTTTGTGCATGCGCGTGTGTTTCATTCAGTGGCGCCGTAGTGAAGCAGACCCGCAGGAGCGTCTTTGATTGGGAGTCCAGGGTACGCCAACGCACACAGGAAATGCACCGGCACCTGTACACATAATTAAAACGCGTACCACAACGGTATACGTTTGAAAAACGGCGCCTCTCAGCCCTCGCGTGTTTGTGTTTTGCCTACGCTGGTCGCGCCAGAAAACAATCACGATGAATGTCAACGGTAGTACCCGACGTATCGATTCGGAGTGCGCAAACTCTGACATTTTAAAAACACTTCCTCTCCTATGCCACGTCTGAGCTCCGCGTACTGTATATACGTACACCTATTAGTTTAGAGCGCACCGCCCGAGCACTTTCCGAATGCTCGCATGCGTAGGAAATGAGACACGTAGACACAGGAAGCAATATATTCAAATCGTATGCGAAGTGCTTGTTTTTCAGAGATACGATAGATGGAAAGACAGCGTAATTAAACCCACCAGACTGTGCGTCGTCGAGACACGGTAAAAAAACGAAATACAAGCGTACCCGTCTGCAGCCTTGCACAAATGAATTCGCCTGTTGCATCGCCGAGACTAGCGAATCGATAAGCGGAAAAGCTGCCACGTGTCGTACTGGAGGCAATTAGTGGAGATGGAGCAGGTACTTAAGAGAGGCTGTTTCTTTTTTCTCTATTTTACAAGTGTGACGTTTTTGATTACCTTTACATCAAGCAGCGGGTGCGCTCGTCGAAAGACACACGAGCGGGGCCTTTTCAGACGTCTTTCTTACATACATTCTGCATATATAATGTTATATGATGTGACCTTTCCGAGACACTTTTCTCAACAGTTACCAAATTAAATCTGTGTATAAAAATATATTTCTAACTTTTGATGACGCCAAGTTTGTGCTATATTAAAGCACTTTCTTTTTGTACCAAAAAACCCGCTTTTGTTGTGTTCTTGAGCACGCATAGTAGTTCTTGCATACGTTTTTTTTTTTTTTTTTGCCAACGCAGCACTCTAATGCTGTAACCTAATTTGATTTGTGTCAGGCCCTGCGCTTATCGGGTGATGTGCGACCTTTTAGCGGGTATGGGACAATTTCATTTGGTGTATAAGAGGGGGAATGAGGACATTTTAAAGCGGAGTGGCGCATAAACCATATTCAATTGAAACTTTGACACCGCGTGAATTTGCCCTTCGTGCACCCTAACGTGTCGGCTTCCTGCCATGTTTGATGCTTGGAGCATTTTTGAGGTGTCACCGTTGCGGAGGTACAACGCTCCGAAAATTGCCGTTTTTTCGCTCTTTTGCGCTGCCATTGCCGCTTTTCGGCGGAAAAACTTTGCAAACGCATAGGATACAAAAAAATACAAGCCGAATACGTAGCCTTCAAAAAAACTTTGTTTAGTTCATTTTTTCCGGAGTTAAAACCCGCGTACGTCCCCCCTTAAGACTAATCAATCCAAATATTCGATAATACCCGATTATTCGAACTCTTTCGAATATTCGAATTGTTTCGAATACATGTTTTTCGAAGCAAATACGAATATAACATATTTAATATTCGAGTATTATTCGAAATGTTCGAATATTCGCACACCCTTAACTTAAACACTAGACTCTAGACTGAAAGCGTTTAGTGTCGATCAGTGTCAGTGCTTCAGCGCTGGGCATACCTGTCTGCTCCAACTTTTCTTCATTCTTCACTTTCTCTTTTTTGCCTATTTTTCTTTCCCCACGTGCAGGAGAGCAAACTAGGCTCTAGCCAGGTTAACTTTCCTGCCTTCCTTCTACATCCTTCCTTCCTTTCTTTGAAGCTATGAAACACATGACTTTGTGACAGCAGAACGCAAACATGATAAAGCGATGGCATTCTTCACTAGCTTCGAACGACCATGACGAATAATGCAGCAATGGCTTAACAGACCGTGGGGCGTATATCCAAGACGTGTGGCCTCTGTGAAACTGAACAGACAAGTCTAAATACTGAATGCAACCTTCTTTCAGTGTTTCGACCGTAAAGTTAAGGCCAAGACCCCTCTCTTAAAATGTCAACCGTAGACCTGAGGTGGAAGCTGTGTCGAAAATAACCAAGTAATCGCCCACATAACGGAAAACGTTCTTCACCATACCGCTTAAATCCTTTTCGATGAAGCGGTCAACTTTTGCAAGAAAGATATTGTTTAGAATTCGGGCCACTCGCGAACCAATTATTCACACCGGACTTGTGCGCAAGCACCTCACCGTCGTGATATATTTACGAAGAATTTAAATAAAAACACAATAGCTCCATGAAGGACGGAGCGGTAACGCCACTCGCATTCTTGAAAGCCATTTCATCATTCTCTAAAGTAATACACTCTTTAACAGCTGGCAAAAGGTGAACATGAGGAAGCGAGTAAAACAAATATTTTACATCAATGCTAATGGTAGTGGTATCTGAAAGGGTATGCGTATTAAGATATTCCGCTACAGCGAGTGAATTGGGGACAAGAAAATGATCTTCCGCGTGCAAAGCCGATAAAAACTTATGAAAAAAACCAGAAACATAATATTGCCACGTGTCTCGCTCTGTAATAATGACACGAAAAGGAATGCTAGGCTTGTGCGTTTTAGCGGTGAAGACAGCATCAAGGTGAAGCTTGTTGGCCCTCTTGACTGTCTGACCCAATTTGTTCAAATTCGCGTCAGTCAACAGAGAGCAGCTTTCTTTTTCCTTGTAAGCAAGTCAACATCACTTTTCGTCAAGTTTTTCTCGACCGTGGCTAAGGCCTTCTCACAAAAAAGAACTTCCGACATAGCTACGAAGGAACCCTCATTGTCAGACTCCAGCACACGTAGCTCATTGGATACAAGGTGATACAAGGTGTCGTTGTTCACAGCGCCAAACAAAATAGACCACAAAATGCGACCTTCGTGCGAAGTTTGAGCGCGAATGGAGCAACAATACGCTCAGGAATTTTTTTAAAGTGTTCCATTTATCGATGTAACACCCTGTATGTCATGGTGCTGAATCTATGCTGCTGAGGGCATCGGACAAAAGACTAGCCAAATTTCTAGTGTTGCGGACGGATGAGGAAAGGGAATCAATGAAAAGAAGACGGTTTTTGAAAAGTTTCCAGATCTGAAAAGTGAATACTATGATCATTACAAGGCTTGAAGTTTGTATTTGGGCTTGCTCTTGTGACAGCGTGAAGCACAATTACATCGTTTGTATAAGTGGACGTGAAATTTAAACGAAATATCAGAACGGAAGATATTCAAGTTGGATGTTTTATCTCAATAACTGATTAATATATGAAATTCTGGATGACAAATGACACATCAAGCTGACGTCTTGATGAGACCGAACTGAGAATATACAACCCTCATCCGTATCGACCGCTTCTTACGGGCTGCGAGCAGTTGACGGACACTCGCGCGTACGCGGTGAGTGTCAGCTCTCATTCACACAGCCGTTTTTCACCCCGTCACGTCACCGTCTTCCGTCATAGGTGAGGGTTTCTCGGGAGATTTCTCGCCGAAAACGGTGCGACGGTGACGGGAAGCCGAGCTCTACGTTTCCGTTCCGTCAACGCGACGGTACCACGCCCGTGGTAAACCAGCCAACCAGGAAACAAATTTTTACGGCTGAATTTCGCGAGGAGGGAGCAAACCTAAAATCTAAGCCATTTTCTTTACTTTTCAAATTAAGCACGCTCAATTCAAGGATGAAGTGATCACTAGGCAGACGACACTGTACTCTGACCGAGAGCTCCAGTACGAACGCTACTCCGTTTGCGTCTCTGTCGCAGTTTTTTTGACCTGACGGTGCCTTGACGGTGAAGGTGACGGCTGTGCGAATGAGGGCTCAGGCGACTGTAGTAGCAACGTCCTTTTTGGATGGAACAGCACGTGACTGTTTGCTTGTTGGCTAAGCGCTCACGTGCCTGCCATGCACATGAAGCTCGGGAACATTATTTTTTCGCTGATATTATCGCACACCAAAAAAAAAGAACCCTTACAGTTTGCACGAATGATAAAACAGGTCCGAATGAAAAAACTGAAGTCCTATTTAGGCACTCTCAGCAACGTACTTGAGACCAAGCTTGCTTTCGTCAATAGCATTGCAAGCAGACTCAAATTTTACGACGGAAATCAGAGGTGGCAGCGTACATTTCACTTCAAATTATCGTGTAAAAGTTATTGCATGTGAAAATGCAGAAGGTCCCACAACCATAATGCGGTAGAGGGAATTCAAGGTAACTTTAGAGTGCTCCGGACATTCATTTAATTGTAAGAGCCTGAATGTCCAACGAGACGAAAGGTCCGATCGAGCCTGAATGTCCAACGAGACGAAAGATCCACCGAGACGGAAGGTCAAATCGAGCCTGAATGTCCAACGAGACAAAAGATCCAACGAGACGGAATATCCACTGTTGGACCTTTCGTCTCGTTGGATCTTTCGTCTCGTTGGACCTTTAGACGCTTAAACGAATTTCGCGACCATCCGATGCTTACAACGTTGGGTTTTTAGTCTCATGGGGCACGTAAGGCTTTCGCGTTAATTGAATGCTGAGGAGCTCGCGGAAGTCGGCTCGAGGGCCCGTTTTTTGGGCCAACAACGGCCGCAATAAATACCGGCACATTAAAAAAAAACGTAGCAACCTTCTCATTTCAGTATGTGTGCTTACAGCCAGGCCTAAGCCTTAAACATCCAATCAGTATACAATGATCACCTAATTCAATATACGTGCTTGATACTTCGCACAAGAGGCGCTCTTATCGGCTGCGAAAAACAGGTGAGAGGTGACTTGCGCCCATCTCGCACGCGTGTCCCTGCTTGCCCGATGAAAGGCCCATTTTCAGCCCGACACGATTCGATCTGTCGTAGGGCGCGTCTTGTTCCAGTGGCTGCGACGATCAGCCGAGGCCGGTCGATCCGACAACGGCAGAAACGCAACAAAGCGACGAGCGCGTTCGTCTGCACTGCGCTGTGCATCGACGTCTGTTCTGAAAAGCAACGCATTCGTTCGGGGAAGGGGGGGGGGGGGGGGGGGTGAGTCGGTGTAGCGCATTGTGTACCCACGCTGACGTTCCCCGCGCAGCCGTTTACTTCTCCTGTGCTTGCACATGCGCATGTTTACGACGACAACGTGCAAGGTTTGGCTCGAACCGATCGAAAGCGCGGTGCACTTCAGCGAAACATGCGGGCAGCGTGCTGAAAATAGCAGCAGTAGAGCGTGCGATGCAGGCGTTCCTGTACCTGCGTGCTCGGAGTTGCTGGCGACGATTCGAGTCTGAAAAATACCGTCTGCTGCAGAACTTCGATGGTTGAGGGGGAGGACGCTTTACGAGAAAAAGGATGGCACTGTGCACTTATGTGACATTGCGCGGGGCGTATTCTGGCCGTATATATAAACTAAAATCATCAGCCAGTCGCACAAATTCAAATGCTATATATGCACAATTCTCTTTATCTATTTCTCTGTCGTGTCGTAAATTGGAAGCATTATCTCATGCCATGGACATTACAGGGCTATAATGCAACACGACAACCGTTAACCCGATGCACATAGGCAGTACTTTTGAGAGAAGTACAAATGGTAACCATACACTGGGAGCGGCCGTACTCCTGCAACGATTTTTTTATGAAGCACCGTATTGGTTCCCGTGACTCGCTCTTCAGAATATAATCAGTTCTTGTATCTCATGAGTAGAAATGCAAAAGCTCCATAGAAAAATGAACTTTGGTGCATATGCTGACCGGTTATATTCTTCCCTCTTTTTTTTCTTCGGGTAGCTATGGCTGAGCTTACTGTAGATGGGAACAAATGTTAATGCTATAGGATTGAAAGAAGCAGCCATTTCCTGCAATAAAATTTTTTGCGAGTCCCCGTCAACCTAACTCCTTTGGGGTGCAGTACAGATAAAGAAAAACCGAGAGAGAGAGAGAGAGAGAGAGAGAGAGAGAGAGAGAGAGAGAGAGAGAGAGAGAGAGAGAATAATTTATTGGAGAGGTTAGCTCCAACCGAAGGAGGAGTGGCTACATCAAACTTTAAAGTATAGTTCAGTAGATCTTCAGGGAAAGGTCAGTCACCTCAAGCTCGTACAGTATTGAGAGAGAGACAGGGAGAGAGAGAGTGAGAGGCGTGTTTTTTTTTTTTTTTTTTAGTTTGATGTCATTCAATGAGAATCTGCCTTGTCTCTTTTTTGATTACCTTGGATATCTTGTATTCTCCACTGTACTTCCCGTATTTCATCGTTAGCCTTCTAGTCTTCCTTAACCACTGCGTGTCCACGCTTTTCAAGTGTAGGTACCTAAAAACCTTAGCTGCCCACCTACATAGATCCATTGCTCGCAACCTCATCTCAAAACCTATTTTGCTCTGCACTTGTCGAACTTCAAACGACGTCCATCCCATATCTCCCTACACTGCTTCGTTAGTTGTTTTTCCATGCGCGCCTAAGGCCAAACGTCTCTCTGGTTTACCGTTCTCTGGTTTACTTCAAGGCCTGATAGAACGTCTGATTTTAAGCAGAGTACAGCATTCGCAAATGTGAGACCAGGAAACATTACTCCTTTACACATTCCCCTCACTACTTCATATTTGTTATGCCCCCAGAGAGCTCTATGCTTCATTATAGCTGCGTTTCGCTTTCCCTTAACCTTAAGTTGCTCCTCATGAGTTATTAAGTAGTTATCCCCTTCGTTTATCAACACTCCCAAATATTTATATTCCTTCACTCTGGGTAATTCGCCTTCCTGAATAGACACTGCGTCAGTGGTAGCGTCATTGAAAACCATTATTCCCGATTTTTCTACGCTAAAATTTAACCCGAGGTCGGTGGCTTCTGGCCGCTAACATTTATGAGCCTTTACATATCTGTCTGGTTATCAGCTAAAAGAACAATGTCGTCTGCGTATAAAAGTCCTGGAATACGCTGTTGTACCCCTTCACCTTGAAGCATATGGGTTAGGGTAAACCCTACTTGACTTTCTTCCAGTTTCTTTTCTAATCCTGCCATGTAAAGAATAAACAGTATTGGGCCAAAGGGCATCCCTGTTTCAGTCCCTGGTGGGTGTTGACCTGCTGGGCGCATTTCTGTCCTTCCCATGTAAGGTTCACTCTATTGTCTTTATAGATTGCTATAAGGAACTGTGTTAACTCGTCATCTAATCCCTGGAGTTTCAGCATTCTCCACAGCAGTTCTCTGTTTACGTTGTCATATGCCCCTTTAATGTCTAAGAACGTAATCCATAATGGTCTATTCTGCGCTTTCGCAATTTCAATGCATTGCGTTATCACGAACAAATTATCATCCGATCGCCTATCTTGTCTAAATCCATTCTGCATTTCCCTAAGGATTCCATTTTCTTCCATCCATGCTTGAATTTCTGATTTATATCGCCTGCATTACAAATCTATACACCACTGACGTTACTGTGAGTGGTCTGTATGAATAAATGCTGGCTTTGTCTCCTCTGCCTTTATATATTAAATTCATCCTACTTTCTAACCAGTCCTCTGGTACTTGTTTGGTTTCTATCACCTTATCTATTGCCCTCATAAACGATTCCTTACTTTTAGGTCCAAGTAGGTTTATCAGTTGCATTGGTATTCCGTCCGGGCCCACTGCTGTCTGGGGGGAAACATTTTGCTCTGATTTTTTCCAATCAAGGTTGCTCAAACTTATTTCCCTTTCCGCAGTCTTCTGCTGCGTTGATGTTATCGGTGCATGCTTCCCTACCACTATTGCCCTAAACTTCTCACTAATCCCTCGATGAATATGCGCCAACCCATGCTCTCCTTCTAACTTTTTCCCCTCCTCATCAATCAAGAATTTTTGATGGCTATTGTTTTTTGAGATTAGCAATTTTACATGGCTCCAAAACTTCTTAGATGCGCTTTTGTCCTTCTTCCGTATTTCTGCCATCCATTGTTCGCTTTTCTGCTTGCTCTTTGCTTGCACCAACCATTTTCTGCACTTCTAGTTTTTTCCCCCGGTAGATATCCCATTTTTCCTTCACTACCTCCGGTTCCATACCAGTTCTTTTTGCTTCTATATGTTCTCTCGATGCCGTTTTTCGCTGGTCAATAACCCTTTCTATTTCCTTATTCCAGCAGCTTCTCTGCTTTCTCTTCCCTTTCCATCGGTTTAGTTGCTTTGCTTCATTCATCTTACCCTTTATGAACGCAATCATTTTGTCGTAATCCCAATTTTTGTCTGGGTATTTATTGATTTCATCTTCCATCCTATCAGCGATGATCTTTAACTGCTCATTGTTCAAATTAGTTCCTCCGGTCGTACCTATTTCTAAATTTGTCCTGGTTGCGCCTCCGAAAGTGCAAGGTAAGCCGCTTGTCGTGTGGTCACTTCCTAAGCTGTCTGTTCCATTTTCATCTATCCTCATTTCCCGCAACCTTTCGTATACTGTCTCGGAGACTAGACTATAGTCTATGCTGGACTGCCTGTTACCGCTTTCGCGCGTTATTTGTCCTTCACACTTGTTTTCCGTGTTTACTATTACATGCCGGTTTTCCTGACATAGATCTGTCACTAAAGAACCGTTGTGGTCTGTGTATCCATCCAAACCTTCTATGTGGGCATTCATATCTACAAGCAAGATTATTTCACTCAAATCTTTGAACTCGTTTATATCTCTTCTCAATCAATTTACAATTTCCTCATTTTCAGAGTCATCGTCAGAGAAAGTTGGCTTTCCTGCAGGTCGTATTGTCGTTACAGACGCCATCAGTGAGAACACTTAAGTTCGCTTCAAAAGTGGTCCAACTCCGCTGCGCTGATTTCGTAGGTATCTTACAATCAACAGCTCTTCGCTGTAAAAGAAGGATGCACCCAGACTGAATGCCAGAAGAATGGGTTGTGATTTCTTCGTTCCTCACTAACGCTGCAATGACAGGCGGGGGCTGATGCAAATCTGTAGCGCCATGCTACGTGCAAGCAGTAGTGGCGTCACTGAAAAAAGTCACATCATCTCTGAATGCAATACCGCAACCCTAAGTGATGTCACTCTCGAACTTAACGTCACAACCTGATGAGGTGTCGTCATCACCCGTGACGCCACTGCAATGCTCTGAAACAGCCGTGCGTGCCGTACTGGTGGATCCTGCCGCCGTAGCGAGACTGAAGCAGCAGTATACTTTTCACCGGAATTATTTCATAACGGGATCAAACACCTAATCGTTCTCGTCAGGAATTATTTCTTAACCAGCTACCCATACCACACAGCTTGGTCACTCATTAATGCCTTGCCCACAAAAATACTGGACTACAACTCCCCTGGAATCTTCGCAATTAATGCAGAGCACGCACTACGCTCTCTCCCCTTTCGTACAAGATTTGCTTTGATGAGTTAGGATTTGATAAGTTGCTCTCTTTTTCTATTTCAGCGCACTTTCTTACTTTTTTTTCACTCAAACTTCATTTCCCAAACGGAAAAAACAAAGCAGTAGTAGTAGCTCTCGTTCGTGCATGTCCAGGAGGTTCATCGTAAACACCATGTCCAGTGTGCTTCCGTGTGGAGTGGTTAGCGCTAATGGGCATCGCTTGCCATATCAGGCAGAAGCTCTCTTACGGGAAAACAACGAACAATTGATTTATTGCTTTTTGACGCCCACATTTAAAGCTTCCACTGATATACCTTGGTATGCTGGTGTCCGCTCGTAAAGACGTCCGGAAGATCACTTTATGATCGCGTCCTTAGAGGAGTTCGGCGAAATATACGACAGCCCCACCACATCTTCTGCACCTCTGCACTGACGTTACTGGTATAGTCACGTCACTGGTGGCGTTGCTGTCGATGATGGCGTCACCTCCGCGCACTCTATCGTTCGCTCAAAAATACTGATGCGGTGTTGGCTCGGAAAATGCTTGACATTATGACGTTGTTAGCAAATAGAATTCAAAAGAAATTTTTACGTGAATTTTATTGATTCCTCCATGTGCACAGTTTTCTCACCCATGAGAAATTGAAAGTTGGGGATGACGTCATGCCACCGGCGCTTCGACGCTCCTGCTTGCACTATTTGTTTCTCACTGCGGCCAAAAAAAAACACCAGAGCACGCAGGCTATTTTTGTGGGCGCAGTGCACTGACCGGACGCTGCGTTGCGGACGTCACAAAACCAAACAAAAGCGGTAACACAAACAAGCATAAAAAAGAGAGCCAGCACCGACAGGCTTAGCGCGCCTTAGCGGGATTACCCTCGGTGGTTATTCCCCTCTTCAAGGATGCCCAATAAAAGCTAGTGGGCGTTAAGTGGCAACAGCTTCTAGATAAGAGGAGCTCGAAGATCGGCTCTTCATACAGTTTTTCCCCGACTGGATATTGGCAACTACTGTTACACTTCAGTGGGGTGCTTCTTTTCGCATCTCGGTCCAAGCTGTGATAACGGCCCATAAGCAGGCTTTCTCAAGCACTAGGAGGTGTGTAGCAAGTGCCTGCCCGAGGCCGTGTTACACACGCGACGAGAGCACGCGAGCCCTGTGCCGGGGCCGATTGCATCTCGTGTAGAAAGTCCGACGGGATCAGCGGCGCGTGTCGACGACCCAGTGCGGGGTGCCGCCACGTGTCGCGTGCCCGACGGCGGTCGCCTTCCGTTAGCCGCCGCCGGCGAGAGCATGTCGAGCGTGACGACGAGCCGGGCTAGCTACTGCGGAGCGGCCGGGTCAAGTTCAGCCTCCCCGGCTTGCTTGTTGCGCCGGGGCACAGCGCTGCAGGGGCGACGACCGGCGAGGGCTTTGCGGGATGTAAAACTTGGTCATTTTAGGCGTCGAAAAAACGCTATAGACGGATGGCTGGTTGCCAGCTACATAATTACCGGAAGAAAATTCTTGTTCGCTTTCAGGTTTTCAACGGCGCTTAATTACTTTTACGGCACTTCTTTTCTACTTGATTTCCTAATGTACAAACAATAGTTCAATATAGAAGTTTAGCGAAAATTGTAAGAAATGTTAATTCTCCTAAAACAGCGCTTCAAAATATTGGCGTATTTGGTGTACTTTTCATAACTTGTGGTCATTTAATGAGATTTCCTGGCACACCCTAGAAGGACTTAGGGCCCAAAATACAGACATTTTCGTTCACCTTTGCTATAATACATCATTCTAAAGGCGTAAAGTATGAATGTCAAATGTGTTTATCCCGCAATGTGTAACACGAGCGGAAGTAAAATCCTGTAAATATTAGCGTTTCTTCATCCTAGCTATCAGAAATCGCAATACCAATGAGAGAGGTTAGGTGGCTGAACAACTTTATCGGTTTTATTTGAGCGCCCAGCAGCTTGCGCCAGGTTATGTCGGCAAGAATGAATAGCACGACGGGCCGCAAACTTTTGACAAAGGTCGAACGTGACAAGTAGACTGACGGGCCTGTACAAATCGTCGTGTTCCGTCGATAAAGTCTCCTCACATATCAGTATGGAGACTGGCAGGCTTGGCTTTTGATAGGCAGCAGGCTTTGACTCGTCCCTCCTCGTATGTCTCGCAGCATTACTTTGCCTCAACGTATACGCACGCATCGTTGGAGGACATTATATATCCGAGAGGGCTTTGATACTTAGGAGAGGTATCTCGCTACTGATGCTCTGCTACACAATCTCTCTCTCTCTCTTCTCTCTCTCTCTGCGCCAAGCATGCGAGAAGGGAAGAGCAGCCAGTATTATTGTGCTCGACCAAAACTTCGGCTTAAGGCTTTTTTGGGGGGAGCCTTAAGCCGAACAGGGGGCGCTGTCTTTTTGGAGCTTTTATTTATTTTTTAGCAAAACTACGGAAGAGGCTGTCTGCTAACTTACAACAAAACAATTCCGTACTTCCCCTCTACCAACCCGAATCGAGTAGTTTGGGAGACTCTCTTGCATTTTATATACCAGCCCACTAGTTTGCCCTGCTATTTCCTACCCGTAGCCATTCTATAACTAAGCTTTTCGTTGTCCTTATCTGATGCATTAGCGAGAGACCCCCTCGCCCTATTTGAATATACGTTGAACAATTACGACTGAAGCCGCACGGTTGAGCGCCTGCAGTGTTTTACAACAGTTGTCAAGTCGCTGCGTGCACGCACAGTTGGGTGAATTTGTTGGGCATTTTTATTTCATGAATACCGCGATATCTGCATCCCTACGTGTTATACCGATGACGAGTGCGTATAGCTTGCCTACGCGTATTTCCCCTCAGCTTTTCCATTAGCGTTCCCATTGTGCCATTCATCTTGATCTCTTAAGAAAAATCATGCACCCTTCCGTCTAGCGACGGCGATGATTGAACGCGAAGCTTTCCCGTGGCGGATTCTTTGTGAGGCTTCAGGTGCGGCCCTGAATTTCGAGAAAAGCTGCGGATTTTGGTTGGGACACGTTATTGTTTCGCCGGAATCAATTGGAATAGTGACGTAACGTATTTAGGAGCACCCCTCTCGCAGTTTCGCAATACTGACTCGCGTTGGTCAGAGCAGGCGGTGTAGGTGCAGCGCCAAGTGAATGACTGGCAGGGACGGCCGCTGTCCATCTTTTCTCGTGCTCGAGCGAGTAACACGTTTCTTGTGACCCGACTTCTTTATGTCCTACAAGTGTTACATTGCTCGCGGCTCAGGATACAGGCTTTTCACCGGATTTTTGCAACCTTCATTTGGTGTTCGCGTAGTGAGTCACTGCTTCGCGGTAACCTTTTTCTTCCGGTTGTGCGAGGGCGACTTGGGCTTGTTCATCTGTTTCTTTGGCAGCTTCTTTCTCGTTTATTCTACTTTCGAGATGTTCAACATCCTTTTTTGAAAGCTGTACTGCAAATACGTCTTGCACATTTTCTCCCTGATATTGTGGTGTCTTCGCTGTCTGTGGAAGCATCCCGAAGCCCGCGAGGTTTCCTCAAAGAAGTGGTTGACACGTTTCGCTTCTTACAGGCTCGGTTTAACCTTGAATACATATATGCACTGCTTCGCGCGAGTCTGTTTCTGATGCCCTGGTTTCTGGGCTTTTTGCCATACCTTCATATCGTGTTCCGAGCCTCCAGTGTCCGTACCAGGATGTCCTCAATAGAGTGTGTAAAATGTGTGTTCCGCCAGGTGTTAAGATATTTTTTTTTAATTACACACTGGCACGCTGCCTGTTAAAACTTGGATGAAAGACCGGGGCCTGTTTATAGCTTGGTTGACAAACTGTCGGCTCTGTTCTCGACCAGAGACAATTGATCGCTGTTTTATAGATTGTAGAGATGCTGTCTTTCTGGGACATTTTACAGCGAACGCTCAGAAAAGACATGGACATTACGCCTTTCTCTATCCGATTTTTGCCATTCGACTATCCTGGTGAGCCGCCTTATGACATGTTTGTGTTGATTGGTTTGTACAGTCTGTGGCTTATGTGATAGGCATGCTGAGCCACCAAGATCAACTAAGTCATATTTTCGAGAAACTGTGGCATTTGTACATAGTGTGTATAGTTCGCTTGACCAACCACCTGACTGGTTCCCTCTTTTGAACGCTTGTGTGTGTTTGCCTGAATTTTGATGTATATTTGCTTCTCATAACCTGAGTGTATTCTTTTATTTACTTGACCATGCATTCCTCGTACTGCCATGTCTGAGCGTATTCTCCCATGTAATAAAAAAAAATTCGAAATGGAGCGATCGGATGGACGCCGGCTTCATAACGCGGGAGACCGAGGTTCGATTCCGGCCTTGGGACGAGTTTTTTTTTTTTTTTTTTCACTTCACTCACGATCATTCATCAGCATCGTCATAGAGGGTTGGCTTTCCTTCCGGGCGTTTTTCCGTTGCAGACGCAGCACTGAGAACACTAAAGCTTGGTTCTAATAATCGATTCAAAACATGACACGTGAACTCGAAGAAAAAACAAACTAAAATATTCCCCCGAAGAAGCCTGTCATGCCCTCTCTCCGATCTCGGACGCACCGTCGTTATCATTTGTTTATTCACAAAACAATAATCGTTATAGAAAATATTTCATTCGACCTTTTTGTTTTATTGTTAACTTTCAAGCGAGGAAGAACAGGGGATTACGTTGCGGACAAGGTAATTCATAGCGGAATATCACCGCAGCTGTTCTACGTGTGGCCGCGTACACAACAGAGGCGGGCAGTTTTTCAACAGCCTCCTCTCGCTTCTCTTTCGTTATCGTGGCTTAGCATTTGTCCCATTTGCTTTCTTTCGTCGTGCGAGCGTTCAAAAATGAAATTACCCGGTCCCGGACAGGGAAGGGGAGGCGACGCTGCTTGCATAAGCGCAAGCGGGCCTAACGGGATTTGGAAAAGCAGCAGTGCGAATCGAAAACGCACCCTCGGCGCGACTGGCGCACGCGATGCGCGCGCAGCTGCCGTCAGGATGTCTGGACAGCCCTGACCTCCTGGCGGACAGGAGGCAGGCCCCTGGCCTCCACCTGCCCTCGAGCCAAGGGAGTTGCAGGACTGCGGGTTCATGCACCGGCGCCGGCCAATGGCGGCCGCCCGGGAGAACCGCGTGGTTTCTCGCTTGCCCATCTGGGCCAACTCAAGGCGACGACCCGAGTTCCCTCTAGCATACAGACACTTCCGGCCGGTCGAGAGCTCTTTGCCCCGCTCGTCCTGCTTAAGCCCGGCGCGTGACGTAACGCCCTGCTGGCGGGAGTCACCCGTGAGCGCACGCTTTTGGTTGGCGAGCTGCCATATGTGTTATGGCGCGCGCGCGTTTACTGCAGGTCCTGTGGTCGTTCATTCGGAAAGTTCAGTTTTGGAATAAGCCCCGGAATCGCGGTATAACAGATTAGGTTCAGTGTGTGCGAAACAACGGTTAAAAAGTGTCGCGGTGAGATGCAGGGCTGCATGGCCCGGGAGCGTGCCACCGACACACTTTTTTTGGCGCCCTAGGGTATCATTTCTTATCCTTATCCTTATTTCTTATCAGAAGGATAATAATGTAGTGGAGTGCATTCGGCAGGCATTCTCAGATAATGAATGGCAGCCTACCATTGTCCCTGACGAAGAAAGTGTATGACAGCTGCATCTTACCGGTACTCACCAACCGGGCAGAAACTTGGAGGCTCACAAAGAGGGTTCAACTTAAATTGAGAACGACTCAGCGGGCAATGGAGCGGAAGATGATAGGTGTAATATTAAGGGACAAGAAGAGAGCGGAGTGGGTCAGGGAACAAACGCGTCTTAAGGACATATTAGTAGAAATTAAGAAGAAGAAATGGACGTGGGCAGGGCATGTAATGCGAAGGCAAGATAACCATTGGTCATTAAGGGTAACAGAGTGGATCCCTAGAGAAGGCCAGCCTGGCAGGGGGCGGCAGAAAGTTAGATGGGCAGATGAGATCAAGAAGTTTGCGGGGATAAATTGGTCGCAGTTAGCACAGGACCGGGATAATTGGAGATTAATGGGAGAGCCCTTTGCCCTGCAGTGGGCGCAGATAGGCTGATGATGACATACATGCATACATACATACATGCATACATACATACATGCATACATACATACATGCATACATACATACATACATACATACATACATACATACATACATACATACATACATACATACATACATGCATGCATACATGCATACATGCATACATACATACATGCATACATACATACATACATACATACATACATACATACATACATACATACATACATACATACATACATACATACATACATACATGCATGCATGCATACATGCATGCATGCATGCATGCATGCATACATACATGCATACATACATACATGCATGCATATATGCATACATACATGCATGCATACATGCATACATGCATACATACATACATACATGCATGCATACACACATACATAAATACATACATACATACATACATACATACATACATACATACATAAATACATGCATGCATGCGTACATGCATACACGCATACATACATGCATGCATACATACATACATACATACATACATACATACATACATACATACATACATACACACATGCATGCATACATGCATGCATACATGCATACATAATACATACATACATACATGCATGCATACATGCATACATACATGCATACATACATGCATGCATACATGCATACATGCATACATACATACATACATGCATGCATACACACATACATACATACATACATACATACATACATACATACATACATACATACATACATACATACATACATGCATACATGCATACATACATACATACATACATACCAAAATTTTCGGGCTTAAGTAGCCAAAGAAAGACTATCGTCTTTGGAATTCACCGGCCATTTCATTCTGTGAAGGTAGTTGTACAGCGAAGCTGAGTGCGTTACAGGGACAGACAACCGATTTTTGTCGAGTATATATTGTCTATCCCAAATGAAAGGGCATCACTTAAAGGAGCCATGAAGACAAAACACAAGTTGGGTTTATTAGAAAGACTGCTTAGTCCCGATAACAATGACACCAATATCATCGCAATCTTCGAACAAATAACGGAGATATGAGAGAAAACGTGTGAAGCAGTCGCGACCCCCTAGCCAATTTCCCGCAACTTTTCTATGACGTCACGGAACCTTGTTTGTGCGATTAGCGGCCGCCTAACTGACCTGCCGCGACGACACATGACTGGACGTCTGTAATGGGGCCTCTAGTTCCATTTGACCGCATCACTTGAATGCTAACGTTCAGTTAACGCACTGAAAATTGTGTTTTATTGCTGGCCCGTATGACGTCATCCTTGCTCATAACACGTCACTGTGGCGCAAAATTTGAAAGTTTTTAAATACTTCTTGCTTTTTTTTCGTTAAAAAACATCTTTTGTGGCTGTAATGTAGCTGAGCGAGATACTGAAGCCTAGTTCTTTCAAATTAGACGAAGTTGTATTTTCTCTTCATGGCTCCTTTAAAGCACCTTGACGAGAAACGGTTTTGCTGATAACGCTCTAGAACTTTTTAAATCGAATTTTTTGATCTACAAGCCGTATGTGTCCCTCCCAAAACTAATGCTGGCAACCATGACATAGAGTAGCTCGGCAACATACTTTTGTCTGTATGCGAAATAAAAAACGATATTTAAAAACTTGTTCCCAGCTAAAAAAGTTTGAATCGCAGGCTTTTCTGTTTCTTTATGTGTTTTTTTAATGCAAGGGTCTATTTTGCACGAATGCGCCATCTGTAGGGATAGACGATAGGTAGAATCTGGCTTCACGTTGTGGAGGCGGGAAGTTCAATTCTCCCCGGGCGCGACGTTTTTCTTTTTTTTTTTAAGCTGCCGTTGGCGTATTTGGAGACTGAAATAAAATATTTTGGCAGAACAAACGCCCCTGACCCAGACAGAATCGTCAAAGCTCTTTCGCTGGGTCTGTTTGCTGAACGCTGCCGTTGATTCTGGGCATGGTGGCTCAGTTAGCCACACTGAGAGCAACCCAGCAGCGGCGGGCGGCGTGTCTTTAGAATTTTCAAAGTAATGTTTAGAAATACATATTCTATTTAAGCTTGTACAAATACTTGTGTTAAAAGGTTTTCAATACGTAAATAAACGTTTCAGCAGTTAGGGTAGCTGGTAGGTTTGCAGGTCACGTGATAGGGACACATAATGTAGTGTCAAGTTTCGGCACTACGAACCGCCACCTTTCCGATTTCAGGAAGTTTGCTGCCAAATTAAAATTATTTCCGCCAGTTTGTTTAAAAATTGCTTGTGGTTACCGGGCTATATAAAACGCTGGCTTTCATATGAGCTAGAGAACATATACGCGAAAAAAATCGGTTGTCTGTCCCTTTAAGGAGAGTTAACGCGGTGCCTCCTTGGCGAGTGTGTATCAGGCTTTTGTGTCTGCGGTCTGGTCTTCATCGAACCAGTATGTCTCATACGTTGCAGATAGAACCGAAATAACGATCGAGAAACTTTCTTTGCAACCTGGCGTACAGGACTTTGAACTCTTCTGGGTTGGCACCTTGGCGCCGAATGCGGTTTGTAGCATTTTGTGACTCACAATATGCATCGTCGGTTCCCGCTTGTCGCCTACGTGGTGCCTAGCGGGAACTCTCGTCGGACCCTGCATTAGTACCGGCACGCCGTCGACGATTACACTAGCTCAGCTATTATCGAGCTCCGTTCGCAACGCATTCTCCTTTAGGAGTAGGCTTCACTGTTCAACACAAAATTCGAAAAAGCCAGCTTACAGAGTCCTAGGTTACACCGATATTCTTGGTAGGCTTCACTTTTCAAACAATTACATTGCTGGGGACTGGGAGACATTTCTTTTCAGCGGCAATATAACCCATCTCACATCAAAACATGAAGGCCTTAGGACCTTATCGGTGACACCTTGGTTTTTGTAAGCTGACTACACCGGTTGCCTTAAGCTGGCTTCCCTTCTAGACACAAATAGACTGCTGGGAAGAGATTTTTTCGAGGGCAGCGTGAGCCACCTTATACCCAAATATGACGGCACAGGGCCTTAGCGCTCTAACCTTGAACTTTGTAAGCTGACTTTCCCCCGTTGAGTTTTCCCGCGCGGACGCCATACATCCCGCATCCTAGCCATAGATAGCGTCGCTGTAAAAAGTTCTAACTGTAAAATCAAAACGAAACAACAACACGACACTTACCTAAAAAGCATGCTCAATAGAGCTTGCCTCTTTGCACTTCAACCTGAATTAAACTGTTTTGACTTCAAGGTGGTCGTTTTCCCTCCCCTGTACCAGTCCATACTTTCTGATTGTATCCGCCTTTTATAAACGACTAACAGCGCGGTTGTAAAATGAGCCAGGGCAGACCCCGATGTCGAGCTATAGTAGTAGTAGTACGAAACGTTAATGAGCCTTATAAAGTAGGAGTGGTTCCCTAGTCCGGGAATCCAAGTGATGACCGGGCGACCGACGCCCTAGATGCCAGTAGTTGCTGGACGTCCAGGTGGTCGCTGGTAATCAGGTTCTCCCACAGATAATGGAGGGGGAGGGGGAAGGAAAGGGTGGGAGGTCAGGGTTATGTGCACACTCTAATAAAATGTGGACAAGTGTGCCAGGCTTAGAGCAAAAAAGTGCATTTGGCGGGGAATTGAGTGGGAAACATGTGGTGTAAGCGAAATGGATGGACGAAGGTATTCGTTTGGATGCGACGAAGAGTCGTTTCTTCTGATTTGGTCAGCTTGGAGTGAGGTTGAGGGAATTTTTGCCTGTCGAGTCGATAATAGTGTGTAATGTCCTGAAATGTAACCAATGGTGAAGACTCCGCTTGTTCTTCTGGGGCCTGGGAGGAGAGTGCGCAGGCTTGATGATGGGCAAAATTATTGCCCGTCAATGTACAGTGGGCGGGTGTCCAGACGAGGGCGACGTTTGTTTGTGGCTGATGTTGCGAGAGGGGGCAGAAAGTTGGTGGGGCCACCCTCCCCGCCAAGAAGCTCCGACCGGCAGCTTGGGAGTCGGTTAAGATGACCGCTCTCTTGGTGTGAATAAGTGCGAGTGAGATCGCCAGTTCCTCAGCAATCTGCGTGGATGTCGTGGTAATTGAAGCACAGGTTATAAGGGCCGACTTGGTGGTGACGGTTTCAACCTTGTGCTGCCCGCCTGTATACGAGGTAGCGTCTGTATACGCGACGTCCAGACGGTTCCCATAGATGTTCTCGTGCGCTTGACTCCGTGCTTGTCTTCTGCCCGGGTGGAGATCAGGGTGCATGTTCTTCGGTATTGGGCGAACCCGTACAGCAGATCTCCAAGCCTCGGGAAGTACCAGAAGAGCAGGAGATGCTGGGTGCGCGAGTCGTAGGCGTTTGAGTAACCCAAGGCCCGCAGGTGTTTGAGTGAACCGGACACGTTGGCTTACAAGGTGGCCTTAAATTAATTCTGAAACTGTATTATGAAGCCCCAGTTGTAGAAGCGGTTGAGTAGAGGTGTTCATAGGCAGGCCCAATGTCTGTTTGAATGCCTTGCGTATGAACTTGTCAAGGACGTCTAAGTCTCCTTTCGTGAGGCAGAGGTATGGAGCAACGTAGGTAACTCTAGAGATCAGAATAGCTCGAATCAGTCTAATCATATCTTGTTCTTTCAGGCCCCTATGGCGGTTACAGATGCGTCGGAGCATGTGCGTAACTTGAGTGAATGTCTTGGATAATTTGGATAAGGTCAGATCGTTTCGCGTATTTGCTTGTATTGTGAGACCGAGAATTTTCATTGAAGAGCTGGGTTTGATGTCCTGGCCATCCAAATGTAAAGAGATGGGCTCAATAGTTCGAGCAGGTGGGTGCTTGCGGACAATTATTAATTCTGATTTATGAGGTGTGCATTGAAGACCCACTGACAATGCTTAAGACTGCACAATGTCCGTGGCTTCTTGGAGTGCATCTTGTATGTTTCCTATAGCGTCAGTATCTGTCCATATGGTGATATCATCTGCATATAGAGCATGATGTATCTTGGGGATGGCATCCAGTTGTTTGGGCAAGTCGAGTAAGGCCAGATTGAACAGAAGTGGGGACAATACGGAACCTTGCGGCGTGCCCCCATCACCAAGCAATATAGGATCCGACGTGAGGCCGCCAACTTTCAGGATAGCCTGGCGTTGGGTTAAAAAATCTGAAATGTAGGAGTAGATGCGATGGCCACATCCAGTCTGATTGAGCCGGGAGAGAATAGCTGGATATAAAACGTTATCGAAGGCGCCTTTAAGATCAAGTGCTAGGATGGCCCTCGGAGAATGACGGGTAGCCGGTTCCAAGAATTCTTCCTTCAAACGGAGGAGGATGTCGTGGGTACTGAGGTGTTTGCGGAACCCATACATGGTATTGGGGAATAGGCCTCTGTCCTCCAAAAATGGTTGAAGACGTCTCAGTATAAGCCGTTCTACCAGCTTACCCACACAGGATATGAGGGATATCGGGCGCAAGTTGTCCAGATGAGGTGACTTGTTGGGCTTAGGTTAAGCGTATCTCCGCGGTTTTCCATTGGGGAGGAACGCGACCAGATGACCAGTGGGTATTAATGTGGTGAAGTAGATGATCTAGGGAGTTGCCGTCCAGGTTTGCAGAAGCCTGTAAGTTACTTGGTCTGGTCCGGAAGCGATATTCTTCTTGCATTCTGAGAGAGCTTATTCCAATTCGTAAATGTGAAAATCTCTGTCGAGTAGGTCATTCGGCAGTCCTGTGTATGGGAGCGGGCAAAATTTCTTGCTGGTGTTGAGCTATCGATCTGTTAAGGCTTGTAGAAGGGCTTTTGGGGAACCTTGAAACGAATGTATGGTCCGAATCATGCTTCGTTGGGATTCACTCTTGCTAGTTAGGGGTCGATCAGATGTCTAAGTGAGCGCCAAGTATTACGTGTGGTTAGAGTCACTTGAAGACTATCGCATCATCATCATCATCATCATCATCACCAGCCTATCTAGGCCCACTGCTGGGCAAAGGCCTCTCCCATTATTCTCCAATTACCCCGGTCCTGTGCCAACTGTGACCAATTTATCCCCGCGAACTTCTTGATCTCATCTGCCCATCTAACTTTCTGCCGCCCCCTGCAACGCTTGCCTTCTCTAGGGATCCACTCTGTTACCCTTAATGACCAATGGTTATCTTGCCTTCGCATTACATGCCCTGCCCACGTCCATTTCTTCTTCTTAATTTCTACTAATATGTCTTTAACACCAGTTTGCTCCCTGACCCACTCCACTCTCTTCTTGTCCCTTAATATTACACATCATCTTCCGCTCCATTGCCCGCTGAGTCGTTCTCAATTTAAGTTGAACCCTCTTTGTGAGCCTCCAAGTTTCTGCCCAGTAGGTGAGTACCGGTAAGATGCAGCTGTCATACACTTTCTTCTTCAGGAACAACGGTAGGCTGCCATTCATTATCTGAGAATGTCTGCCGAATGCACTCCACTACATTCTTATCCTTGTAATTATCTCTGCCTCATGGTTGGGATCCGGGGTCACAACTTGGCCTAAGTAGATATATTCGCTTACTACTTCCACTACCTCGCCCCCTATCTTAAACTACTGTGCTATGCCGAGGTTATTGATAATTACTTTGGTTTTCTGCGCATTAATTTTCAGGCGTGCACGGTTCTACTTTGTTCATCCAGTGTGGAAAGCATGCGTTGCAATTCGTCCCCCGAGTTACTTAGCAAGGCAACGTCATCAGCAAATCTCAGGTTACTGAGGTATTCTCCATTAACCCTTACCCCCACCTGTTCACAATTTAACGTTCTGAATACTTCTTGTAAACATGCTGTGAATAACATTGGAGAGATTGTGTCTCTTTGTCTGACACCCTTCCTTATAGGTATTTTACTGCTCTCCTTATGGAGGATGATGGGGGCTGTGGACCCATTGTAGATATCCTCCAGTATTCTTACATACTGCTCATCTACACCCCGGTTCCGTAATGCCTGAATGACTGCTAGGGTTTCGACCGAGTCAAATGCTTTCTCATAATCTATGAAGGCTATATATAGGGGTTCAGTATACTCAGCGCACTTCTCTATCACCTGATTGATCGTGTGAATATGATCCATTGTTGAATAGCCTTTACAGAACCCTGCTTGTTCTTCAGGTTGATTGAAATCTAAGGTTGCAGAAATTCTGTTAGCGATTACGTTGGTAAGTACCTTGTAGACGACTGACAGTAAGCTGATCGGCCTGTAATTTTTCAAGTCCTTCATGTCACCTTTCTTACGGGCTATCGCATAGTTGAAGCCAATTTTCTTTCGATAGTTGTTTGGCATATTCAGTGGCGATTTGATTTAGTGCGGCAATTTTATGGCGAAGTCGGCGATTGTGGCGTTGGCGTTTCCATCGCTTAGTGAGGCTCCGACGGGCTTCCCAAATGTGAAGGAGTTTGGGGTCGACGCTGGGTGTTTGATAGGGCGTGGCGATGCTTTTGGTGTGCGCCCGTGCTGTTTGGACGAGGTCGTCAATCCAAGCGCTAAGGGTTTGAGTGGTGTCAATTGAGCGGGAGGATGTAGCCTTCCGGAAGGCGTCCCAATTAGTAATGCGGGCCACACCTGTTTTGGCGTTGTAATGCTTATTCCGGATGGTGAGTTGAACCATGTCGGGATCAGAGCCCAAATTTTCATTAGTTGAAGTCCAGATGACATCGAGACTCCCGGCTAAAAATGATAAGTCGGAAGTTGTGGCCCTGGCAGTACCTGTGCCCGTACGGGTGGGTGAATCCGGGTGATTGAGCAAGATAAGCCGAAAATCTTCTGCGGCCTGGGTCAGCAGGGTGCCCCTTTTTGTTTTGTACGTGTAAACCCACTGCGGGTGGGCGGCGTTGAAGTCGCCCGCTATGATCAATGGTCTGCCATTCACAAGGAGATTTGTCGAGGAATACTCCCGATTCCGAAATGATGCAAGGGCTCACGGTCTCTGTGTATCAGGTGCGTGTGGCTCGAACTAATCAGTTTAGCGTTTGAGGCGTAAGGAGGCGCTAAAAGCGAACGACATGCAGAATCGTACAGCTCCAGCGCCCTGTACGATGCTCTTTAGAGCTGTCTTGGGGTTAGCAGTGCGTGGTAATGAAACGGCCAGGTCCTCGCCACAGCTGGCGTAAAAGGTGCTGTGCCAGAAATAGCAGCAGCAACAGCTTGTTCGGTGCACCAAGAGCACGAGCTGGCGAGGCGCATTGCGACCGATGGCGACGAGAGCGATACAGGATGTTACACCAGGATTGGCTGAATGTCGGTCACTTGGTAACGATCCTGCAAATATCAAGGGAGCGCCTGACTTCAGAATTTATTCCTGTAACGTATTATTGCATTAACCACGCAGAATATGTGCAATACTGGAAATGATTGCGCAACCAAGCTGTTAGGGAGCTCCTGTTAGAAGAATGAGATTGTAATGCAGGGGATGTGAGCAAAGCGAAAAAAAAAGAGAAAACAATGCTTGCGGCTGTTCGAAGCACGAGCATTCCAATCCTGTCGACCATACATAAAAGAAGAAATGAATCAAACACAAGATCTTGTAGGATTGCCATCCCGTATCTGATTCGTACAAATGAAAACGTAGGGCAGATAAAAAATAATATCCAAAGTTATGTATGAATACAGCGTTTCGAGCAATGTTTCCGTAGGTGAGCTCTTCTGTTTAGTCCATGAAACATAAAAACTGTGGACGTGCCTCATCCAAAGAAAGGTTGATATAATTACGCTTTTCGATGCTTTGCGAAACTGATGGACCGGCCTCCGCGGATGTCGTAATTCATGCGAGAGGGCGCCGGCTCACCAATGAAAGCCGACTGCTAATTCCGGTGAAGTGAGTAAACAAAAGGGAAATACTGTGACCTCGGAGCAGCGCGGGCTATCGGAGTGAGCGGCTTACTTGCCTTCCTTTTTTGGACGGAGAAATCCAGGCACAAAAATGGAGAAATAGAACTCTGACCGACGGTGTCTGTATACAATTCCGCTGAAACGAATCAAACGAGAGTCGGAGCCTGCGAAATTATCGGGTGTGACTCGGCCACGTGCGCCTGATTGGCCGCCGATTCCCGCGCATACGGGAAGTTCCTACGATGAAGTGAGTCAACAGCGCCCTTCATTGCCTGGACAAACGATATATCGCTACTGAAGACGAGCGCACGTGTGCGCTCCTTTGCGTTCAAATTTCTGCTCTACCCGTTTCCCCCCCAATTTTTCTGCTAGTCAAAAGCGTATTTAAAACTCCAGTACATCTGAGCCTTGCCACACGCACCGAGTTCAAGCAACTGCTCGGCATAGTGAGAGATCGCTCGCGTCAATTCAAGTCCCCAAACGCTCTACCAGAAGTCCTTCTCATGCCTGAAAAGCCCCAGACGGGTGGAAAACACCGGCTGTGCCGTTCAATAACAAATGCGTTGGGGGTTCCTGATCGATTTCCCCTCTTTTTTTCCGTTCGACGGCCCCTGTTTGGATAGGAGCATCAACCGGGGTAGATTTTTGGTTGGCGTGCACACTACAAACTCCCGGAGTGCGCCGTGTGTGTATTCAGTGAACTCGGTCCTGCCTAGTTTATTGTGCGACACGTGCAGTGCCGGTGCTATTGCTATTACTATTGCGCTTTTAGTATTTCTAGTCATTTTTAATCATGTTCGCCAATAACGAATACGGCATTCGTGATGGGCGCCCGTTTGTTCGCTCTCCTTTTACTTTACACGCAAAAATGGCTACCCACATTTCAGCACCGGGTGCGGTCCACTTCTCTCAAAATTACAACGCGGTTACGGCGCTACTTTCTCAATTATACTTGCGAGAATCACTAGCTCGCTCACTCACTCATTCGCTCATTCACTCTTTCACTCCTCCGTCCTACTTTTTGGTTGCTTTTCTTCTGTGCGCGGAACTTTTTGTCGCAAAATTCGTCTCTTTGCACGTTTACCGCTTGAAAAGATTCCGCCCTAGATTCGAACGCACGCTTCCGCTCGTGCGCTGTGATATATGCGCCTGCCTGACGCGCTCATTGGATGCTGCTTTGCGTCGGCACGCTATGAGTGCTAAAATCTAAGTTTGAAACCTAAATGTGCATCGCGCCACTTTGCGGTCACAAACGCGTTCTAATGCAGTGAGTTCAGTGGGAAGCGTACAATTGCGTGAAATAGTTACAACCCTTGGTCAGACCCGCCTCCTGCAAACCTCACTACCTCAGGCATAGCCCCCGAAGTAGTCTATAACTAAATTTTTATTTAAAGAAAACAACTTTGCTGAGATACCTCTAATCCCGGTTCGGCAGCAACATTCGTTTTTCGCTTGGCAACTGCGCCGTGCGGAACGACGATGTCCCGTGGACGCGCTCATCGAGCTCAGGAGTGTGCAGGCGGCAAACAGAAGCGGAGTGCCTGTATAGTCGAGCTATCATAAGTTTGGTTTTATTGGAACAAGACAACTAAGCCATGGCGTGAATGCTCTTTGCGCGATTGAGCCAAAACCCACTTCGCATTCCTACCCGCGGACGCAATGTCTCTTCATTCGTTTTTCGTTGTGTCACGGGTAACATTGTGGGGTAGCTCATGTTCATTCGGAAATGCCTTCACTGCTTCGCTAAGCTATGCAAGCCATCTCTTCCCGGCCATTGTTTGGATACTTTAGCACCAAAGAGAAAAACCATAGCATGCGCATGTACCATGGCTTGGGCGTCAACGTACGGTAAAGAAAAGTTTTCGTAGGTTGAGGTTAGTGAGACGAGTGGAAGCGAAGAAAAACGTCGGCAACCTGTGAAGTAATAAACACGTCACTCCCGAAT
>NW_027526335.1:5422487-5606022 GCF_048455015.1 Haemaphysalis longicornis
ATCCTGAATCGGTAAACGCCACTGTGAAATGGGAGAAACGCAGCGTCCGATTGCTCCCTAACCTAACATAACGATGAGCAGGTAATGAACAGAGGAGAGTTAAACAGATGTATATTCTCAGAGAGTGAGAGAGAGATAGGGATTATTTGTTTTGTCTCTGCCTACTAGCAGCGATATGACTTCCATCGGGGTGCGTCACGTAGGCAACGATGTTTGTATGTCTAGGCTTATACCTTAATTACGTACGTATCGGTGAAAGCACTTTAAGGTTCAGATGCTGGAAGACAAGAACATCTACACGAAGATCGCAATCCGATAACACAGAGGTGGGCAGATTATTCACAGCACACAAGACAGGGAAAGAGATACAGCATAGGTTGTGTAACTGTCGATGGCTGGGGAAGAGCGCCCTAATAAAGATACTAACCTGTTAAATGACTCTGCGAAAAAAAAAGTGACTAGAAATCAGGGTGTCGAACCGAAAAAAATACCGGTTCGGTTACGGTTCGGGTTCGGGTGAAATAATTTCGTTCCGGTTCAGTTCCGGTTCGACAAAATCACGTGCCGAACCGGTTCGCGAACCGGTTCGGGAGCTTGAACCGGTTCGCGAACCGGTTCGATGATTTGAATTGTCACTGAAATTAGAAAAAAAAACATTTAGTAGTTTAAAGCGACAGTAAAGTCAAAACACAAACAAAAATTCAAAATGCTGCTGTTCCCCAAGGGCAGTGGCGCAATTGCAAAGGAAACTTTAAAAAATCACGAGATATTAGAAAAACAGATGGAGTGGTGACGATTTACTACCTACTTTCTCGTCCAGACTTTATGTTGTCCTAGCGACTATTCATAAAGCCACCGCCAAGAGATATGACGGTGGGATATATATTCTGCCCTTTCATTTTTTGGTGAAATCGCAATCGTCGCTATGGAATCGCCTATAACGCTTACCTTGAAGCCTTAAATTTAGGTCTGCGTACTGGCGTGTTGAAATATCAGCGCTTAATACCAATGGCGCACATTTTTTTTATATTTGTAACAAAACAGAAAAACCCTACTACAGGCACATAAATACTACCAATGAATTAGATCATTTGGTCACCCTGAATAATTTCTTAGCTGTCACCCTATCGAATGTGTTAGCCACACTTTTGTTAAAAGTAAGCTTTAGTTAACGCTCAGTCACTGCATTATTGCTCTGACCACTGCAATTCCTTTTGCGAAAGCTATACTGGATGTGTGCATTACAATCAGTATGTCATCGTACCGCCTGACCCCCGGCCATCATTCCGTGTGCTACATTGCGTAATCTTATAACAGATTATGCTGTTACAAAATGAAAGAAAAATTTTACGCGCGGAGCATGAGAAGAACTTTTTTGGGTAGGCGCTCTTTAATTCGTCCACAGCAGTACTCCCCTCTGACCTGCCTCGGTGGCTCAGTGGCTAAGGCACTGCTGAGCGCGAGGTCGCGGGTTCGATTCCCGGCCGAAGCGGCCGCTTTTCTGATGGAGACGAAAAGCAAAAACGCCCGTGTGTACAAAATTTCGGTGCATGTTAAAGATCCCCAGGTGGTCAAAATTAATTCGAAGCCCTCCACTACGGCGCGCCTCATCGCCTGTGCTGGGTCGGCGCGTTAAACCCCACAATCAAATCAAATCAGTACTCCCCTCCGGATCGAGTAGCAGTAGAAGTAATGTAGCGAGTTGGGCAGTCAGTACAAGTGCACCTTCGAAAAAAAACCAGACCTGAAAGAGAAAAAACTGCAGAACAAGCAGAAAAGATGATCGCTCGGCGAATGGGACAGTGTGAGGTACCGGCCGTCCTTTCTGCACGTGTCATCTGCTTTATTACTGTTGCTGCTTCCAAGACAAGGTCGAGGACTGCAGTTTCTTGCCAAGAGATCAAGTGCGCACCTTAACAGTTTTCCCTGACATATCTGTTGTTATTATTACTTGTAAAAAACGGAGCTTGTCCACGATACTGTCCTCAAAAATGGTCGTGGTTAAGGGACATCGAAGCCACTTTTGGTCAGCATCAAGCGGTTTAGCCACTGAGCAGCTGAGAGCACTGAGCAGAACAAATTTGACTGAGCAGTCAAATTTGTCAAATATTACAATTTGCAGGTGTCGGACCTTTTAAAGAAATTATGAAATGGAAAAGGTTTGCACACATCGGGCTTTCGCTGCTGCACACTGGAGCACTCCTGCAGCCTGATTTCTCCACTAAAGTTGCAGCTAGGGACGGGCAAAATCGTTTTATATCCCCTGCAAGCTGCGGAGAATGACATTTCCTTTGGTCAGCTTCCACTACGCTCGCGCTTCCAGCAGCAACAGACCATTGCTACATTGGTGCTCATTCATTTCCCTTGTTGTTACATAGAGCGTGATAGTGTTCAATTGTCTGGAGGGGGAAGTGAGCGAGCAGGTACGAAGTTGATGGTACGTGAAAGAAAAAAAAGCCTGAATTGCATTGACTGTGCAATGTCAACAACAGAGGGTCGAACCGTTTCGGCATGAACCGGTAACCGTTATTTCTTTTTTCGGTTCAGTTCCGGTTCGGGTTCAGCGTGCTCAAAAAATAACGGTTCGGGTTCGGGTTCAGTTCCGGCAAAAATACCGGTTCAGTTCCGGTTTTCGGTTCGGTTCGGTTCCGGTTCGACACCCTGCTAGAAATGAAATGTGAGGGGAGCGCACAAATGGCGTGTCGCATGACGGCTCACATCTGCAGGCTAGATGTAGACTTGAAAACCTTCGACGTGAAATGCTAATGTGGGTGCCTTTTTAATTGGGGTGGGGTGTAAGCTAGTGCAGTAAAGGCCGCTTATATCGAACACGGATATATCAAATTATTGCCTATATCGAACCCTTGTATAATTCTGCTAAAACTTTTTTATATGGAACGCAATTTTGCTCACAATGGATACTCTCCTGCACGGGATTTTTCGCTCTCCTTAGGCATGCGACAGGCTTTCCCGCAATACATCGGCGTGCAGCAGTAGGCCGGGTGTCGCCTGCAACTCCCGCGCGAGCTCGGGCGCGTCCAAACCGGCCGTAGCAGAGTGGACCAGCTCCACGCACGCATGCCGTTGGAGCCGAAAGCGCCACATTGGGCGCTGCGGGCTGCGGTTTCACTGAACTTCAAGTCCGCCCCACTCGCTGCCCGCACTTGCTCGGCTCGCTGGGTTCGCCGTTATTCGGTTGTATCCATGCTTGTCTCCGCTCTGTCGAAGACGCCGAGGACTCCGTACCGCTTCCGAGCACGAGCAAAGCCGTCGCTGCCGTGACCCTGCTACGGCGATACTGCAGTGCCATTGAGGGCAGCGGTCTCGTGCTTGTAGCAACGCGTTGTGCTCCAAGAAGCAGGCTACACTCACGCAGTTCTTCTGCTCCACTAAATTAATGTTTTCTTTCTGAGAAAGTGTCGTATCAATAGTGAACTGCAGAGTGGTAAGAGCTCAGCGTTAGTTCGTGACTGCATCGGCAAGATTGCTGTCATAGTAGTAGTAGTAGTAGTAAACGTTTATTGGAGCAAAAGGGTGGTGGTGAAGCGTCCCTAGTCCAGGATGCCTCTTGACCGGGCCGACTCAATGGCCCGAGAAACCAAGGCCCTCTGGCGGGCCGGGTCCGGGCTGGTCAGCTCAGTCTCCCACTGCTCCAGGGTGGGGAAGGGGGGTGGGTTAGGGGAGTGGGGACAGGAGTATACGAGGTGGAATGTGGTGAGCGGGGTGTCGCAGTAAGTTTTTTTTTTTTTTGCTTCACTTTCTATACCGAATTTTTGCTATATCGAACTATTTTACAATCCTCGCGCTGTTCGATATAAGCGGGCTTTACTGTAGATTTTAGACCTCGAATCCAGACTGAATGCACGCCTGCCCTCACAGCTGGGCTGTCGTAAATTCGCTCATAGCAACTACGTGTTAACCTTTCTGGTTGTTCTGCCCGGTTTCCTCATACTTTGACATGTCAAAATTAACGATCTTGAACTGTTTTCGAAAGCGCGCACATGCGTCCATTTTCTCTGACAGAGAAACTGGTAGGAAGAGCAGTAGATTAATCTTAGTAAAAAAATTCAGTGAGCAATACAACAAAAACTGAGTGCTTGAAGCAGTCGGGCAAAGGAGTGGGTTTAAGTGCCTGGTCATGCAGCGGAGAAGTTGTCCATGACGTAGGCCATGCATAATGACTCCGGGTTAATTGAAACTACTTACACGTGGCAGACAACTCAAAGGGCTTTGTGTGGTTCGTTTGTTTGCTTTGCTCCTATCTTTTGTTAATGACGTGCGTATCGGCGCGACTGCGCGCCTTGGTCGGCTGTGGCTCGTAAGGAAGATTCTGTCGCAAAAGTAGCACACAAAAAAACGACGTTTACGTTCGAAATTGCCACATGCTTGAATAGGCGTCTAATTATACTCGTATGGGCTGTCGACTTTCGCTGTGTTGAACTTTGGGGAGAAAAGACGAAACGTTAGATGTGGCTTAAAATTAGACGTAGCGAAGCTAGACTTGTAAATATGGTATTATTTTTAATCTATTACAACGCGATGTTGTAACTTCGTGCCGTTTCGGTCACTTCTAGATTGAGAAGTAGACTTGATGGGAAGTTGCCGCGCGCGCGGGTGTGAAGCCTCCAATGTTGGGGCAGCGTTTACGGCTGTCAACTGGGATGATGATGATGATGATTGGCATCTGTTATTGGCATCCCATCTGAACATGAGGGCCGACAACAAATACGACCCTTCCAATTTTAGCCCTGCTGTCAGCAGTGAGCTCAAGTATAAATATAAGTATTGTTGCGTGGTACAACTGTTTTGTAGCTGTTCCTCCACAGGTATTCCAATCTCATTTGGGTCACCTACACGAGTTTGTAGTTTAATCTCTCCGAATTACCTCTAAATCCAATTGCTTCGAGAAGGCGGGCATTTCCCTCACATGTTATTGGATACAATCACATTCCAACAAAAGGTGTCGAACAATTTCTCTTTCCTTTCCGCCGACCACACATGTCCTGTCATAATGGGTAAACTTCCCCGCGAAGCTCTTTGCTCTCGAGCGACCTGCTGCAGCCTCAAAAAGCAAATCGCTGCCCTTTGAGTCATCGCAGCGATTCTACTTTCTGATGCCAAATACCTCGGCTTGTTTTCACCTCCAGTTCTTCGTTTACGTTAGTTCTTCCCCTTTTTTGGTCATATTGGCCGTCCTTACATTTTCACCGTTTATCGCGTATCTCACGGCCAACCATCTAGTTTTTTGTTTGCTTGTTTGTTTGTTTGTTTGTTTGTTTGTTTGTTTGTTTGTTTGTTTGTTTGTTTGTTTGTTTGTTTGTTTGTTTGTTTGTTTGTTTGTTTGTTTGTTTGTTTGTTTGTTTGTTCTTTCAAGCAAAGCTTGTATTGGCTGACTTGGGCCAGTGATGATGGCGTACGCCAAAACGTCTCGCGGCAAAGTCAAATTTATACTTCTCTGATGAAGATGACCCTGAGGATGTAGATGAAGTGGATGAGGAGGCACTTGACGTGTTGAGACATACCCACTCGGGGGGATTGGCCAGGGATAAAATGTTGACTGTGCCAACTTATCCACTTGCTTTCGTGAGCAGCTCTCGCTCCCCGTCCGTAGCTGGCGCGTGCATAAGTGTCGTTCTGTATCACGCCACAGTGGAAGCCAATCAGCGTCGTCGATCGCATCACGCCACATCGCAGGTGCTGTAGCTCGCTCTCGTCGAGCAGTTCAAGTTCTAGAGCGGCATGGGTAGGCCACGCGTGGTTCGCTCCGCAGAAGAGCGCGAAGCCAATGAAGTAAACGTTCCCAATAATCGCAGAATATTTTACAGTAACGTTTACCAAACATTCGCGTGCGGGTGAAGCTAAGCGAAATGAAAGGGTTTCGCTTTGGTCAATCAATTATGTCGCGTTTTAATTTCGGTCGTTGCGTTTCAATTTTGGCACAATTGTCTTCGTTTTGCAGTCACTGCTTTTCGATTTTGGTCATTTTCGTTTTCCCTGATGTGAAGTGTCGCACGCACGCCTGTTTCCGGAGGGAATGGGGTTTGTTAATTTTTTGCCTTATTAGTTGTTAGCCCACTCACAATGGCTAATACTAGCCCTTAACGTCTCGCCAAAACATAATTTTATCGATCTTCCAGGACTTTAAATGGCACGTCATTGAACGTTTTACTATGTGCGTGCTGTATCCGGGGTTTCAGTTTCGATGTCGGGGGTTCTACCACGAGGGGGCTAGCCCCAGGGTATATATGCGACGTCAGTATGAATAAATGCTTGCCTCTGTAACCAGAGTGCACGTATGTTCTCCCTCCGCCCTCTGGGGCCGTCGCCGACGCGACACCACAACAGCGCAGCCGACGCAAGAACTGTAAGAGTAAGCGCTCCTCATTTCTTCAATAATGTGTAAGCCGCCGAACAGGCCACAAGTTTTGTTTTCACGAAGTGAGTGCCGAAACGTTCAGCGGAGCGCGATAGAGGGTCAGGCCTACGCAGACGACTGCGCCGGCGAGATAACGGCGACCAGCATCACAGCCACTAAATCGCCGTACGTCGAGCTTCAAGCAGCAAATACGCCAAGGAAAATGTCAAGGTGAAGCCAGACTGTTAAACATTTACAAGTTGCAACGGGTATTTCCTCTGAGAAAGCAAAGGTCGCGCCACGCCGTTCAGTAGTTTGTGAGCGCTTCTTCCTCGACTAGACGCAACATGGCTGACAGCGGCGAAGCAACCTCCATTTTTGGCGGACTCCGGGAGGCCGGCCATTCCATCGAAGAAGTGGTGCCGCTTGTTTGAAACGTATCTTATCGCCGCAGGACGCGAAGATTTCTCACCGCAACGGAAAGCGACAGTTCTCAAAACATTTTTAGGAGCAGAACCAAATCTAATCGCTTACCTGATGAGTCAACCAGAACGGCGGGCGGACATGCCGTTAATGAGACCTCGTCCAAGGCCTCGCGACTCACTTCAACGTTGCGGCATCGCAACGGATCAGCCGTATCTAATTTCGAAGCTTATGTCAAGAAGAGACCGAATCGCCGATCGAGTTAGCGCGCCGTGTTCAATATTTTGGTCGATAATGCAACTTTGGCTCAGGAGAAGCCTTTTCGCTCGTTGATCAACTCATCGTGGGAATTGTGTCAGGTCACACCAGGGAACACCTGCTCGCAGAAGGCCCGGCACAGACGTTTGACAAAGCCATCCAAGTCATCTAAAACGTAACCGAAGGCCAGGATCTGATGCAACGATATGGAGCAGCTAGAGAAGAGATAGTTCAAGCGATCAACGGGACTCAAGGAACTCGGCCGCTTCGATTTCCTCGTCGCGAATTTCCATCCACTACCTTCAGAACCAGCAACCGAAGTTCACCGCCGACAACATGTGGCCGTACGCGGCATCCACTTCAACAGTGCCCAGCCCTCGGAAAAACGTGCTTAAAGTGTGGTAAACGAGGCCACTTCAGGAATGCCTGCCGTACGCCGCGTCCACGCAACCGTCGTCACCTCGTGTGAAACAACACACCCGGCCACCGGTGCGAAACATCGAGACCCCACCCAGCGACGACAAGGAGCCTGTGATTGTCAACCAGCTTGAGCGACAGTTAGCTACATCGCACCGCGGATTCTACGCTGGCTTGAAGGTGAATGGAACTTCGATTTCCCTTCTGGAGTCGCTATAGAAAAGGACGCAGCAAACAGGCTGCTTGCAAAAAAGAGACAAGCGGAGGTCCTAAAGTTAACGTCTGAGATTGAATCTCTTCGCACAGACTTCAAAAACATCTTGTCCTCACTTGATGAAGCCAGACGGAAAGAGTCGCAATTGACGAGCGAGGTCCAGTCATTGGAGGCGCAGATGGAGTCAGAAATAACAAAAATGACTTCCGAGGCCAGAGATTCTGGTAAGAAAGATCAGACCGAGTACCTCCAGGAGCGACGCATCAAAGATGCCGCCGAGAAGCACTCACAGTCCATTGAACACCCGATCAAGCTTCTCCTACTGAAGAAAGGGGAGAGGGCCGACGAGCCCGAGGGAGACGCCGAGAAGACCGACGAAGAGGCCCAGTCCAAGATCGAGGACGTCGAGTACGACGACGAGTCCGCCAACAAGGACAAGAAAAAGAACAAAAGAAAAGGCGAAAAGAGAGCGTGTTTGCGGTTGTTGGCTGAGGCAAAGTACTCCATCCAGTGAAGTACAGTGCAAATGAACTAATGGGAATGTTATTACCTTTGCTGGTTTTGTTCTTTTCCTAAGAGGGGGGGGGGGAGGAATATAGTATCTGGGGTTTTAGTTTCGTTTTCGGTGGTTCTACCATCCGGAGACTAACCCCAGGGTATGTATGTGACGTCAGTCTCAATAAATTACTGCTGGCTTGACTCTGCTACCCGAGTGCACATCTGTCCTCTCTCCGCCCTCCGGGGCCGTCGCCAACGCGACACCACAGTGAGCCTCTCCTCCTTCCCCTCATAACTTCCCTGATTATCACTGTCGGTCTCATCTTATTCTTGTTGGCATCATCATTACCATCGTTTTCCTGGTCTGGTTGTTGCCCGCAGAACGCTTCCCTGCCCTTTCAGTTTATAGGTTTAACTGCGCTAACGGCATACAGAATGGCAGCCGCGGCCAGTATGGAACCGGCGTCCCAGCAGCTCCCTTCGGGCTGGCGCGTTTAACTGACCGACCGTCAGCCGTGATTTATTACCGTGACCGAAGTCCATGTGTGAGATCTAGCTAACAACGAGATCTCTGACACACCGGAGCCATCTGAGGAGAACCGCGATCCAGGCAAAAATCGAAAATACGCCCACCAAAGCCCGCTGTCCAGCGGTAACGACAAGGAAGAATCTACAAATCGTCTCGAAGAAAATTGTGGAGACTCGCAACCCAAGCGCGACGACCTAACGATGGAGCGCGAAGAGCCAGACAGCAAAAACTCCGGACCGTCCATGGGCGATGAAGCCGGGGAAGCGGCTCGGAAGAACAAGAGCCCACGCGTCATCTTGGAAAGCGTGACAGGTTCCCGAGCCTCGCTTGGTGACGACGCCTCTGGTCCAGCCGTTGACGCAGCCGTGCTACGCCTGAAAATCGCCGCCTGGCAGAGTGCATTCCCGAAGTACCTTCCGGCCCGGTATGAACTTGGCGAACTTAGTGACAGCAGTGGTGGGCAACAGCAGCCTACAACAGACTACATTGCTTAGATGGCGGACGAAGAGCTCGAAGGGATTCTTAACTATACGACAGAGGCTGTCTAACGCTCGCCACGCTCGCGGGCGCGTTCAACGAGATGCTGGAAGGCAAGCTCTTCGATATTCTCCCATGTCAGGTACGCGAGTGGGACCGGGAGAAAGCAGTCCTCGTGCGGAAGCAACACGTGGCCTACACCGCTAACAGGTACGTAACGAAGGAAGGTGTCAGGGAAACTGTAGGAGTTGTAGGACACCGTTGCGTGCAACCTTCGTCCCGCTACGGGCGAATACATAAAATCCGGTGACCGGGATACATCGTACTCTACGCCGTCAACTATCGCATCGGTTCTTCTGTGGGCCTTCGCTACGGTGACACATAAGTCGACACATAAGTAGCCGCTCTTCATGAACAGTCGAGGCTCTTCAATGTGCATTTACACTGGTGTAACACTTACTCCAGTCACAGGTTGTACAGAGAACGCGAAGCAGCACGAGTGCACAAAGTGTGTAAACTCATCTCTGTGCACTGTACTTTCCTCGCCCCCTCCCCCCAACACACACACACGCACACACGCATGCAGCTGTGTGCTAGTTAAAAAACGTGTCCAGTGGTCAGCCATAAAAGTGTTACTCGAATGTAATCCGATTTGTAGGTCTCCCTGCATTTTTCTTCCTTTTCGTTCGAAGGGCGGAAGCATTTCGATGTGGACTCGACGAAGAAACCCCGCAGTCCGTCTTTAGTAGCGCCTGATGTGTCACACTCTGGAGGCACACGAAAATGCCATGAAGAAAACGCGCGAGAGTCTGCAGAATTTGGCGTCTGACTCTTCAGGCCATGAATAAAATGTCTTTAGTGATGCATTTTTGCATAGTAGTAAGCCGAACTTAAAGGAGTTCTGTGCATGCCGCTTTCTAATGATACTTGATGTCTTAATGAAGTGCTCTAGGGCCTGTACATTTTCATATAATCATCATTATTTATGAGAGGTGACTCAAGGTCTAGTCAGGGATGGAGAAGGCAGTACAAAAGCAGAGGGCGTCTACGTCCTCTCGTGTATCTTGCGATCGGATCCGTGGTACTTGCGAAAGTCCACAGGGACATGACAGTCTCATGGGTGCGCCCGGACCAGAGGAGGCGATGCCCACTCCTGGATATCTTGATGTTCGGCGGAAGATCGGCTATTCTCTCCGCCATGAGCCCCAAGCACAGCTGATGGTCACTACATCCAACGAGTCATTGGATACAACGAGTCAGGACATCCACTAGACCACGTGATACTTGGGTCATAACATCCAACGATTCAAGACACCCACCTGAGTCACTATAGATCCAACGCGTATGTCAATACATCCAATGAATCAGTACATCCATCCGATTCGCTACATTCAACGTCCAGTACATCCAACGAGAAGAATCGTGCGTGCTTGTCTTTCTTGGGGTTGGGTGCGCATTGTGTTTTTCGTTTTCTTTTTCTCATTTTTGTCGTATTCGTGTGAGGTTGCTGCATAAGATAAATCTTCGTGGTTTTGTTCGTTTATGTTTTACTTTTCTGAAAGCTCTTATTTTGTATTTTGTTTTTGTTTCTTTTCCGCTTTGGTACACGAGACAAAGCTTTGTGATTTTGTTCGCTTATATTTAGGTTTTTTCGGTAGTTTTGTTTCGTTTTGTTTCGTTTTGCTGCTCAAGATTTTTAAAGGCCGCCGCGCTTGCCTGGGACAGCCTAACGGCTCACACGAGGCAGGCTCACCGGGGCTAACGCGGTGATTAGGTTAATATACGTTGCAGCCTCTTAATTAGCGTGTACAATGCTATCTGCTGCCCTCTACGGTATAAAAAGACTGTTATTTTGCTAGCTTCCATGAATAACCGGTTTATGAACTACTTGCTTTGGCGTTGTTTTTACAAGAGCGTTACAATTTAAAACAGAAGCTTGAGTTGGTTTCACAAGTATCGGCTTCACGTGAGGAATAAAAGGAGGAAATTGAACAGATAAAAACTGGATCTGAAACAGTGGCGCAAAAAGCAGAGCTAACATATAGTTTCAACCATTTCTTTCAGTCTGTTTTCACGAACGATTAAACCGATGCGTGTGGATGCTTACCAGGCTTGTTCACACGCTTGGGCTATGGATTCTTTAGCAACGCCTTTTATATTCAACAGGATGGGGTGTTCGATCAGGTTCTATATAGCTAGGCGCGAAAGATGCGACCAGAAGGAATTCCTAGCGAATTGTTACGAAGGTATGCTGAATGTGTGTCATTTTGTTTACCGATAATTTTTATAAAGTCTGTGGAAACATCCTTATTACCGCAAAAATTGCGCACTATGATGTAAAACGTGTATTCAAAGCTGGCAATCGGATCCATGTGAAAAATTATCATCCAACTTCTCTCACCTTTCTGTGTTGCAAGGACGCAGAACAACTAATGCAAGGCACATTATTATTTTTCTTGAGTCGAAAGAATTGTTTATCTCCATCAAAATGGATTCAGGAAGGCATTGACAACTGTTACTTATCTGATGTTAACAGTTTATGATTGTTATTTATTTCTGGCACGACAACAAACTGACGTCAGCCGTGTAGGTTTTGCCAAAGCTTTTGATAAAGTTCCGCGCAAAAATTGATTTTTAAACTTCAGCAACTAGGAATTAGTTCATATATAATAAATTAGATGGTCGCGTATTTAGGAGGCCGTCAGCAGAAATTACGCATTGGGAATTGTACACCTAGTTCTATTACAGTATTGTGTGCCACAAGGATCTGTTCTAGGGCCTCTTTTGTTGTTTTTTATAAGAGATATTTCCACAATTATTGAAAAATTATGATGAAGTTTTTGCCGACGACTGTTTTATTTACACCCTTGTAACTATGCAACGGATCAAATCAAAATTGATCGACGTCTTCAAGCCTCGCATGATTGTTGTGTACAGTGGGGAATTGAAATTAACTATGCAAAGGCAGCGTTCCCCCATATAATTGATTGATTGTAGGGTTTAACGCGCCGACGCAACGCAGGCGATGAGGCGCACCGTAGTGGAGGGCTCCGGATTAATTTTGACCACCTGGGGATCTTTATCGTGCGCCGAAATCTCGTACACACGGGCGTTTTTGCTTTTCGCCTCCATCAGAAAAGCGGCCGCCGCGGCCGGGAATCGAACCCGCGACCTTGTGCTCTCCCCCATATAACCAAGAAAAGATCTGTATTTTGATATGACAATGAAGTGTGCTTAAAAGCCTTAAGAAATCTGTTCTATTTGCAGAAAAAACTGCAAAATGCCCATAAAAATGTGAAATTGCTTGCATACAATTAATTTGTACGCAATATTCTGGAGTATGCCTCTTCCGTGCGGAGTCTTCATCAGCAGTCAGTGAATAAAAGATTAGAAAAAAATAAAGATTAGCAGTGCGCTTCATTTGCGCACTATACCGCCGGACAGAATCTGTCACAAATATGCTAAAATCATGAGATCTGGAACTGCTGAAAGTACACCAAGAAAAGCAGAAATTGCAACTAGTGTCAAATTTTGCGGGCACAAATAAAAATAAACGACTACACCCTGCTCTCTTGCTTGGCAGTGGCTCTGCCGTCCTCAGGGCCATGAAATTCTTGTACTACCCCTTTAAATTGTGCTTCAGCATTGCGTTTGTGTGAAGCAGAGAAGCCGCCTTCAAGGAAGCTTGGTGTGTGTAAATTTAATAAAATGCCTTAGGGACTGTTTGTTTTCATACAAGACCGCTTATATTATCCACTAAAATGGTCGCCAAGCAAAGCATCTGCGTGTAGAGTGAAGGCGACATTAACGGGGCTCGGTGTACACGGTGTCTGATGGGGTACGTGGAATTGTGTGCAGGAATTTAATAAAAGGGCTCAAGACCTTCCCACTTTGCTAACAGACTGCTTATATGGCGCTTGAAAAAATCTATTTCCGGCAATGCATGTGTGTAGTTGGGAAGCCCCTTTAAAGTGGCTTCAGAAATAGCAACTAAAAATTTATTCGACAATTCCCCTTTGGGAGTTCACATGCAATTGTACCGCATACAGCATCTGCGGAGGCTCTATTTTGCGGTGCAGATTTCCTTTTTGTAGTAATCGGGTGAGCACAACTGCGTGACCGCGTTACCAGAAAGAAATTATTTCTTGTTTTAGAAGGCATATGCCGCGCTGCCAAACGGATGCCCCACGGAGAAATGGAAAAACAGCGGCAATCTTAGAATTCATCTTAAGACACTCGACCTCTGGCCTCGCGTTCGCGGTGCTCAAATGTGTCGCGCAAGCTTGCGCGCTCTGCGACGGCGTCTATCTAATTCAAAGCGCCCATGAAAGCCACACGCGCGCAGCGCTTTGCAGCGTTACCCTAGCGTGGTGCTGAGCTGTGGCCTTTTTTAACGCTCCCATGCACGTCCTTTTGCAGATTCCAGAATCCCTGCTTTTCCGGATGCGTGACGTGCGGAACTACAGCGACTTTGTGAGCCAGTTCCTCGAGGGCTACCGTACGTATCAGGAAGCGCTCCAGGGCCCGCCGCCTCCCGCCGCTCCCCTTCATATCGCTTATCTCTACGAGGGTCACGGTAACGCTGTGCTTCTCCTTACTACCGCCTGTCTTCTCCTCCTCCTCTCTCTTCCTCTCTCTTGCTCTCCGCCTTCGCATCCCTTTGCATCTGCCGGAACCGTGGTTGCCGCTCGCTGCCTGCAACGTCGTGGCCTCGGTACCACAAGCCGGAACACTGCAGAGCACGTGCCCTCCTCACGATCACATCAGTCCACCTCTAACAGCATGCCCTCACAGTATCACGAATGCACCATCACGCACTCGCAACTTGTAGGCAAGCCCATCACGTAACAAGTGCGCAACCAGGGAGGATGTGCAGTGCTGCAGGAGTGTGCGGATCAGATAGCTCCGCGGTGTGCCTTTATAGGGAAGCCAGTTTTGGCACAAGTGGCTGTATTGTTTCAGTGGGCAACGCGTAGTCGGGTGAATGAACATGGAGCAATCTGCGTTGGTAAGTTGGCGCTGTGTTTGGGGCCTAATGCCACTGCAGCAATGGTTAACAGGCTGTCGCAAAAAAAAACGTAAAATGTAAGGGAAAATCTAAATCCTGAGGCAAAATTATTGGCTATCACGAGGTGAAATCTTCTGAATCTTCGGCGCATACGACGTTCATTCTAAATACCGTGCATGGAAACTTCGAGGTCATCGCCGGGTGAGTCATGCTGAAAGCGAAGTAAGCACTGAGTGAGCGCAGTAAACACATTGCCTGTGTGGGAGCAATTGATGTGACTCGTTGGGCTACACTTGAAACTGACAGCAGGCTGTCTGAAGGTTTACACGAATCTACAAGGACCATTTCACAGCGTGGATACGTATTTATTCAAGGCCGCAGCCATGCCGTTTTCTTTCTGACATTCCGTTAAACACTAAGTATTGAGTTGATGTAATTCTTCCGAACCCGTGGTAGTCAACTACGAGTGAGCTCACGAAACTCAGTCTGAAACCGGTCAGAAAACTCGCGTCTTGATGCGCATCCAATGCATAGATTCGTCACGCTCCAGCAGCCTTGTGCATTATATATATACTCCTCACCTCTGATTGCGTATTCCAGTGTGCCTTATGTTTTCAATGCGTGCTTTGGAAACCTAGACCTACTGATGTTGCGTGCCGCTGACTTGTTGCGCGCACTTGTATCGCAAGTGAAACTGGTTACCCACTCGTAGCATATATAGTCAGATCGCGAGCAAAGCTTTTGCAGAGAAAACGGATACATGAGCGAAATGGAGGCAATAAAGATAGGAAAGCCTTAAGATACGTTTCCACGGGTCACTTTCTATAGCTGGTACGACAGTTCTGTGGTACACTAAATTCAGAAACACTATAAGGCTATGTGCCGGCATGCAGTCCGATAGAAAATAAAGTATACTTGCTCTTCAGTTGCGTTTTGATAGTTATAAATGTAGTTATAAACGTTACTCTTTATTGTCATTACATTTATTTTTATTCATATAGTGCAGTACTTGAATTTAAATACAATTTGTACGCGAGCCAAACATACCGTTACCAAGTCGTGTTACGAAAATGACTAGTCATCAACAAATGAGCGTGCGCAAAGCGGTTTATTTCAGTTTGTGAGCCTCCAAAAAATCCGAGAACCTGCCTGAAATTAGTGTGGCCGGCACCGAATCAACCGCCCGTCACTATGAATGAATCACGAAGGAGCACCACATTCCCCCATGCGCGTGCGTATCAAAATATGGGGTTATTGAAGTCTCGGGAACAAATATCCCAATTAAGCTCTGCACAGAAAGGACCATACGGTATACATTTATTTAAAGTGTCCCAGTTTTTGCCAGGCATGACACTGGTCACGCATAAAATTTTGCACTTCCGTTCCTACAATGTGACTTGTGACTGTGCACAAGTATTTCAACAATCTTTGTTACGTACACGCTTCCGAAATATGAAATCCCGACCAAGCAGCAGAAGGCGTAAAAACATAAAGAAAACACGCAAAGTGGGGCAGTCATCGTTTAGCAGTCACTCCGTCAGACCGGAAAATAAATTGAAGATAAATAAAAGCAGCATGTTTAGCCACTTGCACAGTTGCGTTCCTTTTTTATGGCAAACTTACGATATTTTTTTACATAAACAGTGACACCGAGCATAGATTGTTTAATCTTGTTTTCATCGCAACTCTATTGTTGGGCGTCGCAATGTCTGTCGTGATCACGCCAAGGACATTAGCGTAACCTAAACACTGTGTATTATACCGCTCCGCACATTACTGACCATGCCAAATAAATGTCGGCTCAGCGTCCTGTCATGTCGCCTACAAATTGTAAAGCTTCAAAGTGCTTTGTGTTAATTGCTCATTGTCGCATTTCTTGTTTCAGCCGACATAACAGCTGTAGACACTTTTGAACAAGGACCGGGTATCTTGGGTAAGTCACTCCCACGATATCACGCGTAAGTGCTCTGCAATGCGCGATTACTCGATGCATTTGCCTCAGAATTTCACGAGCGTGCAGTTACCCTTGAACAAAAAAAAACAGCAAATGATTGTAGCTACCTGCAATTCAAACACCGAGACCGCTGTCACGATATTTGAATAACTTGCGTCAACTCTACCACTGAAATTCGCAGAAGTCGGAATGAAACGTTACGTGGAGTAAATAGCGCATGAGTAAATAGCGCACGCTAGATGTGTATATACGCTGCGACCTAAATATGTAGGGTGGGCGGCAAGATACCGTCGGTATGGCACCAATGCGGTGCCTAGATAACTGGAACACAAAGATTGTAACTTTTTTTTTTTCTTATATGCGGAGCACACGTACACTGCCGTGCCTTGGCAGGAATTTGGGTAACGCTTCCCTTGTGATACTTTTTCGGTGTCACTTTCTTAAGGCGAATTCAAGTAGCGGGGACCATATCATGGCATACAAAAAGCACTTCTGTCACAAAATTGCAACTTTCCCAACATTACTATACGTGAACTCATAAGCTGGCTACAGCCCGGTAAAAACTACTAACGGTACAGCGGCGGTGCCCGGCACCAAGTAGCGTTGTCATTGCACGCTCTATTCCTTGATTCAGTCACTACAATAAGCATTGTTGTGCATAATGATGTAATTTAAGGCCCTCCAGGAGGGTATGATGCTGGTTGTTTTAAACGTCATGGCTCCAGTATTGCAATTTGTTTTTGTTTCTTTACATTCCGCCCCGGGAAAAGGCGCCGCACGAGGCACTTTTTACGGGTTCAACTCCTCAGCGCAGAAGTTTCGCTTGTTTTCCTCTAGAATCTATTAAAACCATTTAATTTTTGTTTAACGCTCCGTTCTCACTGAAGCATCGCATAATCTTTCCTGATCTTTGTTGCTGTGGTTGTCACAGAGCTTGTCAAGCTGAGTTGCCTGATTCATCCGCAATAAGTCGTTGCGAACTGTTTTCCGACGCCGGGAACGCGAATGATATCGCGCAGATTTTTTTTTTTGTTGTTATTTTTGTTTGACGCGCTGGCCGCCAAGGCTAACGTCTGATAAGAGCGCGCCTGCTAGACCGCTTCGCGCCGGTGAGCATTTCAAGCAGAAAGAAGGAAGGGATATCTCTCCTGGAGAATGAGGGGGGATCACGCGGCATCAGCAAAACCAGAGGCATTGGAGGACTCCGGCAATACTTCTGAGCGGCCTTTATGCCCGCGTCTTACGCAGTCGTCACGGTACACGTCTTTCCACGCAGATGGCGCCACAACTCCTGTCAGAGAAACTCTGGGCGTTCTCGTCTGCAATGAAGGCTATATCGGTGTTTCTAGTATTTAGTGACACTAGGTGTTTCGGTCACGACTGAAGCAGCTATATAAATACCGCCGAACATACGCTGAGCAGCACTGTAGTATGAATTAATATCCATTGAACCTGGGAACCCGCAGAACGTCCTGAGGACGTCCGCAGGAAGGACATCGCCAGAAGTGCCAAGCCAACAAGTTCGGCCGCCTCCCCTGACAGAACGGGAAAATTAAATATAAAAAAGCAACTGCTTCTCCCATGCACAATGAACGTAGAACGTTCTACACCTGAGAGAGAGAGAAACGTTTTGTTCTGGCTAGCCCCAGGCATGGTTGAGCCGCGGAAGGGCAGCTCTGTGGGCCCGAGCCGTGTCGACCAGGGCGCACTGTAGTAGTAGTAGAAAACTTTACTATAAAGTCAGACTATTTAGCTCTCAGAGGGTGGTGCCCTTAGTCCAGGGCCCCATTTGCTGCTGCGATCCGTCTTGCCCGGTCGATCAGTCCGCGCTGGTCGTCCAAGGCTGAGCTGGAAAGAGCGGCTTCCCATCCGGAGGGGGAGGGGCTGTTTATAGGCAATTGAGTCGGGGGTTTGGGGCACTGGAACTGGGCGTCCCAGCGCGCGATAGGCAGCCAGGAGTCGGAGGGAAGGGGGGGCGGGGGGGGGGGGGGGGGGGGGGGGGGAGCATCCACACAAATAAGGACGCATCACGCATCCCCAGTACAGCGCGCAAATACTAAAACCAGGGCTGCAATGTGCTATAACCATGAGCCTGGTTCTAGCATAAAGCATCAGAACGCCCCCCCCCCCCCCCCCCCCCTTGATAGACTCATTTAACTTTACTACCGGAAACTGCGACGAGACGGCTAGAGAACGGGCCTATAGAAAATAAAAAAAAATATAGTTTGTGTATCGTGCTCTTGCCCCCGCGAAAGGAAGTAACATCGCCAGCACCAATGCAGGACTGCAGTAAGCTAATTTACCAATAAATTTTTGTGCTGGGTATATACGCGATGAGGGTCTAGATTTACCTGTAGGTTTTTATAATTTTCGAGACATATCACGAATGCTTCGATGTTACCAAGTCTTTAGAGACTGTAAACACGGTGCCTGAGCATATATGAACGCGCGAGCATCTTTTACCTTGTTAAAGAAGCAGCCCGGAGTAAACCTAGAAGTATCCTAGTAAATTATTCTCCTTTCAATAATTGCCGACTTGAGATTTGCATTGGTGTTTTAAGGTGAGTTAAGCATGCTTAGCCTGTCTACAGCAGCTAGAGGTTGACTGCAAATGAAGACATACGCGTAGGGATTGTGGCGGCCGGCAGGGAGAAATATTCGGCGCCACAGGGCACTCGCCCAGGCAGACCTTAGCCCAGGATTTCTTTTTCGTGTCGACGACGCCCTGCAGTGCGCGGGGCCAGCGGAAAGTGAAATAAGGTCAAGTGGAGGGAAAAACGAAAATATTCGAGGCTGCAGCGTCGGACAGCTGCTGTGACGTCACTCCGAGGAACGTCTCGGACGAACTTCTTGATTGATTTTGGGGTTTAACGCGCCGACGCAACGCAGGCGATGAGGCGCGCCGTAGTGGAGGGCTCCGGATTAATTTTGACCACCTGGGGATCTTTATCGTGCGCCGAAATCTCGTACACACGGGCGTTTTTGCTTTTCGCCTCCATCAGAAAAGCGGCCGCCGCGGCCGGGAATCGAACCCGCGACCTCGTGCTCAGCAGCGCAACGCCTTAGCCACTGAGCCACCGCGGCGGGTTCGGACGAACTTCTGGAAGGTCGCGTGTTGCTGTGGACGCCACGGTTGCTAGGACGTCCTGCACTCTCGGAATGAGCGCGTTATTTGAAACCACTCCAATTAAATCGGCAAGGCGCTGCTGTAAACAACGTGGTTTCTAGGTGATGCCTGCGCGTTCCTGTGGACGCCATGACCGTTAGCATTAATCGCACGCTAGGGGATGAGAGCGTAATTTCCTTTGATGGAATTCGATTTGGTTCGACTAACAGGTGGTATAATGTCACGCAGGAACTGGAAGTTACTAAATGGTTTAACACCCACATGTACAATCGCAATTGGATATATATATATATATATATATATATATATATATATATATATATATATATATATATATATATATATATATATATATATATATATATATATATATATACACGCGATATTGAGCTCGCTGAACCCGAACCGGAACTGCACCGAAAAAATAAATAACGGCTACCGACCGGTTCACAGCGAAACCATTGGACCACCCGTTGTTGATAATACGCGGTCAATTTCACTGAGAGCTTTTCTCTTTCACGCGAGGTCAACTTCGTAGCCTCTCACGCACTTCACAGCAGTCACAATACCATCAGCGCCCTATACGTAGTCACAGCATGGGGGAACGTATGTGCGGCACTGGTACAATGGTATGCCGCTGCTGGTCGCGCTTGCGGATCGCGAGGCTGAACAAGACACGCTTTCGGTATCCTGCTGGCGATATGACACATCCACTTTACCCTTCCTTCGCTGCGACTGTATGGGAGCAATCAGGCTGCAAGGTTCTTGCATCGCGCAGAGGTCAAGGTCCACACCGTAAACGTCCCCCCTTGTTGCATTTCGTAATTTGCTTGAAGAGGTCCCACACATGAAAAGTGCAAATACTTGACTGCAAACTTTTTTTTCTTTCACAAAAACCCTTTATTTTCACAAAGAAAGACTAAGGGTTCGGGGACAGATATCTTACCTTAACTTCAGGTGTCTTATACGTCGTGTCAAAGAGCTATATATACACTTTTTTGTTCAAATTAAAAATGTCGAGCAGACACACTTGACGCATCTCCCTAGAAAATACTGTGAACTATAATTCCTAGGTCGACATAAGATCTGCCAAGTGCTGTCCCAATCTGTTACATCTGTCCCAATCAAATAAAGCTTGTCTTTGAAAACGCCCCACTGTTTTTGTGAAAAAGCGGGTATTTTGAATTTTTGTTTGTATTTTGTGTTTATGGTCGCTTTAAACTAGTAAACTTTTTTTTTTCTCACCTCGCTGATAACTCAGCGCCCTGAACCGGTTCGGCCCCCTTATTTAGTCCAACCGGAACTGAACCGGGACGATATGAATTTACACGAACCCGAACCGCAACTGAACCGATATTTTTTTTTCGGTTCCACACTGATATACACATATGTAATATCCGCGCATGAACGTCAAATGTTGTACGCGCGGCAGATGTCTTTTGTTGGCATAACTTCCGCGGCGTTTCTCTGGTGAGTATTCACGTGGTAGGAAGAGCTTGACGTCTAATGGCCGCATTTCCTGTGCTGCCTTACGCGACGGGCCAAGAGTTGGTACTACATCTTGCTTCCTCTTTCTATTTTTCAGGAAAGAAAGGACCTGTTGGAGGTATGTGGTACCTTTTTCATTACAAGAAGTGCTTTCGCGTGAATAAAAAGGTCTGTACCTACAGACAAAATGTTACGGGAGCTTTCATTTCCAGAACCGCAACGTTTAAAGGGGCCCTAAATAGGCTGCCAAAGGTCGCCATTTCAATCACGCAATCGCTAGAGTACGCCTTCACGACAACGTATACTACATATTACACAAACACTCAGAAAATACCTTCCTCTCTTTCCTTGTTTACCTATCCTCGTAGCCGTACTGCCGCGCTCTGCTGACGTACGGCAGAATGCTCTGACGCAGCGTCTATGACGCACGAAGCACTGAACAGCACGGCGCCGCTATTGGTGGACCCATTTAAGTGCTGTAGCCAATCAGCGTTCCCGGCTCCGGGGGAAACGCGGGTGCGGCGGTGCGGTTCCGGCGAGCGGCGCTCCGCTAAAGCAGCGATGAAGAGAAAACACAAGTTTGGCTCGTTCAAAAGATTGCCTCGTTGGAATCATACTGACACCACTTTTAACGTAAACTTCGCTCAAATAAGCTACATAATTAGGAAAGAAGGGAATAGACACGCGACACACTAGCCCATTTCCCGTAACAGAACCTATGTTGTCACGTCAATTCATCAAGCGGACAGGATACATTGAAAAACCGTTTAATATACGAGGACTATCTTCCGGAGCACACGACAAGTACGTAAACACTCAAAGAAGTGTTTTATTGGTTTGAGCTCGCCTAAAAGTCGTGAAGGATGGCGTCGACTCACGCTGCAGCAGATGTCTTCCTGTTCGGCGTAGAAATCAAGGCGACTGTCGCGTCCCGTAGAGGCTTGCAGGAAGTTGTCCCAGCCGTCGCCGCCAGCAGCCAAGGGAGCGTAGCCCTAGTGGCGATGTGGAACTGGCGTCGCAGCGTAGCCCGAGCGTCGCCGCCTGTAGCCCAGCTGGTTCCCGTTTCTGGAGTTGCCGACTGTGCGTTGCCGCGGGGGTGTCGGTAGACCTGAGACGTCGTCAGGCCCCGTTGACGCTGGGGTCGGTTCCAGGACCGTCGGTGGTGGTAATGGCCCGAAAAATGGCGCATACCCACTTAGGGGGATTGGCCAAGAAGAGTTATGTTTTCATTACAATCAATCATGCGAGGCAAAATAATGTAGCAGAAGAAATAATTTGGTCTAGGTTAATGAGAGAGAGAGAGAAAACACGAAAAAACAACAGAGAGAAGAGTAGAAAACTATTGTAAAAGACAGCCTAATCGGAATGTTTTTAGCACTGCAGACGAGCTGTCTTCGAAATGAAGGAGTGGATGGCGTTGCACACGTCCCTATGGCATCAGCCCAGCCTAGTCCCCCCAAACGACAAAATCACCGGTACAGTCAAAGGCAGTCCAAGAAGTAGCAGGGGAATCTCCAGCAGCCTTCTCCGATGGTTAGAAAATCGACGGCAAAAAAGAAAGAAATGCTCTTCGGATTCAATTTCTTGGCAAAAGTGTCGCCTGGTCTTCTCTTCTTCCTTTTCCCGACGCTTGCCTCGTTCCTCTTCTTCTTCTGGTCTCGATGATCATTTCCCTGTTTGCATACTTCTTACCTTCTTGACTGGCACATACTCCTTGGGAGGTTTCGGTGCATACCCGTTCGGGGGGTTACTCATGACAGATGTCATACCAGCCAGCTCTGAGATTGGCGGAGGCCGGCAAAAGCAAACGCAAATTAGTCGGGGTTTATAAGCTTGCCGAACGAGCTATTTGCGCTTAAATTTAGGGCACATTCTTTTTAAAAGCAGTAATAATGGTGGGACAAACAATGGAAGTTACGAAAGCACACGTAAACATAGAAATACCGATGCGTACTGCTGTTGGTACTGCGCGCACTATGCTTGGTTTAGCTGCACAGAACTGCGGGGCTTTGGAGTTGTCTCAGACGACACTGGCCGATTGACGGAGGCAACAGTGTCTTACGCGACCATATTTGTCGAGTGAGCACTATGTTTCACGAAATGATTGTTTTCTCCCTGAACAAAAACAAGCCCGGTTTAAATACGGCCAAAAAAAAAAAAAAAAAAAAACCAAAGGTAGAAAACGGCTTGCCATGGTATGGTGGCGCCGTCTAGGTTCACTAACGGTAAACAAGGCTTTCCAATCGGCTGCAGAGCGGTCGGTTTCTGTGGTGTCATTGCAGACCACGAAAACGCGCTATTTAGCGGGAAAATCAAAATTTTAACTTAGATTAATTAATTTCGCAGTGAATAAAGCATCGTTTGCACTCGGACAAGCGCTGGGGGCACTATAAAACACGAAATCTTTCGAACAACACAAACGTATTTTTTTCTTCATTGCTCCTTTAAGGGCGGAGGGGTATGATTGCTTCGGAGGTGCTATGACAGGCTAAAAGCTCCAGGCTTATTGCTGGCTCTTTTTAATGAACGATAACTCGGCTAATATTCAACACTTTTAAACCATTTTTCCGGCAGGACATTCCTTCGCTAGTACTCCAGCAATTGCGCACGTAAAATCGCGACATTTGGAATCCTGTTTAGGGCCCCAACGAGGGGGCAATTCGCTTGCATTTACAGAATTCCACTAGAATTTGCATAACGTGTAACGACTACGTGTAAGCTATAAAAGTAGTGGCCGGTATAACTGGCTTCTCAACTATCACTGGCACGCTCACAGTGCGTGGAATCCTCTGCCCTGAAGAATACGCACCATATTCCGCCACATTAAGAGGTCCCAACTTCGTCATCGTAATGAGGGCCCAAGTTTATTCAATGTTACACTTACTGTAAAAGTCGAGGTGAATCGTCAGGCCCAGGTGAATAGTCAAAAAATGAATTTGGTTGGCTAGAGCCGTCGTGGCAACCATGCGTCCTGTAGCATAGCCAAGATTGCCAAGGGCACTCGCTTTCTAGTATAGTTATGTGCTTAGACGGAAAGCGAACTCATTAGTTGCATGTTTGCAGTCTCTGTCACTCTTATGTGTACTCACTTTGTTTGGTTGATTTCGTGCCGGTCGTGCTCGATAAGGGACGTGAGGACCAGGCGTGAAGTCAGGAGAACCGAAATTACTTTTATTCGGGCTCACTCTGTAATATGCTTCTCGTAAAACTGTTTGCATGCCCCTTTTCCTTTGCCGCTTCAGGCCTCGAGAATTCGTGCAAGGCAGCACTTTTGCGAAATATAAAAAAAAAATAAAGCGCATTTCCATCTGGTGTTTCTGCTACACTGAAGTCGAGAAGGGCAGATGGAGCTGCTGCAAAGGGCGCTTCTGCGTATTCATAATAAGGATTAGTCATTACAGTCTGAGCGAGTTGGGCTGACTTAGTCAATTAGCTCGGTCAACCCTATCGGAGCAGACTGAGCCAACCCTTGTAAATTTTTTTTTTTCCTCTTGTGCGGGCCCATAAATGTCGCTGACTTGTTTCAGGCCTGTGAACCAGGTGGGAATACGAGCCTTCGTTTTGCACTCGTAATGTGTATTGGAGCTTGCTTATAAACACTGAGAAGGTGCGTGAAAGGGACATCTTCAGTGTCTTTACGCAAAACATTTTTTTTTACCGAAAGGACAAAATTTCGTTTTTTGTTGCGAGATTAGTTCTGGCTTAGGCTCCATTCCAAGAACCGGGTATCAGCAGCCGTCATAGTAGCACCTCTCGGCAGTTTTATTGCGTGAGCAATGGATTGGCCATGTCGGCAAACATTCCCGCTGCCGATCCGACAACAGAGCGAAAGAACAGATGACGTAAGAGTGCGGGGCTACGGCGAGGCTGCCTTCGCACCGCTAGTCAACGTCAAGTCGAAGCGCGGCGCACTCGTCCCACGCGGCCTCGACACTCCCGCCACTGCTTCTCCAGCCAATGCAGAGTGGCGAAAGAGGAAGAAACGGGAACGACGGCGACGAAGCGGCAATACTTGTGGGCAACAAAAGGAGCGACAGGCAGCCAATGGCGCTGCTGAATTGGGCAAATGTGAGCACCGAGCCGGTTAGAGCGCTAAGCGCCGTTGGTATGGTGTGCGCGGAGCGAGCGAGAAACGCCGTGTTTGGGACTTCTGAAACCAAAGCAAGGCTTGCGCATCAGGCCTAGTCTCAGGTCCGCGAAGGAGAGGGACAAGATGCTCACACATTCTCAAGTATCCACCAATAGATCTTCCATTAATTTTTTTTCTAACGCCTAAAATGTGCAAATGCTAAAATGTGCAAATGGCGGGGCTGCATGCTTAAAACAACGGGCTTCGCTAGCCTCCCCGTAGAGGCTAGCGAGGCAGACTTCACTACGTGCTAGAAAATATTTACCAGAGTGCGGGTCCGCGGGTACTTTCTTTCGTGTTGGCATTGCAAAGCTTCATAACTTGCCCGTGGGAGGCCGTGCGACCAAATATAAAGAGTAAGTCCATACGCAAGAACTGCGGCAGAGGTTGAGTGCGAGGCTGCCTAAGTTAAGGTCACGGGACAGACGGCACCACCCAAAGTATGTTCGAGCCGTGAAATTAGGCAACCTCGTTATCAGCACCGTTATCGGACATTGCGCATGACGCAAGCAGATGCTCCGCGCGTTGTTTGTCGCTTTCTGTGTAACCTGCAGAGAAGATAACAGGACGAAGCTCAGGGCCATGATTTCCCCGGCTTGACTTGCAGTGCCGGGTAGCACGCTCAGATCCTAACTTTAGTGCTGAAGGACACAGCCAAACGTCCCGGACTTTGTGCGTCCCGGGTGTGTTGTGGCGTTCGGTGCGTGGCATTCAGTGTAGTGCTTCTGTGGCGGCCCCTGGCGGCGGCCGTGGTGGGCAACAACGACGCAGGTGGCGGGGCGGCGGCGGCGGTTCCCAACCCGGAGCCCGGCACGTGCCTGCCGAGCAAGCAACTCGTCGAGTTTCCGAAGCCCAGCGATCCCAGCATCATCTTGTGGCCGCCGTGCACACGCGTGCCTCGCTGCGGAGGCTGCTGCCCGAGCTCCATACTCAAGTGCGCGCCCACCAAGACCAGCAACGTCACCTTCAAGGTTCACCATTGATTGATTGATTGATTGATTGGTTTCATCTTATATTCATATGAATAGTGCGCATAGCTAACAAGAATATATCGCAATAAATTTATTCATTACCTGTAAGTCATATCATGCCTCGCGTTCCTTTTGTCAAGCTTTAGTTCCAATCTCACATAAGGTAAAGATTTTCACGTAGTGGCTTTTCAGCTTCATCTAAAGGCTTGTCAGCTTGTCCAGAAAACGTGCATATCGAGGACAGACCTCAACATGTTCTTATGCGTGAATATACGCGCGCAATGGCCGACGGATACCAACAGCTGCGTGTACGTGGCTGTAAATGCAGTTTTCATCTATTCCGTTCGGGTAACATTGCCCTGGCAGTAGTGTCAGAGTAAAAAAACAATGAGACATAGTAATTACCTGCTGATTTCTTCTGCGAAGACCGTTTCTTTTTTAAAGCGACTCTCTCACCGTTACCGTGGTGTCTGTTATGCCGGGCTGTCCAGCGTGTATACAGTATACCGATCTGGCGACAGGTGATCAAGGCCCAGTACCCGGAGCCTGGCGCGAGCAAGTTCAACTTCGTGGGCCACGAGATCGTGACGCTGGAGAAGCACGACAAGTGCGGCTGCGAGTGCAAGGAGCGGCCCTCGGACTGCAACGCGCTGCAGCAGTACACCGAGTGCCGCTGCGTGTGCCGCAACACCCGCGACATGGAGGCCTGCAGCGGGCCCGAAATGCTGTGGGACCACCGGGACTGCCGCTGCAAGTGCCGAGACTACGCCGAGTGCTCCAGCGGGTTCTTCTACAACGTGCGGAGCTGCAGGTATTTGTCCTGGAAGTCAGGATAGGAAGGCGCACATATTTAAGCCTATTTTCTTCTCTCTGCTGCAGAAACGGAACGGGTTCCGTAAAACATTGCTCGTTCCTGAAAAATCGCTCCTGTAGGCCAGTAACAAAATGCCGTTACTGTCCTCTCTTTCATATAACCGGTTTATTTTGTTTTTAGAAATGTTTATTAAGAAATGACGGGTCCCACCCGAAATGGTTCCGTAAAATGTTGCTCCTGGAGTGAATTCGGCCTCCCTTCCGTATAACTGGTTTTAGGAAAACGAAATCATTTCCGCTGGGCACCGTTTGTGAAGCTCGAAAAGAAAAGAAAACTGTACTCGCCGGGGAAGGGGCACGGGGAATAAATGAATGAAAATGTTTAACGAACAACAGTGCGATTGTTAGGGCACCCGCAGGGTGGAGCGGTCTTCTTTCCCGGGTCAAGCTGGATCGTATAAGAACTTGCTGGTCAACCGCGCCGTCCACAGTTGCATGGAGGCGTTGTGGACGGGCTGCAACAAAGAAAGAAACGCGAACGATTATAGAAGACACAAAAAATGGCAAGGAAAGCAAACGACGCGCTGCAGAGGCATACGTTTACAAGCAAAGGGGCACCAAAAATGCCTCGACACAGTCTGGAGATATATAAGCACAGGCGTAGGCGTATAGGGCTGTGAGCTAAACTGGAGGTCGAAAGAGTGGTTTATATACTCCCAAGTTGAATAAGCCAAGAAAAGTAACGTATAAGATAAGTTAAACGGCACGGACGTTTGTGCGAAGAATGCAAGCTACACCCATACGTGCCTTATGCGCCTTCGCGGATGTTTTGAAGTACACTGAGGGTAGCAAGCAAGTTGGCCTTAACTAGTAACGCGCCTAGTTTGCTAAATGTCGCGCTATGGCGAGCTAGAAAACCAGAAAGACGTTAAAACTCGCATAGCAGCTTTGCCATTTTGCGTGCAGGGATTCGTGACGTTATAAGATTTGAAAGTCGCATGGAGGAACTTAGCTTGTTATAAAACGCATGAACGTATTGCAAACGCGTGTATCTGGCAACTTTTCAGTAGTTATATTCTTCCCGACTGATTCTATACAACTGCTGCCTTTCTGACAATTTTGTAGCGGCTTACATAACGTCACTCATATTTTTAAACATGAAGGAAAGAGACAAACATTTTTAATTTTTGTGGTTATTCTTAAACGAAAAAAATTCCCCCGCACCTCCCCGAGGGGGATTGTGAGGATGCAGAAATGCATTGGGTGCACCGATGAGTGTGATGCGATTAATGGCGAAGAGAGAGGCGAGAGTGTGAGCGTAATCATTTATTTTTTTCTTTTCCCACACCCGTCATTTCCGCCTCGTTATAGAGAAGCGTCTTCGAGACCGCGTTGAGCGCAACCGCCAACTGCAGAGGATCGTTCACGTCAAAGTCGTCGGGAATCGTTTCGAACTCACCGTCAGCATCATCGACGTCGTCTTCCTGCGGTTCCTCTCGTTCGCCGCGGTCATCGAAGTGATCGAGCCGACTCCAATCGACCCGAACGTTGATGGCGCGATACAGCGGGGTGTGTTCCAGGTGCTTGAGCCAAGCCAGGATGTTGCCGCGCTTCACCAACCCGCGCTTGTACGTTGCCGGACTCATCAGCCTCCGCTTGATGTGAACGTCGAACGCAACGTCCTCGGGTACCATGCGAGGAAGGCACCGCACAAACTTCGATACGTCGATGGGCACGTTCACCGCCTGTCCCTTGATTCCAAACTGCCCGTTGCCTCGAGTCAGCCGCCTGATGCTCATGAAGGGGAGTCGAGGCGCGATGAGCCGCTCTTCGACCGGGTTCAGATCGGGAAGATGCGCCGGCCGAGGAGGATAACGGTAGCCAAAACTCACGCAGCCCTCCTCTTCGCAGCTTTGTCTTCTTCTCCTTCTTCTTCTTCAGCGGTTCCCCTACGGGAAGATGACGATGGTGGTTGAACGCGAAGCTATCTCGTGATGGATTGTTTGGTTGGCCAATCCCTAGGGGCATCATGCCACAATCATCATCTCACGCAGCCCTCCTCTTCGCAGCTTTGTCTTCTTCTCCTTCTTCTTCTTCAGCGGTTCCCCTACGGGAAGATGACGATGGTGGTTGAACGCGAAGCTATCTCGTGATGGATTGTTTGGTTGGCCAATCCCTAGGGGCATCATGCCACAATCATCATCAGACGCGCTGCGGACGCCGGCCAAGGGAGGCACGACAAGCCCCGACTATAATGCATTTCTGCATAAAAGAATAACTTTAGACAATGAATAACCGCTGAGAAAACTACGAAATGCCGAGTCTTTGCGTTCATACAAAAAATTTGCTTGCTTTCAGTGCGCTATTCTTAGACTTCATGGCGGCAGGACAAGTGATGTGCAGGGCTGTCGACTGCGTCAAATTTTCGTAGACTAAACTTCCAGACCGTTTGTAAATTGTCAATAATATGAGTCACTCCTTATTTTGCCAGTTTCCAGAAGGAATGCCACATCTCTTTTTTTTTTCCTTTTTCTAGTTCACACTCTTTGTAAGACCTCGTAAATACATTATTCATGAGCAAAACGCACCAATAGTAAAAGAAATTTGCGCAATGTGCACTAGTGATGCAAGGCTGCAGGAGCTGGTGTTCGACCTAGCCTTTTCCGGTTTTGCTAAGTTCTGCTAGGCTTTGATAGGCTTTGCTAAGTTTTGTTAAAGGGGTCCTGAAATGCCTTCCGCCGATGCATGGATGTACATGTAACCAAATAAAGCAATGTATTAGCAATCTCCTCCTGCAAGAATTTTGTTAAAGCGATGAGTATTAGCTGAGAAATCGTAAATCAAAAACCGCGAATTATCGTCGCGCCGTATTTCCTCCTCCTTTCAACTGTTTCTTCGCTGTTGGCCTCCCCTCCCATGATGCTCCGCTCCTCAGCGGTGACGTACTTCCGCTATTGCGCTCCCACAGACTGCCGTCTGCTACGGGCCAGCTCTTTCGGCTTTTTCATCTCTGTAGACACCATGGAGACAGGCTGGAAAAGCGAACGAATGACCTGGCCGCATGTGTGCGGCCTGGCCTTGCCCTTTCGCGGTGTACGTAGCTGCAGGGCTGCAGTTGGTATCGGCGGCGAACTCGCAGCCGCGTGGGGAGAATCGTGCGCTCGTTCCCTTTGGTGCACCGCGCACTGTTTATCCAAAAAGCGCGCTCTCAGATGTGGCCCCGCTGGTGCCGGGTGTTATTTTGCGGTGGTTGTAATTCCTACTACCGGCGGCATGTGAAAAAAGACATTTTCAACCGACACAGAACCCGTGCACAAAACGCGCCGGATCGGATCGCTTTATCAGCGGCGATGAACGTGAAGGCGAAGAGCAAACCAACGCTGCACTCGATCAGCGAGAACCCGTGTTCTGACAAGCTGCACCCATGTGTTGCATTCAACACTGACGGGAAAGCGTTTGTTTGCACTTGTTTGGATAGTCGTAAAATGTCCAAACACTCCGGCCACCCGTGACTCCGGCCATAGAGATAATATACTGACTCCGCTAGCAGAAGATCAGCCGGCGAGACATTTCGGAAAACCTTTGACAGATGGCGCCGTATGCATTAGTGTGTCGCTACGCGAAACTGATGAGACGCTCTACTAAAACTCCCATCGCGGTGTCACGTAGCGGGACGCAAAAATTTAGCGTCTAGCGTATGCAAAGGCCACAAACGCTGTACTAAAACTCTATTAGCAGCAAAAAAGGGTGCGTATGTGAAACCGCTTGCGTTTACAAAGCTGCATGCCGAGCGCGTACGTTTCAAACCTAGTGACATCGTTTAAATACACTGGCAAGCACAGTGTAACGTAGTCAGATATCAACCGTATGCTCAGGCGACAAGCAAGAGCTTGTTTTATGTGGGGCGGAGATTGCGCATAAAGGCCCGTTCGCACTTGCGACGAAAGCGAGTGAGAGCGGCCGGAATTCCGTCGCTTTGTTGCGCGACGATCGTTTTTGTCGAATGGTCGGGACAAATTTTGGTTGCGCGACAGAATTCTCGTCGCTTTCGCTCGCTTTCGTCGCAAGCGGGAATGGAAAGTTCTGCCGCTGCCGTCTGCTACGCAGCTCGGAGGTAACCGCGCGATCTGCTCGGGCCGGATGAACGCGCACACTCCCGCACGGCAGCGCCCCAAGCGGCAGACGGCCGCGTACATCGCTCCCGGCGCCCGCCTGGAGCCCGCACTCGGCACACTAGCCAGTAAATTTCAGGCACTATAATGGAGGAAAGATTTTTTGCTTCCGATGAACCTAGTTCTTTGCCCCTGTGTTTTTAAATACGTGAAGTGGTTAGCACGTCGTCCTCACGCAGCTCTGTATCGTCGTAGCATCGCTGATTGTCCGAACGAAGCTTGCAGCTAAGCCAATGCAGCGACCGAAGCTGTGTGTGTGTGTGTGCATCGCCTCCTGTGTGTTGTGGACGCGTTCGTTTCGCGATGAAATGCGACCTTGTACTTCTGCGGGTGGATAGTGCTTCCCATGGTCTGGATTATCTTTCTCGAACGACGTACCACTCAATCTCGCATGGGGTATGTGTAGTGTGCCTGGTTAAAGCCTTCTCGCTTGCGCGCCAGAGTTGTGACTTGCTGCTCGTCCCCGCAAACCGGGTGTGAGGTGAGTGCCGTATTTACGACGGGCAGGAGGAGGCAACTCATCGTCTGTCAATCGAGGTTCAGACTTGCAACGCATGTTGTGACGTTGCGTTCGTTCGAAACGCATCTCTGGATTGTTTTGAAGTTGAATAAAATGTACGCGTCAAACCCGGGCATTCGGCTCAGGGCGTTCTCTGCGATTGCACCAAAGAAGTGCCACGGGACTTTCTTTATGGTACGTACTCACGTAAGATAAAATCCACGTCGTGTTATGGCCGTGTTGCATTCAATACAAACGGTTAAGCGTTTGTTTACACTTGTTTCGTTTGTCGTAAAATGTCAAAGCACTCCGGCACTCCGCTGGCAGATCAGCCGGCGAGCCGACGCTGAGCAGACGACTCATCTCTTTGCCGGAAGTGCGTGAAAAAGCCGCCCAATAGCAGGATGTCTAGCTCATGACGAACATCTGGGAATCGATGATGTAGACATGTGAAGATGGCGGCGTCCAAAAACACGAAGGAAAGGGTGAGAAAAAAGCGACAAACTTTGCAACAAAAGTGTGAGCTTTCCGCTGCGCGTAAAAGAGTAATACTTGGCACAGGTGACGTTGGCGACCCAATCTAGCGATTGCGCTAGTTCATTTAGTGTGCTCAAAATGCCTTTCAGGGCCCCTTTAAGTTTTGCCATTTTCTTGCTAGGCTAGGCGAAGTTATGAGAGGTGAGTCCAAGTTCAGCCGGATTTTACAAGGACGTTTCGGTCGATCTCCCACACTGTCGGCGGATCCCAGGGGGGAGAAGCTATAGGTCGACTCCCAGCCCAGCTGTTTCTCCACATTTGCACAACTAGTTCAAGCTGCGCCGTTTTTTTTTTTTTTGCGTTTTAGTAGCGCAGGAAAGATTATCACCTTAAAAATGGTATAGTAATGGGTGCACACTGCACATACTGTTACGATTCAGTGCGCCGCTACCGTGTTCGCGCGTGCTGCAAGTTGCGGAGTGCTCCGGTGCTGTGTAAGAAAGCTGCCTCGGACAGGTTACAGCTTGCCGGAGAATGGCCGGCGCGTGGGAGCCTCGCTGTCGGTGACTTAAAGGGACCCAGAAAAGCCTTTTGTAAAAGTTACAAAAGGCCTTTACTGTCGCGTAGTACGAATATAGCGATCCAATGCCGTTGGAATTATTGATCTACATTCAGTATTAGCTGTGCCAGAAGCAATTAAGTGCACCTCTGCCACCTTGCCGATCGATTCCTCCTCCTTCTCTGCTTCTTTCAAAGCAACTGGAAACACTGGGAATACCCATGTGACATCGCGACGCTCGACGCTCGCGACGCTCGACATCGCGACGCTCTCCGCTAGCTACATTCCTGCGCCTACGCACGCGTCAATCGTTGCAGACCCGCCTTTGCCTCGGGATCGCGCAGGAAGGAGGAAGAGCAACCGGAAGCCAATGGCAGTGACGTTGCCGGCGACCGACGATCGGCCGAAGCAGAGGGGCGCCTCGCCGTTGCGTCAGCCGCGATCGCCGTTGCGTCAGCCGCGGTCGGCTCGCTGCGGCGGCGCGCTCATCGGCTGAGAAAGGCGATCTTCAAAAATTGTTTACAAATTATCCGTACAACGTATGGGGCTCACACTTGGCTCAAAAATCATCCGTTATGTATTCTACCACCTGAATTCATTTGATTGCCACCTTCACAAGGCTTTTCTGGGTCCCTTTAAGGCCGCAGAACACGAAGCGAACGATTCTTTGTGTTGAGACTTTCCCCGGCGAAGCGGACGCCGCACCCGAGATCTCCCCTTCCCCCTCTCAGACTCAACGAGCGCCGCTACTGCCGGCGTCGCGAACTCGGAAAGAGTGTTGTGTGTGTCTACTAGTTTCGGGCCGTGTGCACAGAAGCACTGGGAAAACCGAGCAGCCGTTACAGCTTTTATCACCCTCTCTCGGTGGATAGTTCAGTTCGTTTTGCAGCAGCGAATTCATGTTGTCGCTCTGTTCGTGGCATTGCTGTAAGCTCGCCCGGAAGGTATTGTTCCTTTATTGCTTCGGCTTATCTCTCGCCATGGGATAAACTTCCTTAGTTAAGCTTACCTCCGGCTTCTGGCCGTCATCACCGAGGCCGCAACTTCTGCCGGCCGCTCGACCACCACGCTGCCTCATATGACTAAGGCTCTGGTTCGAGGACGCCTTCCTGAATGTAACAACACGCATATGCCCCTTCTACTCACTCTCGAGCAGGCGCGAAAGCCGGCTTCACTGTTATACGCCTCGAGCTTCGCGATCGCTGCGCCGCCTGCCGCCGCTTCTCCGCGGCGTTGACGGGATTTGCGCTGCGTGGCTGATAGGGGCTCGTGCGGTGTTTTGGTTCTGTTTCGCTTCTTTTCGCCTTTCCACGCCCTAAAAAAAACTTGTTATGGTGACGTCTATAGGCAAAGAGTACGTTTAGGTCACTTAAAAAACAGCTGCGTCTTCGTAGAGTACGCGATCGCCTGCAAGAGCTGCCCGGGGACGCGGTTCTGCGCGCTTCGTCGCCGCTCTTCCGGGCGTCGGCGATGGCAGCAGCATATCACCAATGTCACCTCCAAAACACCAGGAAAAAATGAATTCTACTGTCGCCTCGTTTAGACCTGATACTGCGCAATGAGAGGCTGGCTTCATTTTGCAGCGTGGACAACGAACGCGGCTTCGTTTCGAATATATACGTCGCAGAAAAATGTGTTTCAGGGATGTGATTACCCAATCCCGGACAATAACTAATGCCTGTTATAAGAATATAAACCATGCGAAAATGTTAAGTAAATTCCAAGCCTGTGCGTCGTTAAATATGTGCCCACACACGCCATATAGCAAGAACCAAGGCAAGTTAATGAAACCACGGGAAAAAAATGCTGTGCAAGTGCGGAATTAAGAAACATAATAACTCTAACAGAAATGAAAAAAAAAAAAACAGTGCAGCTTCTCACATGCTAAAGACGTTCGTCGAAACTTAAGCCAGGTAGGGTTCACTAAACCAACTATACGCGAAATGCACTGCTTTTTCGCGAGACATCGGTGGGGGCGAGGGGAGGGGGACGCTGTGTACAAATGCGGAGCGGAATCAAGCAATGAATGGTTTAGTAATCCCACACACAAATCTCGCGTTCACTTTCCTTTTGTTTTTCTACTTCAACGAAGAGCTGATCGTGCGGCGGACGCATTTTTGGAAGTATACAGGGTAAGTACTTCAACAAGCGATGAAAGGGGTCTTTGGAAGAGTGTGTCATGTGATAAGGCCCTCTGATTCCCGTTTCTGCTTTATTCTACAGGCTCCCTGTGCCATATGACGATATTTCGAAGAAGCATTAGACGCGGACGCGGATTAAATTCTAAGCCCGTCTCCGCGCTGCTCGCAGAGGCTATATGTGGCAGATGAATTTTGCGGGCGCTCACCTCACGACAAGACGACTCTGTCGTGTGCTGATCCCCGAGTATAATTATGAATTTTCCATCGTACTTTTGTTGAATATTCCCGAAATTAACACAGACTGGCTTGTAAATGGTGGTGATCAATATCTGAGGTACAATATTGGCAAACGTAACTGGCGTGCTGTCAGGCATGAGTGCTCCGCTGATTATGTAAGCGCACAAAACCGATTTAAATCGTAGTGTATAGCAGTAGCATGAACATCTCAGGAACCGGTGGTTACGGAGACACGGCTAGTAAATTCAGGTCAGTGTAACTACAATCGGCTCTATCATACGCCGGTTCCGCGACGCTGGCCTGTGGCACACACCTGGCGCTTATACAGACCGAATATACCACACTAAGATCGCGTCAGAAACATTTACACTCCCTTAAACACACCTTATTTGCGAACAGAGTGACTGCTCCACATAAACACGGATTTCAAACGCCCGCAAACGGTAAATCTGAGTCGTGAACGTGCCGCAAAAGCATCGGCGGATATGGGGAGCGGGGCGCGGACTCCCGCGGCTGCTTTAGAAACGGGCCGCTAGGGGGATTTCAGTGGCGCCCCTACAGGCCGCGCTCGAGGCGTATAATACCCTTTTTGAGATATTGCGCCCTTCGCATGCGGCACAGTTTTTTTTTTCTATTTTTTGTGGTGAGTGGGAGTGGGAATGGGGGCTAATGCCAGCGGACCAAGCTTAAACTTAAACAGCTCCGCTGTTAAAAGGGGGTAAACGTGCGGTCAACTAACAGCGTTTACCGAATTCCTGAAAGTACGAAGCGGGAAGGACGTCGGGCGTTAAAGGAGACACGAAGAGAAAACACAAGTTTGGTTCATTCAAAAGATTGCCTCGTTAGAATCATACTGACACCACTTTGAATGTAAACTTCGCTCAAATAAGCTACATAATTGAGAAAAAAGGGAATGGTCATGCGACCCACTTGCTCATTCCCCGCAACAGAACCTATGATGTCATATCAGACAGCTCTGCGATTGGCGGAGGGCGGCAAAAGCAAACGCAAATTAGGCAGAGCTTATAAGCTCCCCGAACGAGCCATTCGCGCTTAAATTTACGGCACATTCTATTTAAAGCCCTAAGAATGGTGGGACAAACAGTGCAAGTTACGAAAGCACACGTAAACATAGAAGTACCGATGCATATACTGCTGTTGGTACTGCGCGCACTACGCTTGGTTTAGCTGCACAGGACTGCGGAGCTTTGGGGTTGTTTCAGACGACACTGGCCGATTGATGCAAGCGACAATGTCTTACATGACCGTATTTGTCGGGCGAGCACCATGTTTCACGAAACGATTGTCTTTATGAACAAAACAAACCAGGTGAAAATACGTTCACAAACAAGTCCAAGGCAGAAAACAGCTTGCCGTGGTATGGTGGTGCCATCTAGGTTCACTAACGGTAAACAAGGCCCTGTGATGTCATTGCAGATCATGAAAACGCACGATTTGGCGGGAAAATCAATATTTTAACTTAAATTAATAAATTTCTCAGTGAATAAAGCATCGTTTGCATTCGGACAAGCGATGGGGGCACTATAAAACACGAAATCTTTCTAATAACACAAATTTTGTCTTCATGGCTCCTTTAAACCCCTATCCGGAATGCTGGCATTCATGCGTTCATGCCTACCCTCCCTTTGAACTATTGATGAGCCCCTTCCGACATAGGTTCTGCTGCCACAAAACCCCCTAACCCATCCGATCGTACGCTCTTGGATTCATCCACAGCCTTACAATACTTCATTGCTACCGACTTTTTCATTACAGTGACAACCAGGAATGTGCGTTAGATCTCGAGGCATAGTTTGTGAAGAAGCATACACAGTGCTCTAGCATTGAGAGTATATTATTATGAAGGCGAAAGAGCTAATATAAGTGATTTCGCCCACATTATTTCGGCATTCCTACCTGCCATGGCAGGTAATGGCACCCCATATATCAACCCTTATGTGGCAAATGTTCTTTATACCCTGAAAATCCACCCCTTATGTAATACCCGCTCTTACGAAGTGCCTCTTGTGGGACTCTGCTTGTCTCGTCTGCGATATTTTGCGCTTTTTTCACGCTCAACCTACAGGACACCGCTTTTGTTTGAGGGGTGATGGACGGGGATCCCCCGTAAGAACCGTGCGACGTCGATCCGCCGGCGGGCACCTCCTCCAGGAAGCGCGGACAGGAAGCGAGGACACCGAGCTCTACTCGGCACCCAGTGACGAGGACTCCGACGATGGGTTTCAGCTGTACCTGGGGAAAAAGGCGAAAAGAAGGCTCCTAACGGCTTCTTCGCGATCGAGCACCTCGACTGTGAAGCCCGTGCCTAAGCACCCTGTGCACACGATACTGTTCGTACCAGAGGCCAATACGGACAACTTGAGGCTGCTCAACAAGCACGCAGCCTCCGCGTTCCTCGAAGCTACTGTGCCAGGTGAGGTCAAGGACGTGAGGATAAATTCCCGGCGAAACATCTTGGCCGTCGACGTGGAGCATCGGAGTGCACTGGAGGTTTTTCGGAAGATTACGTCACTGCACGACATAAAAGTGCGAGCCCATGCCACCCCACCCCGTATGGAGACACAAAAATAGGCGTCATTTATGACATCGATACGTCTATCCCGGAGAAGGACCTGCCAATACTGATCAAACGTGCGGATGAAGGTGTCGTCATCAGACAAGTAAGCCGCATTGGTACGTCAAGGTGCCTGAAGATTGTTTTCAAGTGCGGCAGCCTTCCCGCCCATTCATGATTGGACTTGCGCAAAACAAACGGGGACGAGGAAGGAACGACAAGGACAAGCCTCGTCCCCGTTTGTTTTGCGCAAGTCCAATCATGAATCGTTTCCAACTAGGCCGGCTTGCTGTGATGCTTCCCGCCCATGTTAAGGTGGGTCATTTCCGTCAGTGTGTCCGACCTTATGTGCCGAAACCCCTCCAGTGCTACAAGTGCATGAAGATTGGCCATGTCGCTGCAGTCTGCGGCAGCGCCACTGTATGTCCCAAATGCGCTGGGCCCCACAAGGCTAGCGACTGCAGTGAAGATGCCCTGAAGTGCGCCAACTGTGAGGGACCTCACGATGCCTCATCGAAGAAGTGTCCACGTATGAAGAGGGAGGTCGCTGTCTTGAAGCAGATGGTGAGGGACCACTCCACGCACAAGGAGGCTGCCGCGACAGTACGACAGCGGCGGTGGCGTCACCGGTCTCGACACCGGAGGTCTTCAAAGAAGGCTGACCATTCTCTATCGTACGCTTCTACGCAAGCGGCTCCGCCACTAGTGTAACAACTACTTCCACCACCGCTACCCCCTCGGCGGCCGCCACCTCCGCTGCCTCCGCCGCCTCCGGCCCCGCAGGATTCGCCGAGGTGTCGCCTCGCCGGTCGACGCGTGGCCCCCACTGTCACCGATTGTACCTCCTTCTGAGCCCCAACGCTCAGTGCTAAAGGCAGTCACGAGCTCTCCCGCCCCGGCTACGTCTTCAGATCGGCAAGTCGTCGCGGTCCTGAGGTCCCTCATGAATGCCTTTCGCACATTTCTCACCAGTCTGAATACACCATCTGCGTTGAGTGCACTTCAGGTACTGGAGGCCCTGGATCCAGTACTTGCAAGCCTCGGATAAGCAAGGACCATGGCGAACGTACGTTTATTGAGTGCGGATATCAAAGACGCTTCCATTTTTCAGTGGAACGCCAGAGGACTAATGTCGCGTATTTCTGATCTTCGCCAGTTTGTCTTTATGAAATCTATTCCTATACTAGTCATCTGTGAACCGAACGTATCCAAGCCTGTTCGGATATCTGGCTATGAACTTTTTTTATGAGCCACACTCGGAGATCCCAGCAAAGTCGCTGTCTTCATCAGGCGTGAACTGTCCTACATTCACCATTTTGTGCAACCTTATAGAGGCAATGAGTACGTCTGTCTCACCATCAGAAAGCGCCAGCTCACTTTCACTCTTGTGGGTGCATACATACACACGACATCTCGCTTTCAACGAAAGAAGCTGGATGACATACTAAGCACAACAACGGGTCCACGGGTAATTACCGGTGATTTCAATGCACACCACATGCTTTGGGGAAGCCAAACACCAACATGCGAGGTCGGAGCCTAGTAGCTTTTTCCTCAGACCAAGGGTTGGGCCTACTAAACGACGGAAGCCCCACTTACGTACGTGGAACGAACTACGGCAGTTGTTTAGACCTGACGTTTGTGTCACGATGTTTATCGGGTAGTGTACAGTGGTTCCCAGACATAGAAACTCGTGGAAGCGACCACATTCCGACCTATGTAAAGATAAATGGCTTACGAAGTCCCTTCGATCCCAATGTTATTCGGGTAGCCGATTAGTCCAAGTTCAAATCAAGAATGGAAGAAATTTGCCGGAGCGATGACCTTGAAAATCTAGAGTCCGCCATTGAAAGCACACTCCAAGCCTGCAAGCGTTCCGTCCGGCTGTCTCCAAAAGTGACCGAGTTTGACGTGGAGCTGAAGCGCCTTCGTGCTGTTCGTCGCCGCGCCGAACGCAGATACCGGCGAACAAAATGTCTCGAAGATTTGAGAATTTTCAGACGAACGCAAAAGATCCAGCGCCGCATTGCCCAACAAGCACAACGTTGGAAATCTTTTTGTGACTCGCTCGATCCTCGCAAGCCTTTGTCGAGGATATGGAAAACTGTGCCAGGGCTAATGACTCCCGTACAGCAGCGCTCCCAATTTAAGGCCCTGGCTATTTACCAGAACCGCCTAGAGCTCGAAGTGGCCGAGGTCTTCTGCATGAGGATACTGCTCGCCAGTCACATCCCTGCATCTTGGGGTTCAAGGATGGGCGTCCCATTCTGCATGGAAGAACTGCAGGCGGAATCGGCTGCAAGCGAGCTTCGTCTCCTGGGCCTGATGGAGTCACATATGCTGCTCTGCGTCACCTTGGTAAGGATGCCCAACAAGCCTTGTTGGAATATTTCAACGACCTGTGGTGTGATGGTTCCGTTCCTCAAAAATGGAAGTCCAGCCGCCTCGACCCGCTCCTGAAGCCCGGAAAATCTATGCTGGATTCAATGGCATGCCGACCAATTGCACTTGCGAGTTGCGTTGGAAAGCTGATGGAGCGAATCATTCTTGCACGTCTGGAGTGGTTCTTGGAGCATTACAATGTCTACCCTGATGTCATGTCTGGATTCCGTCGCAAACGCTCATCCATTGACTGTGTTATTGATTTGGTGACTTTTGCGCAGCAGCGGAAAAGTGCGAAGCGCATGTGTGCTGCGTTGTTCCTCGACGTTAAAGGGCCCCCTATGACGACGTGGAGCACGATGCGATTCCTAAAATACTACAGGCTGTGGGGCTCGGTGGCCGGGTCTACCAGTTGATACGGAACTACCTAACAGGAAGGTCATTCTTTGTTATGACTGCCGATGGGCCGACATCAGCTCACTATACTCACCGTGGTGTTCCCCAAAAAGGAGGCCTCCTGAGCCCCACACTTTTCAACCTTACGCTAATTGGCCTGACTTCTTGCCTTCCAAGGAGGGTTCACGTGTCGATATACGCCGACGATATATGTGTTTGTGCAGATGGAGTGACTCGTGGCATGTGCGCGCCCGACTGCAAAATGCCGCTGACTTGACGACCTCCTATCTACACGGACAAGGGTTGTAAATATCCAGCACCAAATGCGCCGTGCTTCCGTTTACACGAAAGCCTATGCATGCGTACCCTTTGTATATTAATGGCGAAAGGGTGTCTTATGTGAGAAATCACAAGTTTCTCGGCATAGTTGTCGACAGAGGCCTTTCTTGGAGCGCTCACGTAAACATTATAAAGAAGAGGCTCTCTGCAGTGGTGCATGTGCTCCAACTCATCAGCGGCAAGACGTGGGGAGCACCAATGAAGTCAATGTAACAGCTATACAACGCGCTGTTCTTGGGCTGTCTACGGTACAGTTCTCCTGTCCTTTCTGGAGCGTGCCGCACAACTACTCGGTCACTTCAGGGTATACAAGCTCAGCCCCTGCGAACCTGTCTTGGCCTACCACGATGTACGTCAACAGCAGCGACCATTGCGCTGGCTCGGAATCACCCTTTGGCAACCTTTGTGGAAGTTGAAATACTCAGGACACATATCAGGCACCTCGCCCGTCTCCCTGATCATCACCTCGCGGGAATACCAGCGACCCGTCCGCGGGCGTCGTTCGCAAGGGTAGTAGCTTCCCACAACACCAGCATTCCGTCGAACTATACGCCAGCGATGCGACCGCTCCTTCCGCTGTGATGTGTGATGCAGCCGCGTATGTGCCTAGATATTCCAGTAGTAAAGAAAAAACGCGATCTTCCCATACCGGCCCTGCAGCAGCTAACTTTGACGTACCTGCGCGAGACATACAATGACCGAACACATGTATACACCGATGGCTTGGTAACATCGTCGGGTTCTGCCGGCGCTGTTATTATTCCGCAAATGTTACTGTCCAGTCAATTCAAGATAGCCAATCCTACAACCTCCACGGCTACAGAACTTACGGCCATCCGTTGCGCTCTTCGTACCATCGAGCGAAGTTCGTGCCGCAGATGGGCTATCTTCTGTGATTCGAAGGCTGCACTTCAGTCACTCCAGTCACCCCTGTGCCGGGGACCTCCCGAACAGCTACTGACAGAAGAATGGTGTACGACCGTGCTACCCAGGCGGGTCATGATGTCACCCTGCAGTGGCTTCCCAGCCACTGCGGCATTGTCGGCAACGAAAGTGCGGACGCTGCCGCCCGGCTGGCGCAACAAACAGCAGCGACTGTGCTCATCCCATTTTCTAGGACGGACGCAGCTAGGGCCATCGGCATACTTGCCCGGGAAACAGCAATCTCCCAATGGCATCCAGAAGAATTCACATGTGCACGCATTGATGCCCTTGACCCGCACCTGCGGCGTCCCCTTCCACTAAGCCTCCCACGGTCTGACGCAACCCTTTTTTGCCGTCTCTGGCTGGGGGTGGCGTTCACAAATGCTTATTCATACACAATAGGAATGGCAGCAAGTGAGGAGTGCGGAACGTGTGGCACGCCGGAGACGATCCGGCACGTTTTATGCGAGTTCCCGTGCTACTCGCCTGAAAGAAAAAAGCTGTCGTCAGCACTGAGAAACCTGGACTCTCGGCGGCCATTTTCGAAGGAGAAGATTCTGCGCTACTGGCCCTCTCTGTCATCCGCTCAGAAGGCGACTAAGGAACTTTTACGCTTTCTACGGGCGATGAACTTAAACACCAGACTATAGACTGAACGCCTCCAGTGTCTATCAGTGTCAGAGCTTCAGCGCTGGGCGTACGTGTCTACTCCAACTTCTCTTCATTCTTTCTTTTCTCTTTTTTGCCTATTTTCCCTTTCCCACGTGCAGGATAGCAAACTAGGCTCTAGCCAGGTTAACTTTCCTGCCTTCCTTCTACACCGTTCCTTCCTTCCTTCGGGTCTTTAAGGAAATAAAATATTATGACGACAATGATGATAATATGATACACTACACCCGGAACTACACCTTCGCACCAGAGCGGAAACTACTACAACAGTGGCAACTGCCGGACGATAAGCCGCACCGTATACGCTTTGAGGATATAAGTCGTCAACGAATACTCACAGCTCGAGGTACAATAAGGTTGAAGCTGCTTGGCACGTCTTTAGGCCTAGCGTTAGGGCTACCAAACATTAAATATGCGCCTAGCAATAGGGATTGGCCGAGGCTCCTCTTATTTATTTATTTGTTTTATTTATTTATGAATACTGCAATCCCTATTAGGGATTTTCGCAGAGTGGGTTACATGAATTACATGAATGATCATATACAAACAAATTAGTACTACGACCTCTTAGTCGTAGTAACGAGAGAAGGGAAACACAAAGAGGAGAAATGACGACGATGAAAGCACTTTTGCACTCGCGCTTTGAGCTACAGAATCGCAGGTGCCCTCTGTACCTTTATTGTTGTTACCATTGTTATTATGATTACTAAACTGTTATAGTTGTTGCTGGTAGTAGTAATAGTAGTGGTAGTAGTAGTGCAGTGCTGGTGGTAATGGTGGTGGTGGTGGTGGTCATAGTATAGTAAACTGCGTGGAGCTGCATTCGCACTGTTTAACATGAAATCATTCGTGCCGTTTCCAGTAAAAAACTTACGCGTGGCCTACCACTGTGCATGCGCCCTGCTCATGCCGCTGAAAATACCCTATTGATAGCCTGCTTAGAAATTTATTCCTAGGTCTGTGGAATAACGGCTCCTCTTCGGTATTTGTTTTTAGGGACAGCCACTTGAAGCATTCTTGTATGTATGACTTTTTCGAACATGAACGCGTCACATGACAGGTTCTGAGAAAGGAACCTCGTTTTTCTGCAACCATCCTTTCGGGAAAGCAACAAGATACGGAAAAGCAACTATAAATGTGCGTGTGTGTTCAGATACGAGCATCGCCACACTGCCCCATTTACTTTTGTATTTGAAATTCCGTTTGCACGCGTCGGTTGACCACAAAGAAGAAGTAACTGAATGGTGTTGTGGATGATGAAGCTGAAGGCTGCTGGACATATACACCCATGTGGCAACGGAGAACCACATGTATCCTTCCAAGAAGGATTTGCTCTTTTGGCGCTAGCTTTTGCATCCATGCGTGTAGTATTTCTCCCACGAACGCTATACGGCGTCACGATATCATTTTCTCTTGAAGATCTTTAAATTTGCGCCCAGCAAAAAAAAAAAGCAGAAAAACGCAAAATGGCATTGTTTTTTTCCTCTCCAAACGCTGACTTGTTGCGTGTTCCTGAACCAACCGTCATTTGTATTCATTAGCTGTCGATGCCGTGGCGAACGTACTCCTTTTTCCAAGTTTTACTTTTTCCCTGCTTCGGGCATTCTCCTTACGCATTTTACTTACATGCCGTGCCAATGCCACAAAAACAGCCCCACAACGTTGGGATGACCAGACTGGAACCTGCTTGCGAGTTATTTAATTTTTCCCTTTTGTTTTCACTTCATCTCTGACTTTTTTCCACTTCAATCCCGGCTCCATTTCTCAAGGCACCGCCAACACGCTCGACGCCGCGCACTTGAAAGGCGGTGATACAACGCGGCTACCGCTTTAACAAAACGTGCACGTGCCAAGGCAACCGTCGAACGTACGCCTTTCAAGGTAACGCTTATACAGAAAGGAAAAGCGCAAATGAGTATATCTGTCCCTGCGCAAAGGTATACCTACAGCACAAGCGGGAGGTATAGTTCGCGGCTTCGTGCAATGCTCTCCGATAACGCTCGAGGCCAGACGCTACTATACACTTTGTCTGTCACTGACCTCCAATACAATAACACAGTTTTAAGGTGGCGGGGTCATTTTCCCCGGAAAACAATAGGACAAGTAGGCTCCGCCTGTTTCTTTTTTCTCCTGTAGGCTGTTGCAGTGGAGTAGTTCCAAGCTTGGTCGTCTTTACAACGACTTAGCTTGAACTCTCTCTCTCTCTCTCTCTCTCTCTCTATATATATATATATATATATATATATATATATATATATATATATATATATATATATATATATATATATATATATATATATATATATATATATATATATATATATATATATATATACATACACAACCCTCTCTCTCTTGTTTCGCGCCTGACGCGCTGACGCGGAGCCAATGGCCGAGCGTTGTTTCGTAGCTTGCTTCGCTCTGGCGGAAATTCTTGGTGCAAAACGTAGTAAATTCTAAATGTATGCTTCAAGCTACAAATGCAAAAGTTCCTAAACAGTGCAAGCTATTTTTTCAGCTGGTGTCTGGATTACAATTTATTTCCGCAGCTGCGTAATACGTATTTTTAGACGCTGTGCGCTAAACGTGTCACCTTTAGAATGAAATACACTCCAAGGGTTTGATCAGTCTGACGCGGTAAAGTCGGTCAAACAGAGAAAGCCAACACTATCGCTACTGGCTTCGGTTACCTGAAACAAGTTTTAGAAACACGAGAGGTTCGTTGTTTTTGCCCCGTACATGTTCAGCGATTGTATTTACGGGGAGCCCGTTGTAATGCTTGCTTTCCGCGCAGAAATGTCGTACGAGCTCCGTACCCGCAGCTGCTACGTCTATTCAGCTGCGGCTTCGTTTATGTTCCCTTCGTCTGCCTTTTCTTTGTCACTTGTTGGGCAACGCGGGGTGGAGAACGGCTGCCAGTTGTCGCTGCGCACCGAGCGCTCCTTGGAAAGCGAGGCTGAAACTTTTTTGTTAGCTGTTTACTTGCGTTGTTTGCTCTCGCTTTTCCTCCCTCCTACAAGGCGGAGCACGCATCGCTGTGAGTCGTGAGACGTTGAGAAACGATGCGGCAAAGAGAAGAGGACACGTGTAAGATGCCATAGAAGTAAGCGGCCTAGCATTTGTTTTGTGGCAGTCCCTATTTTTTAAATTCTGTGATGGTTACTACCAAAAGTAAACAGTCGTGAAGTTAATATCGCGAGAATCATGACGTAAGTGTCTCAACTCGGCAAACAATGCTGGATTTTCGCTTTGTCCCTTTCTTTTCTGCGCGAAATGGTGTTTCGAAAGCCAGCCATCTTTCACGGGGAAAAGGCAGACATTTTGTAGCTGCTTTGAGGTCACTCGGCAGGAAGCGAATCTTCCGGCATGATTGTTGGCTTCTCACCCGCCGCAGTGGCTCAGTGGCTACGGCATTATGCTGCTGATCCCAAGGACGCGGGTTCGATTCCCGGCCGTGGCGGCCGCTTTTCTAATGGAGGCGAAAATCGAAAATTCCCGTGTGTTCGAGATTTTAGCGCACGTTAAAGATCCCCAGGTGGTCAAAATTAATCCGGAGCCCTCCACTACGGCGCGGGCGCGTTAGACCTTATAATCAATCAATCAGTGTTGGCTCCTCCCGGTGTAAGAAAGAACGGCAATATCCCTCACAAGAATTCTGTTTGGAGCCTACAAGTCCTAACAGAAGTACGACGAAGAGAACAACCAATGACAGTGCTGGCATCAGGGGAAGGGGGAGGGGGGGGGGAGTATATACACCTCCGCAGGACAATCGAAGTGAACGGAGCCTAGCGTAATAACAACGTAAACTTAATAGCAGACGCACACGGTGGCGCACAAATATTTGCAATAGGACGTCAAGATGAACAAGATGGTGGGATTGCATATTTTAAACCAGTGCGTATGCATACGAAAAGAAGGAGCAACACTGGACTAAGACTGATAATTACCTTAATAGCTACATTAGTAGCATTGTACAAGTCGTCTAGTCATTTCCAACACTAAAAAATACTTTCAGCGGTATTTCTGCATGCTATCTAAATAAATCCACTGCCTGTGGGCATCTGTACCAAGGATAAGATAAGTGATTGAACTGTTTCTTATCTTGTTTTCTGTATACACATGCACTCAGTGCACTCAGTGCACTGAGTGCACTGAGTGCATGTGCACTGAGTGCACATGCACTCAGTGCAGCCATGCACCGTGGTCCTCTGCAAGCTCAACAATGATTCTTGCGGAGTGCAAGGCTCGAGGGCGTCTGTGATTTCAACAATTAAATGTAGCGGAAGGGGGGCAATCGGTCGCAATTACACCGCTGCCCTTTTTTACACTTACCCACCACACTTCATACTAGTCTTTGGAGCTAAAGTATTTAATTGCTCTCGAAAGACCGATATGAAATTTTCGAGGTAAGAAAACGCGCTAATTTTTAGTAGCTTCGTTGCTAGCTACGCTAATTTTCCGTCAATTTTTCTACCGTTAGTTCTAACTGTGTTTGTATTTTACGCAAAAAGAAAAATTTGCGGCCTGCATATTGTGTTTCCAAGCTCCCTTTATGCGAGGCATAAAATATTAGGTGCCTTTTTCAGCTCAGTTTGAAAAACCTGCAGCAAAGTTAGTAAGAAAATTGGGGAACCTAGCGAGAATTTGTCAGGAGTTCAGTTCAGCTTGTGTTGTGTATTCCAGAAAGCGGCGCGGTTTTCCTGGTAAAAGCTGACTTATCAGATTGACGATGTCCGGCGAATCCCACACAACGCGCAACAATGGGAATATAAATATATAGCACATGCTGTCGTTTACGTCAAGTAAAAAGTAATGCACACTCCCCGCAATATCACACAAAGGGTAAAAGAAAATACATGACGTATACACTATTCAGAAATAACAATGGACAAAACGCCTTGTTACAACACGTCATGCAAAAAAATGGAGGGTAGACAACCTTACAAGTTATAGTAGGATATAACACATTACACAAAATTCGTGATCAGACGATTACGCAAGATATACGCAAAACAAAACACAAAACGCTTTTGAATAACAAATACAATACCATATTACTGTGTAACAAAAAAGCAGAGAACACTTGCTGCAAATTTCGGGCAAAATTAAGCGAGGTATGCCCTCTCACGTTTTTGCCATGCTGGCTAAAACACCGACGTGCGCGTGTTTATAAACGGCATGAAAGAGGTGCTGCAGCAGTGAAAGTTACTTGTGTGGGCCTCCAATAATGTGATTATGTCTTCGCATTACCATTGCGATGATCTTTTTTTTTTTTTGCTTTGCGTAGCTTTGTCCCTCTCTCCCATTTGCTTCTTTTTCGCCCTTAGCCCTACGTATACGCTATTGGCGTAAATCGGCTTGGGTACTCCCGCAATAATTATCAAGCTCAAATTACTCCTATAGGCCACAGTGCATGCCTCTAACACGTGTTTCTAAGCCGAAGGCCACACCGCAATACACAAGGTCCACTAGAACCGAGGATCGGCCGTGCTGTAGGGAATGTGTGCTCGTTCGCATTCGTTAGGCCCCGGGTTCGAATCCCCGACCCAGAATCCCCCTCTTTTACTCCCTTTGTGCCGTCGGCCATTTTTCAAGCCGTCGCTCTGTCACGCCGACGCAAGACGCTGGATTTGCGCTTGATGGGGCATTTAATGTATTCGTATTATTAAATTAATCATGGCCTTTATTATTGCAGCGCCAGTAAGTCACAAGAATATTCTGGCGCCATCTGTAAGTAGAACTTAACACTAAGGTTCCCCTGCAGCTTCCCTATCGGAATTCGCTGAACGTTTTCTCTCCCCCCTCTTCTCCCCGCTTCCCTGTGACAAGGTGCGAGCAGCTGTCCCGCTCCCGCATAGGGTCCCGCATCCTGCAGCCTCTGCCAAAGCTGTACGGGCCGTACACGGACAACCGGGAGAACCTGCAGTCCAGGAGCTTCAGGAACCTGGACCTGGTGGCGGCCGACGACTACTCCAGGGCCTACACGGACGTGCGCGTGCCCCCAGTGCGCCGGCAACAGGACGTGACTACCGGCAGCGCCTCCCCGTACCGAACGCTGCCTGCCTCGTCGGCGTTGCCGCAGTGGCGGCAGCGGTCCACCCTGGGGCCTCGGTCGACGCCTTTCCAGAGACTCGATGCAGTGACGACGACTGGCAGCAGGTCGACCACGCGAAGGCGGAATGCGGCGTAGCTGTGATAAGTGCATCCGCTTCGAAACTGTTTCCTGCGCGTCCCTCGAAGCGCCGGCCGAGCGTGTGTGCGTGTGGGGCCCTCGATGACGGGTCGAGCCTCCGCGCCGCTGGTGAAGAAGCTGACGAGCCGTGTGAGCGCTCGAAGCGGGACCATCCGGCAGAGTGCCTCTTTTGATGGGCCGGTTCCACCGGGGTCTGTTGACCACAAGCGCGAATGACTTGTTCCCCGCGCGTGTATATAAGGCAAAGCTAGGCGAAGAAAAGGAGCGCTCGCATCCACAGCTGAGAACCTTGTGTGCTTACTTCGGACAGAAGAGAAAGAGGAGAGAGTGTTGCGTGTCACATGCTCGCTACAAGGTTTCTCTCGAGCTTCGTTTCTTTCCGTCAAACAGAGTGTCAAGACGCGTGCTGTGTACCTGTAATGGTGTCTTAACCGGTATGGAGGGTCAACGAAATGGGATGGCGGAGTAGCCTGCGGGCTTCAAATTATATGTCTGGCATTTATACCCTACCCTTGGAAAGTGAGTGGAATACGAGTGCGATGTAGCGGTTCAGCTACGGGGGGCCGCCGCTGATGTCTGCTTTTCTGCTGCCGTTGCCACCGCTGCCGAAAATCGCTCTCTCAAACTGTGGCGCAATTTCTTGGCCTATCTACCTTAAATTGTGCAAAAAGCCAGTAGGTAAGCCTGGTATGCAACGCATTGCGGCTATCGCATAAGAGGAGAGAAAGAGAAGTAGCAATGATTTTGTGAAAGAAACTTTGGCATTTGTCTTGGAACGATCACTAAAGATAAGCCCATCTGTTGGTATGCTTCTAACCGTGGCAGAGCAGCTGCCACTAGACAGCTGGTTATGTATAGTGCATACGTAAGCAGCTGTTGACTGATCGAACAAGTGGAAGTAAATAAACTGAAAACAATATTCTGTATGCGCAGGGTGCAGCGTTGTTGCGCTGGGATGTAAGTGCCACAAAGGAGGAGTAAATAGCAAGCGTTACTTAGGCCGTTAACGTTGAACGTCTATACCTTTGGGTGGGGCAGATCTCAAGTTTCAAACCTTGTGAATGCAAAAACCCAGTCATGTCATCCAATTCCTTTAAAACAAACCTGGCTTCCTAAATCTTCAGTGATAGTCACAAGCGGAATAGGGAGAACATATATTCGCATTCGATCTGCCAAGAAACTACGTTCTTGGCAAGAAACCTAATGCGAACTGGGGAAATTTAAGCCTGCTCAAACGCGCATCATCGTTAAAGGAGTACTGACACGAAAATTTTATGTTACACTTTTATTGCTTTTATCGATGCTTAATGGTCTGGTGAACCTGAAACAGCACTTGTAATACTTCAGCACGCGATAGTTAATTACATTCAACGGCCTGAAAATCGTTTGTTTCGAATTCCCGCGCTTTCATCCCGAAAGGCGCATATGACAGAATCCCGGCCTGACCTAACCGCTTTGTGCGGACGTCACCGGCGCCCGCTTGAGGGGGTGTTGCACCTGCTCGCCGCTCGTGGGGCCGCCCTCGTGAAGTGACGTCACGAGTTTTTGACGAGCTTGCGCGCCACTTCTTTTGGCTTCACGGGATGATGTCACGCTGATGTCCATTTGCTGAGTGCTGCTCCGCGCGCTGCTCTGTCGGCGCGATAAATGAGATCCAATTGAACTATGTTCTTCGCGTCGCAGGCCGCTCATATTTCAGCAAGGGTATTCTGTTGAGTGAAGGAAGCGAACTGTGAAATAATATTAACGCCGAAAATTGGTGTCAGTGCTCCTTTAAGACGACGACTGCCAGTCGCATGATGTTCGATAATGGAGCTGTCCTACTTACCGAACACGGGGGGACCTCTTGACGGCCTCAAGACGATAATTGCTCGCGTCAATTCCTCCGCGGGCGGTATATACGGTATCTTGCACACTGAGTATCTTCAGTCTGAGATATGCGCAAATGTGATGTGGTTCTAGGTAGCAGCGCAGCTGGTGTTATTTTTGCCCCCCTAAAAAAGAAACTCAAGTGCGGGTTTTGGACCACCTTTGAAGCAACCCCTGTTTCATTTCTGGACGCAAAAGTGAGTAATGGAGTCGACCCCAAGTCGCTCGGCAAACCGTCGTGTCGCGCTTGTTGCTCGCATGCAATGTTTCAACTGGAAGTAAAAAGAAAACAAAACTTTCGTGATTTATTTCTCTTTTCTCTTATTCGGGAATCCGTCACAGTCGTGAGAAATTGTAGGCCACAAGACGAGGCTGTTAAGGGATGTGCGCATGGTATTGTTGAAATTGCAAGTAGCTCGCGAATGCGACTGTTCAACCAGTGACGTAGCCAGAAATATTTTTCGATTGTGTGTTATACTACGCCGGTGAAAACACGGATGGAAATAGATCCTGCGCCCCAACAAAATTTTTGTCATTGTTACGCTTTAATAAACCATGCAACACCCTTCCTATTTTTGTTTTTACGTTACACTACCACAGTCGAATCTTATTAGTTTGAACGCGCTTAATTCGAAATTCCGGTTTATTCGAACAGACGCTGCGGTCCCGGCAAAATTATCTCTAGTTTAATGGCCGAAAACACCTGGTAATTCGAACGTCCAAGCATCTAATGTGGTTAATTCGAACATGCTGCGCTCCGAAAATGCCACGACTATGGATTTTTTAAAGACTGGATGCGTGCTTTGGACAGTAAATTTGCCGCTAAAGGCCGGAACGTCCTTCTCTTCATCGACAACTGCACGGCGCACTGCGACCTCGAAGGCCTACAAGCGTTTCAGCTGATTTTTCTGCCGAAAACACAACGGCTGTGCTCCAGCGTCATTCAAAATTTGCAAACTCTTTATAGGCGCCGTATCGTGGAACTGATGCTATTGTGCCTCGACAGCGAGAAAACGTATGCCGACGACATCTATACGGGGATATGCATAGCTTTGCCACTGTGTGCGCTTCCGTCGCTCAGTGCGTACGGCAGCAGCTAAGCGCGGCCGTCTGGACGATGCTGCTACTTTTAGATGATGAAAGTACCACAGATTCAAGCGCAAACTCATCATCGGACAGCAGCAGCAGCAGCGACGACGACGACGATTTGACATTGCATGAGTTTATGTTCGAGCACCTGTTCACCCCGCCGGAGCAGCGACCGAAGGTAGAGTCGTATCTGGAAAAGACGGCGGATGCTGTTATCCTTCGCAGCTAATTTTAGGGAGATACGATGGTGACCCTATCATGGACATGGACATCCGCTCGGCTTCTTCATTCGTCGCCATGCGGAAGGCAGACACAAAACCACCGGCACGTATCTGGCAAAACTGGCGAGGAACAGCGTGCGGAAAACACGAGCGCGCAAAATGCTCCGGGAAGAGAGAGCGGGAAAAGTTTGGTCACATGACTCTTGACATCTCACCCTCCCCCTCTTTTCACTGCTCCCGGAGCAGCGCGAATGTTTCATTCGCGGAACGAAAGCACACGTCCCCGTTACTCCCGTGTGCTGCTCTGGCTGCTCGTTCCACTTGCTCCTTTTTCTTTCACTCGTCAGTCTCGCCATCGTTCGCTCGGTTACGTCGACAACGCGGCTCAGCCCAGAGACGGCCGCCAAAGGGCTGCGGCGAGGGAGGGATGTGGCGCTCAGAAAATTTCAGGGGGTTTCCCGGTGCCGAACCCCTCTGCCCCCCCCCCCCCCCCCTTCCCCACGCCCCTGGCTATAGCGCTCGAGCAGGGGAAGCGCCACTTGGTTACCCTCGGTTATCTATGGCGCACTTTGAGCTCGCCGTCGTTTCTGTTGGGTCCTAAAAACGCAGCATTCCACGAGTTCTGGAAGTATCCCCGGACGGCTTTTAGGTATACACGCAGCGGCAGGTGTCCCTCGGTGATGATGATGATGAATAAACATTTACTATAAAGGAGTAAGGAAAGGGTATGGTCCAGTGGCGTAGCCAGGGGGGGGGGCTGACCGGGCTTCAGCCCCCCCCCGAAATTTTTCCGGCCGTCGCCGTGCTGCCTGTATGCATGCCTGGTACGTCGCCTGTGAACAAAGCTGCATATCCTTCGAAAGTGCCACCTACGCAAGGGTGTTAAGACAAAACCACGGCCGGACTCGACTCTTTTTCCGCGCTGCGGAAAGGGAGTCGAGTCGGGCCGTGACAAAACGAAGCGCCTGAAGGGTGCGAACCGCTGACGGATGATTGCGGAGGGGGGCAGCCCCGAAAGCCACGGCGCCTTCGGGTAAGCTCAGCTCACGGGACACCAAAGGCATGCGTTGTGTCCCTTTGTGCGAGACATGTGACAACACAGAGAATAATTGGCCGGCTGAGTCGTTCTCAGCAGAGGAGATTGACTCGGCCGGGGTAGCAAGCAGTGGTCCGACCTAACCCACGGCGGAAAAAAAAGGGACCGCCGGCCATTGATGGTTGAAGACTGGTACGATGCAGGCCCGAAAGGGAAGAGACGATCTTTGTATGTTAAACAGAACAACGTGCAAGCGGCGGTGGCTGACCATGCACGGCCGCTCCATCTAGAAAGGGGGAGATCAAGCGGCCGTGGGGACACATTGAAGACTCGTGCAAGGTAACTGAAGAATGCGGTGGGGCTACGTAATGAATGAAACCTGCAGTTTAGCTGGATGAATGTCGTGCGCGGGCAGCGGGCCTTTGCGAATGAGACACACAGCAAGGTATGCCCCTCTTCCTCGCGCCAGCGGGCCCTTCATTCTTCCTTTTAAGTGCGAATGCACTTCTTAAGCGAGCCTGAATCGTCCGCCGCCGTAGTCCGCATAGCAACAGCTGCGGGTGCGCGCGCTCCTCGTCTTCCCTAGCAACGGGGGGAAATGGGCGCGCGCTACTCTCCTCCTCCTCTCTCCGCTCAGTGACTGCGGGTGTTGGGCGCCTCCTCATGGCACATACCCACGTGAGGGATTGACCAGGAATCGACGCATACTCCGGCGACGGTATCTTCGTGCTAACCGCCTACCTCGCCCCCAACCTCTCGCGCGAAGCGGTCCTCCAGTACGTGGACGCGGCCATGGAGAGCGTCTGCGCGCGTTCCAAACCCTCGGATCCCGTCGTCTTGGTCGGCGACTTCAACGTCGACGTCCGCAAGGACGGATAGTGGTTGGTCGACTACATGCACGCCACGCACTTCATGTCGTGCGTACCCCTCGACTCGCCCACCACCATTAACGGCGGTTTCATCGACCTGGCCTTTGCGAGAAACTGCCAAGTCCGCACCGTCCTCCAGGACCCTTTGACGGTCCATTTCACGGACCACAAAGCGATCCTTCTAGCAATCACGTACAACGACAATCAAATAGGTGTCTGTGAATAAATGCATCTTTCTTTTAAGTGCGAATGTAACCGTGCATTCGCACTTACACACTCTCCCCCTCGGGGAAGTGCGAGGGAATTTTTTTCACGTTTCTGTCGAGCCCGGGAGGGCTTTGTTGGAGTGGGCTCAGATTGCGCGCACTGAGTGTCCCCTTGCGATGGCGATGTTGCGACAATCAATTTCACCCCTGCGATTAGGCAGCTTTGTTCGGTGGTATTCTCCCTTAACCTAGTAACTGGAGAACAGCGGGTCGAAAAAAAGGCGCGCTGCGGCTCCCCGAGCCAGTCCCAGACTTTATCCTAAATGTGAAGGCACGACGGTCACCAGCCCTACGGCCCCTACCACAGGCAGACGGCGTCGCGACAGTAACAACGATCAGATGGCCATATTCTACCTCGATCACAACTAAAGCCCCTCCATTGCGTCCACGGCCGCTTTTTCCCTGGACGGCGGCTGCCCAGAGTAGTGCATATTCAGGGGCCTGAAACACAACTGCAACATGCCGCGAGGATAGAAGCGTGCCTTGTTTTGAGAAGCTCATGTTCCAAGTGCCAACACCCAAAAGAGGCCTCGAATTGTAAGTCATTTTCTTCCAGCGATTAATCCTTGCATGATCACTGATGTCTTTTGGCGATGGAGCTTGCATTGTACGTTAAGTTCTGCAGTGCAGATCAGTTATGCATTCCTTGATATTTGAGTAATCATTTTCTTATATTTACACGATGCCACAGTACCTTGCGTCTGCGAGCTAGAAATGTGTATCTCGTTTTATTTCGAATGCAGTATTTGCGTTTGAATTGGTCGTTGAAAGCGCCGACGGTGGAGCCGATAGGTGATTTTTAATGAGGGAAAAAGTAAATTTAACTCCTGTACACGCCTAAATATTTTGTTATGCGCGTAGTTGGTGAGGGTTACTGAGAGTGTATCGGGACAGCGATAGTATCAGTACATGAAGAGTGAAAAATATATTTGTTCTGGCTGCAGTTTTAATAGTTTGCTTTTACTGGGACGAAACTCCATGTGAGGTAGCCGCTGTCGCGTTGTGTCCGCGATATCGGGACTTTTGTTACCGCGTTTCATATCTACGCGTGCATCCACTGCTACACCCAATTTTAAACCCATAGCAGCGTGCACAGCGCAAGTGAAGGACCTTCGTACTGCTGGCGAAGAAACGAACGTGCCTTTCTGGTAGGATTTTCCTTTAACTCTTCCTGGCCTTTTTTGAAGTTCTGTGGACGCAGGAGTATCATTAATTCAAGGCCCAATCGGTCGTGCAAGACAACAGAATTTCCAAATTATATAAACGGGCTGCAGCCGCAGGCCCTCTCAAGAACACCAGCACACCTACGCTCTCCTCCTCCCCCCCGCACATACGGGTGCGCGCTGTTGTCTTTCTTCCTGAATCCACAACTGCTACGTATACATTCTAAAATGTTGCATGAAGGGCATTTTGAGCAATCGCCAGCATTTCTTAAGTAACCGAAATTGACCGAGGAATTATCACGGTAAACAACTTTGCAATTTTTAGCCAATCGATCCTGTTGTAGCCTGAAACCATGCTTCAGTTTCAACATCACGGTCGCTCTCAGCCAAGGAAATAGTTTAACTGCGTCATTACTGTCCGCTTCATGCTGAAGCATGGTAGTCTTTGGTCATTCTGTATGCGGGGCCGTGCCAATACGCATGTTTTCTTGGTGCACTCCAGGAAACAAAATGCTGACCTTTTTCGGGCATCGTACCATGCCCGAAGGTCATGCTCGCTCTGCACAGCTGCCCAGTCCTCCGTTTTCTGGTGGACCAAGGAGATTCCCAGCATAATTTCCATTTCCCGCGTCTCTAACGAAAACTACCGAAAACTCCTGTGCGTCCTATACATTCCAGAGCCGCCCATGCTCATGAACTGCAAATACTTTTTTATCGTTTAGCTTTAAAACCGGCAGTTGGCTGAAAAATGGCAGCGAACGCGTCAGCTAAAAAAGTATGTCCTTTCATTAAAGTTTGAAACCAAAATGGTAGAACCGCATTATAACTCTTTCCTCAGATCTCACGACAAAATTCAAAACGCAGCAATATTTTGCTCAGCTTGCACAGAACATGCCTAACCGCAAGAGTATGGTCAGACATCGTCGTCTTTGCGTTATTATTTTTTCTTGCTAAATATAAAGTTCGATACAGCATCGAATGGTGAACTTTGCAGTGACTTGCTCTACCTCATCTGGGAGTGGTACCTAAATGGGGTGGCTGCTCCGGAAAAGTTACTGGATAGTACACGCCTTCAGGCAGACTATAGGGCATTTATGCACAAAGCATTGAAAACTTGACAGGTAATAATGCAAGTATTTGAGAACACCAAGCTCATTACAGCAGAATACATTTGGGCTGTGCCGAAATGTAAACCAGGTCCATTATGTTACAAAGCACAAGATTCTCATGTACGCCTGGAGACCAGATAGAAGCTACGAAATGGACTGCGTTGAGACTCAAAACAGAAGCGCAAATTTAAACTGGCATGACTTGACAAATACTGATGGCTGAATTATTCCGCTTTGCGTGTGGACTAATCCTGCCATGTTCGTGTAATTCTCGCCCTTAACAGCGCTGTTATTGCGCGTGATGTCTGTGTGTTTAGGGTTGATATTTGTTAAAATTATTGCTACAGACATAATGCTTCTTGTATGTATCATTCATAGCCTCTCGTTTTTTTAAAGATAAAACCTGCGCTACACATAACGCAAGTGCATAGATTCGATGTATACTGCACAGAATGAGCTCCATTGGCCTTACACTGGCCGCTACTGTACGGGCGTCGAATGCAAAACGTTTTATTTTGCATCTTGGACAAGAACAACTAAATAAAAAAATCTAATTCTTACGGCCTACGTCATTTTATTGCGGATGTCACACTCACCATACTCCACATGTTGAAATAAAGTAAGTAATTGCATGAAACTATGGACGTTTAATGCAATGTCTGCAGAAGGTTCCCGTGCGTGCAATGTACGTCCAGTATCACGGGCAGAGATTTGCACCACGTGGTCTGCGGATTTCCGCCCAGTTTACAACTTCAGCTGGCACAAATACAATCATAATCAACACCAATATCATGAGAGAACTTTAAAGGGTCTTTTAAAGACAAAATACAACCTTGTTCAATTGAATAGCAACTAGCCTTTGGTAACTCGCACAGCTCCATTCCAATCGCAGGCGTTTTTTTTTTTCAACCGAAGCAATGCAACAAATGTCAAATTTTTTTTTAATTTAGCGCTGCAGTGAAGTGATATCAGCAATGGAGGCCCCTCTACAATCGACCAATCATGTTCCTTGGCGGTGACTTAACGTTGGGCACCAATCGTACAAACAAGATCCTGAACTGTCAGTGAAATCGCCGCCGGAAAGTGGGCGGGGATTCGCCATTGCTTCAAACGTTTAATTTAATATATCGATTATTCCTTTGAAGTTTGCGATAAAACTGGTATCATTGTTATCGGCCTACGGCAGACTTTTTAATGAACCAAACATGTATTTTATCTTGATAGCCTTTAAGGGCGCTTGCAAACTAACGGGCTTTTTCTTCTTGGGGGGGGGGGGGGGGGGGGGGGGGGCGGAGTCAACCTTAGCCCCCCCCGAACAAAAATCCTGGCTACGCGCCTGGTGTGGTCAGTCTCTCATGTCCAGGAGGCCGCAAGAGGACGCCGCTTTCACCGCCCGCGGTCGACCAGCATGGCTTGACCTTCGCGGTCTTCCTCTTCCTCTGCTCACGGGAGGTGGTGGGGGTTAGTTGGGGGAGGTGGGGGGTAGAGAATGCGGTCATTCACTGACAAGGTGGAAATGGTGATACGCAGATTTATTTGTGTTTACCTCAGGCGCCATGGTGTACATGTGTGGCGTTGGAACGGCTCAGGCCGCATGCTCGTTTGTGATGGGTTTTGCAAAAGATTGGTACGGGGGTGAACGCACAAAAGAGACAGCTGCTCGCTGCCCTGGGATTAGCGCAAGAGGGTTGTAAATTATCCGGGCGTTTACTTCGTTAGGAGTTGCATGCACGCCTTTGACATTCGACGCGGAAAGAACAATGTACACCTGCATTAGAAACCAGACTTTTACTTCATTTTTATTTCTGCAGTCCCATGGGGCTATAGCAGGAGTGGGGCAGATAACGCATACATCACTGGTTGCAAACAGCGTACACCGAAACCGTTCAACAAAAACACACGAAAGGAAAAATAAGCAGCAACACTCCAAATATACATTATAATAAACACAAATAGTCTCGGCCTGAATACAAGGAGAAGAAATAGCGGATGGGAATGCAGTCAAAGAAAAAGAGCGGGGGGAGTCGGCAAGTAAGTTGCGTTCCTCTATGGCACATGAAAAAAAGCTGTATTTGAAAGCTGGTGCTGGCGAAGTAAGGGATCAGGTTTAACTTGGACTGGCTTCTAGTGGTGTGTGGTTCGGGCAGAGTTGTAAAGGAATACTGAGAAAGGCTACGGGCGCCATTTATGGTGCACTGCAGACATTTCAAAGACTCAACGCGCCTGCGCTCTGAGAGTGGTGCCACATATAAAGAAGACTGTTGAGTACAAGGAAAAATAACGGTCGTAGCGGCGACAAAGTAATTGTACAGATTGGTTTTGAATCCCCTCAATTTGATTGAGTTCCGTTTTCTTGTAAGGGCTCCAGACTGGAGAGGCACTTAATTTAGTGTCCTTGGGAGCGTTCCTTAGTGTACAGAGGAGGTAACCTAACCTCTAAATGCTTTTTTGCAGATGTAATCAATGTGTAATGACCAAGAGAGGTCCGGGGTGGCTATGATTCCTAGGTACTTGCATTCTGTGACCCTTTTCAAAGTTGTACGTTGACGGCGTGATAAGAAGGGAAGGAGTGAGGACTGTTAGTGAAGGACAGTAGAACCGTCTTGCGGAAGTTAATTTTCATATCCCAGCTATCACAACACCTGCAAAGTTGTGCGAAAGACTCCTGCAAGTGGCACTGATCTGCAGGTGAAGTGACTGTATGGTACAAAATTGAATCGTGAGTATCGAGGCGAAATTTGCACTCAATGTCAGGCGGCAAATCATTAAAATGTAGGGAGAGGCTGCAGATACCATATACAGCGACAGCCAGCCAATGCCGACCGGTCCCGCGCTTCTGTGAACACGGGGCGACGTTTAAACAATTTTCCTGAACTATATAGGGCCGTAAAGTTATCCCCTTTCGATGTCCGATATGGCTTCCAGTCTACAAGTCTTTCGATAAACATTTTCCTAGCGCTCAAGCCATTCCGATCCGAAGGACTCTGCCTGAAGGCAAACGTATTCGCATTCTCTCTCTCTCTCTCTCTCTCTCTCTCTCTCTCTCTCTCTCTCTCTCTCTCTCTCTCTCTCTCTCTCTCTCTCTCTCTCTCTCTCTCTCTCTCTCTCTCTCTCTCTCTCTCTCTCTCTCTCTCTCTCTCTCTCTCTCTCTCTCTCAATCTTGGCCGTTTGTGGACATATATTTCTTTTTTTTATGTCCAGCCTCCGGCCCTCGACGTAAGCTTTGCGGCGCAGAACGTTCGCCTTTTTCAAGAGGAGAAGAAAGGCAGCTTATCATCATCGCCATGTACGCGCCGCGATGACGAGAAAGCACGTTGGGATTCTTCCGAGTTCCCGCGAACAAAAAGAAAAACTCAAACAAAACTGAAAGAAGATTGCTGAGGCGCGCACAATACAGTGTAGCAAGTGGCCGCCTGAACGAATAGCTCCCGAGCGAACCGGCGTTGAGCGGTGACTACAAATCTCGTCCGGCGCCTTCCGCGTTCGTCCGGCGGAGGCCACTTCTCGGAGTCTTCTCTCGTTTCTTGCGCCTCCTCCTCCTCCTCTCGCCGGATCTCCAAACCCGTTTCCGCTGGAAGAACAATGAGCTCACCTATGTGTCCCCGTCGGGGCCCCCGCTTGCAGCATCCTCGCATTGCCCGTTCCGCACCGCCGCGTTCGCGCGTCGGGACTATCTGCAAAGCGCGGCGGCGCCGGCCAGCATGGAAAGCAGACGGCGCTTTCCTCGCGACAACGTGCACTACGAGTAGTGAAAGGCCTTTCGACTGGTCGCGAAAATCCGGAGTAAAAACAAATGGGTGCACTCTTCTATTTATGACACGAATGATTAGGGAAGCTGAAGAGACCACCGTACAAGAGTAATACACATAGGATTCGTTATAGTATTATTTGTATTGTTACGAACGTATTGCCCAGCAAAGCTCGGCAGTGGTCTAATTGTTTTTTCATCACATTGAAGAGTGTAGGTGCGCTGTTTGACACAGCTAGCGCACCTACACATTTGCAGTAGTAAGCAGGACGCTGTGCAAACAAAAGCGAGCGCAAGATGGCATATGCCGTCGCCTCGATTCAAAGCGGAAGCCTTTCGTCCCCATCATCATCATCACTAACATCGAGACCAAACGAGTGTGAGAAACTAAACGCGATCGTTTCTAGTTTGCGAGTTAACATGCTTGTGAGGTAATTCGGTAAATGAAACCTGTTACGATTGTAGTTTTACCCTAGGAAACAACCGTGAGGCTGTTAGACCGCATTTCACGGCGGTTTCATGCAGCTTGGTGAGGCTGTTCGAATGACTTCGGAAGCGGAAGCTTACTGTTTTGTTTGTTTGTTTGTTTGTTTGTTTGTTTGTTTGTTTGTTTGTTTGTTTGTTTGTTTGTTTGTTTGTTTGTTTGTGTGTTTGTTTGTGTGTGTGTGTGCACGCGCGTGCTGCGTGTGCATGTGCGTGTGCGTGTGCGTGTGTGTGTGTGTGTGTGTGTGTGTGTGTGTGTGTGTGTGTGTGTGTGTGTGTGTGTGTGTGTGTGTGTGTGTGTGTGTGTGTGTTCAAATTGCGACTGCCAATGATACCTAATGAGATAAATATGCCCCGGATTATGGAGTCTGTGACCAAACGTTGTATAAGTTGTTTTGGGATGGCTAGATTAAGAGTTACAGCCATTTTCTAGAACCGTACTCGTCCCGTAAAGGATCGTGTATCGATGGTATACGGGAATCGCGAAAGGTTACGACTGCAATTTAAATGAACGGTTAGAAGAAAGGCTTCAAATTCAGCGCACTGATAGGGTCATCTTAGCGTTCACATGAACTGCTCTTTCGTTATAAAGTTAGCTTTATGGCGAAGCCTATTTGCTGGCGGACGACAACGGTCGTGAAAGCCACCACGAGGTCGGCTTTAGAGCACTTTGTTAGGGCCGTATGCAGCGTGGTACTCACGCGTCGTTCCTTTAACTCCGACATAAAGTACGAAAAAGAAATACAGGAGTCAATGCAGTTTTCGGTACAAGCATCGGACGCGATTTTCTTGCCTCTGAAGTGGAACTGACCGTGAGGTTACCGGCATTAACGGACACAAGCCGTTTAACCCAAACAAAGGTTTCACAGATCTATCGCTGACTTTCTATAATAATGTAATATAATACTGCTGCTGTCGTTATGGGAGTAGCGGCAGCGTCTGATTCACTCTATTCAACCACGGAGAAATTTGAGGCGAACGTCGTGGCGACGTCTGCTGCCATCGGTCAGCCTAGCTTGTAACACTCTTCGGTGCTTCTCTAGCACAAATAAGCAAGCGGTGGTCCCGTTCGGCTGATAGCAAGTAGTGGTCCCGTTCGTTCTCGACGTGCGCCGCACAGCCATGAAAAAAAAAGACCTGGCAGTAAAAACTGGCCTTCTGGCAGTAATTACCCAAACGTAATGCTGTTGCCAAGGCGAAAGCCTAAAGCACTCCATTCCGCGAAAAAAACGCCATTCTGGTTGTCCAGTATGATGGCCACCACTGTAAGCATTGAATAAGAAACAAATTTGGGTAATTGCGCGGGATTTGAATCCGGGTGTTTATTCCCAAATTAAAATAAAATTACAATCATACATTAATGGTATGAGCATCACAAATTATTGCCATAATCATCAGCCAACGTTGTAACAAATTCCCTCACTGCTAACATCACCGCCTTGCCAGCGTCACGGGAGTCCGGCCTGACTGACCAAGGGGCCTGGACCCGCATATACTAGCGCTGCAGGAGCCTTGCGCAGTTGGATGTTTCGCAAATATTTTTTCTCTCTCTCTGCTTTTCTAGCTTCACTGCAGCAAGAGTGTACTTGCTGGGAAGCATCCCTTAGAGGAAAGTCTATATGATGGTGATATTCGTAAGGACGTTTGAACAGCCAACACCTACAAGCACAGTCTGTAAAGAAGATGTCAATGTTGCGAGACGGGCTCACAACAAGCTCACCTTTTCATGACAAGTTTACACCATGTTACGGACGAAAAACCAGAGGGAACGCTTGTTTGAGCGTTAGCGCTTTGGGTATAAATAAGACCCCCCCCCCCCCCCCCCCAAGCACTGAAGTTCATTCCTGTTGGAGCAGCGAATCAATGCTGTCACTCTGCTCGAGTCCTGTACTGTAACCTCGCTCGTCGGGGCTTTGTTCCTGTCTTGCCTCGGCTCATCTCTCGCCAAGCAGTAAACAAGTTAGGTTTTCCTTCGGCTTCTTGTCGCCATCTTCAAGGCAGCAACATTTTCTGGCCACTCACTCCATCACGCTACCACACGCATGCTGGAGGCTACGGAGCTCGACTCGGGGACGCCTGCCCGAATGCAACAATCACGAGATTGGACCAAAAAGGAAGGTGTGAGGTTACTGACGAGGGTGAGTCTATAGGAAAGGGGAAGAAAGTGGTGCTTGTCTCGCTGTTGCCATGTCGGTCGTGCGTGCCGAACGTTTCGCAATTCTCCGAAGCGCTCGACTATACATCGATTCGTTCTTCACCGCGCACAGACCAGCGGAACCAATCCAATACTGCAGCGGCTCCCTAATAAAGGCCTTTGACCAATCTCGTCTCATTATTACTTTATTGACAGCCTATACCAGCATTTAGATGTCTCCTCTCCACCTGTGAGAATGCATTTACGACGTCATTTGCAGCGGAGCGGTGAGACACACGGCAAATATTGCTTTGGTTCTTGGTCCGCCCCGTTGGCTCATGGCTAAAGCGTTGTGCTGCCGAGCACAAGAGTGCGGGTTCGGTCCCGTCCACGGTGGCCACGATTCTGATGGAAGCGAAAAAAGAAAACGCCCGTTGTGGAGATATCGGGGCACCTTGGAGATCCTCGGGCAGTCAAAGTTAATCCGGAGCCCTCGCCTCATAGCCCAGGTGTGGCTTCGCTGCGCTAATCACCCCACAGCCAGCCTGTCAATCACTGAGAGCCGCAGAAATAAAGCAGTGTCAGACACCGAGTGAACACCGACGTCAGCCCCTTGCGCAGTAGTTTAATCAAGGACAGCAGTAAAATAAAACGTGAATTCATGAACCATAGCGCACAACAACAAAAAACGCAAGCAGCTACACGAAATAAAACCCGAACTGAACCGGTATTTTTCTTCCTTTTTTAACAGCGAAGATGGTTAGCAAATTGTAATTTTTCTTGTCCGCAGTTAAAAATACCAGGACATTGCGGAGCGCGCGCACGTGAGCGCCTTCCTCGCGGCGACCTCCCGGCAGATAAAAAACCAAGAAAATGCCGAGCGCTCATGTGCGCGTGCCTTGCGACGACTTCCCAGCGTCCCCGGCGTACGTTTCTCAAGGCAAGCATACCCACTTATTGGCCACGATTGGCCAAAAAAAATCTCCTGCGTTCGCCGTAATTGTGACAACACTTGCTCGGAACGGGAAAGGCACGGCCCTCCAAAGTGGTGTCAAATGATTATCACCTCCGAAAAACATTAAGCATGCTCACACTTATGGCAACAATTGTGGAGTAGAGGGCAGCGAAGAAGAAGCAAATGGGCTGCAATCGTGGACTGAAATCGTCGTGATGGTCGTGAATTAAGGTTGCGCGCAGCTTCGCTACCTTCGAGTCTTACGCGTTAGTGTGAGCTTCCTGGCATTTTTCTTTTGTTCGACACCCTGTTTGAATGCAAACAATGTGACCACCTAGTCAAGGTGCGAATCGCGTACATCACGTGACTACAAAAGTTGCGCAAGGAGAAGACAATGTGATTCTGAACAACAGTGGTCTAGGTAAAAATTGTTAGCGTGGTCAAGGTTTTCGCAAATTCAATTGATAGAGCTAACGAAACAGCGGGGTAAAGGTTGGTAATGTGCCGGAAAATTCGATAATAAGTTCAAGACTTTTAAACACATGATTTTTAACGAAAGGACGTAAATGAAGAGGGTGAAAATTCCTCCTGAATTAAGGATGATAAAGAGCAACAAAGAGAAGCAAAAAAATAGTTTAGACAGTAAAAACATTTCGAGCTTCCTGCATGTAATGCACTGTAGAAATATGATCCGTAGAATAATTAAGCTGGAGAGTAAACTAAACAAGATAAAGAAATAAATAAAAGGGGCTATGAAAGCAGCAAGAATTCAGTGTCGATCAAACAAATGGGGAGTGTTCGGTAAACCGACGTTCTATAAAACGGCGTTTGATGAACTAGGCATTTCTTTAAATAAACTGGGTTTGACAAAACGGCTTGCGATAATTTATCTGGGAACCGAGTAACGAAAGCACGTTTCCAGTGTTTCTACCAAGGTGTACCAAGCCCACAAGTCGCCATTGCTGCCTTGTTAATGCTGAGTGCGCTCAACGAAGCGCATGAACTCAAGAAAGCGGTCTGGTCGTTCGTACACGGCGCTCTACCTCCGTCTGTTTGCACTCTTTCTGAACAGGCTCGGCAAGAGGGGAAACGCACTGCTGGCGCGCGGCACGCCGTCGTCTGGGGGAATGTCCGAGCACATGTGCCGGGCCAGTGCCGGCGTCAACACTGTCCCGACTTGTAGCTGTCTGAAGAGCACGTTCCCGGCGACGGTGTGTGCTGTGTGTGCGGGGTGGAACTGGCCACCCTGGCCCACATACTTTGGAACTGTGACGAACCTGTGCGGGGTGTGCGGGGCCCCGGCCCGCTACCACCGGACATCGAGAAGTGCATCCGCTCGACGGATGAGGGCGACCAACTATACGCGATCCAGCGGCTCGAGGAAGCCCTGGGCCGGCAGAAGCGAACGGGAGACCCTCCTGCTGGGGAGCGCTCCCTAGTAGCCGAAGCCAAGGCCTGGGTACCCCTTGAGGCCCAGGGTAGGCGGGGGCGGTGAAGCCCTGCGTGGTGAATCCCGCCCCCCTCGCAGGATTTATTAATAAAGGTCATTTTCTCTCTCTCTCTCTCGTCTGGGGGACGCCGTCTTGGTTTCCGGACGTTCTGGTTGCCTTCGAATAACAGCTCAGGAAGAATCACCCATGACGATCATTGCGCCATTGGAAACCAACCAAAGGAACGGAGGCGAAGAAGGCGGAAATCTGGCGACCCGAACATGCATTGCGGGACCTTCCTAAAAGCAATCGCTCATCCTTTACAGCACGGAACCAGCCCCGCCGCCCATTGACACTATACAACAAGTTTTTGCAAATAGAACAGGTAACTGCTTCCTCTAAATTCCTTTATCTCAAAGGCTCGAACTGTGGGCCATGAGGTAACGTGCATGGTAAAGCACTGTACACAACAGACGGCCTTGTCCTTCCGCCACCCTTAACCCACCCAAAAATGTTCTGTAAATGTTTAAGAACTTTTTTAGCTCCTCTTTTTAACGTTTGTATAAGGATGCCCCACCTTTTCCGTTATGATACCCTGCAAAAAAAAAAAAAAAAAAGAAAGTTGGGAGCAAGGAAGCATCCGATGAGAAGGCTGTTTGTTGTCAGTTGGACGGAATGGCGTTCGACGTAGCGGCATTCGGTGGTGCCTCCTTTTTGTTTGTTTCTTTTTTGTTTGTTTCTGCCCGAAGGACGTTAGTTTCACAGAAAAAAAGATAAGTACTGAGCAACTTGAGCTTTCACCAAATCATCAGTGGCGTAATAGGAGCATACTGACAACTAAGTTATTATGGCGTCAGCTCCATGTTAGCCTTCAAGCGGTGCGATCGAACGGAAGTAGCGGCACTGGCGGTGGCTTTGGCCGACCGCCGCCAACCAGCCAAGCGCCGGGGATGTCGCTGGGGCCGGGAGAGAAGGGCTGGTGAATCGCCACTGCATCATCTGTTCTCCTCATTATCTAGCTTGATCGTCCGAAGTTTCTGTTAAAACTTCACCAGTGTTGTTAGGGCAAGGAGTCTTTTTCGTGAATCAAACGTGTATTTTGTAACCACGGTCCGCGCAGACAAAACCAGGCATCCATCCTCCTCATCCAGCTTTATTGCGCGCGAGAACAGGCAGCACTGTCTCGGCGGGCAACAACAGAACGCCTTCCAACGTTCCTCCGATCATCTCCCGTTTCTAATCGCTGCGGCTGATATCCCAGTGGGGCAGCATATATTTGCATCCTCTCCTCTCCGCCTTCCTCCCCACTTATCTGCGCACACCGCTTGAGCCGTCATGTCGAACTCGGGCTGTTCGTCTCAAAGAGTATCCAAGTGAGCGCTAGAATGAGTGAACTGCGGGAACCCTGATTTTACATCCAATAATTCGAATCGATTTGGCATTTCAATTATAAAATTTAGAGGTTCAACGGGGCTTTATAGCTACTATTTCCAAATCACTTCCTCCGATTGGCAGTTTAACTCGTCCTTTTTTGCAAGGTCCCACCGCAATCAAACTAACGAGTTTAATTTTGGACAGCGTCGCCAGCAGTCGGGCTATCCCCGCAATTATTCGATTGAACAGCATGAATTAATTACTCAGGTTCACGTAACCTTTTGGTTGCACACGAGCTCATCAAATCATTATTTCTTTTATACCACCCATGGCTCTCCAGTGGCAAAGGGATCGTTCTGCAGTGTCCGAGGACGCGGGTTCGATCCTGGACGTTTTTCTGGTGGAGACGAAAAGCGAAAACGCCCGTGCGTCAAGATTTCGGCGTCCGTTACAGATCCCCAGGTGGTCAAAATTAAAAGAGTGGGGGTTCCGGCTAGTTGACAGTCCATAATGCTCTCACAGCAGAAACAGACAACGCACAGAGTAAAGATCGCCACACGCAAGCACTAACTTCCACATAACTTTTAATGGAAAAGACGCGAGATATGGCGCTATCTCACCTGATGTTTCGTACAAGCTGTAAGTTTGGTGTTGCAGGAAAAAAATACCGATAAAATGCGGATCGCTCTTGAGCGAGTGCCTCGCGGCGACCGCCGAGTCCCCGGCTCGTGCAGTGGCTTGAGAAAAAAAAAATCTCCAAAATTCTAAGACACATGCACCCGGAATACAACAAAGGGAGAAGACAGGCAAGAACAAGATACTTGTGCAATAAATTTACCGACAACCCGGATGTCTATTATACAGACTTTGCAAGAAATCCCGACCGCCAGGCCCACGTTGCAGCGGTCGTGGGTTCCGAAGGGACAACAATGTCAGCTTCAACAGTCCGAACAGCCGACACCGATGTCGCAGATGAGACAGCCATCACCCTAGCGGCCACTTCCAGCAAAAAGCCAATATTACAGTCATCACCCAATCACATGCGGGCGTGCCGGCATTTCCTATCAGGGCGAACATCTCCGCATGCGCTCACACTTCTACAACACGCCAAACTCTACCGACCATTCACATTGTTTGGAAGCCTGGTCACGCCTCCCTCCCTGGGAATGAGGCATGCTCACGCCGCTGCCCTCGACATTTTACACCGGGAATTCCCAAGGGACGCCGGCGACACACCTTCAATCGCCTCGGCCAGCCACTGTTCCAAAAACATACACGGACATCTTATACCATTATCGCCGGGAACGCCTCTTTTACCCTCCTCCTCACCCGTCACTCAATACACAAGACTCTCGAATTTGGCGCCGAATCCAAACACAGACTTACTACAACATGACAGTTTTACATCACATTTCACCAACTGTTTTTCCCTACAACTGCACAACATGCAATACACCAAACACCCCCTATCACCTCGTATGGGAGTGCGTCAAACATCCCAACCCAAATCCACCACCTACATTGGATTGGAGCAGTGGGAACACAGGCTGTCCAGCTTCCAGCTCGAGGATCAGGAGTGCCTGATCTCCCGGGCGAGGGCTGCTGGGGTGCCTCAAGGCGGCCTGGACTCAGGCCACTCTCCTTTCCTCCTCCCCTTTCCCCTAAAAAAAAATAAATGTTTAACAAATGGCCCCGGAACAAATGGCCCGGAACTTATGGTTCCGGAAATTATGGCCCTTGAACAAATTGTCCCGGGCACCTCTTCGGGCAAAATGATTCCGCAAAACCTTACGTTGGTGCTTTCAAGTTGCTGCATCTTGCTGAAGTGTTGTATCGCCTTCTGTAACAAAAACTGTCAGCAAAGCATAGGTTCATTTTAGTATGCTTTTTTGCGCACATGCATATGCATGGAGTAACACAGCTGGCCTGTTTTCGGTATTTTTTATTTGTGTTTCCGCCGTTATTTTCCGCTTTTCATTTCATTCTTCGTTTGTTGTAGATGTATTTTTATTTTTCTTTAGTAGTTTGTAATATTTTATATTTCTTTTGTATTGTACTTATCAAAATTCCGCACTACAACTTATGTCTATTTACGCTATTGTAACTGTTAAACCGTTGCATCCGCTAATTATATATTTTCGCTAGTTCTTTCTACGGCCCTTTAAAATTTTCTCGGTCACCTCCACACTCCCTTCCTGATCAGGAAAGATAGTTTGACAAATTTCTGCTAAAAAGGGCAACGAGGGCCAGCTCCAGCAAAAGAAATATTCTACCGAAGCAAGCCACCTACACTTCCCCCCCCTTCTTCCAGCAATGGTGCAGCTTCGGCGTGGAAACCAACCAGACTCTGAAAATTTGAGAACCGGCAAGCGAGGCACGCTACCGCGGCAACTTGGAGACGGCGACAGGCAAAACGCGATCACCCGGTCGCCGGCCGGCCCGGTCGCCGGCGCACTGTCATGCCCGTGCACGTCCCGCCGGGCGCGGGCATGCACTCGGCTGCAGTCTGCGTCAGCCGCAGTGGACGATTCTGGAATGTTCCTCGGCCGTGCGGTGCTTTGCTGAGAACTATGGGCAGCCCAGGCAGTCGTAAGCCGGGCGTGATGAGTGCGTGCTTCGTGCCGGTCCTTTCCTGTTCCGTTCGCGTCTCGACCTGTCGCGAAAGGCGTCGAAGCGGGCGCTCGCTTCAAACCCAAGCAGCGGCGGGAAACGCTCCTGATGCAAGCAGGGCACTTCCAAGGATCCATGACGACGCTACGGTGAGTAACATTTCCTTCCTTTATTTTTTTACGTGCGCGGTGGGCTGTCGAAGAATGTTACGCGCCGAGGCTGTATTTAACATAGCTGCGGGTTTAACGTATAACTGGGTTTTGAACACAGCATAAGGCTGGGTTCAAACTGTTGCCGGAACTGTCATAATAACTAACAGGTCTCTTCGATTTGGCCTGCACTTTCTGCACGAGTTCCGAATGAGTTCAGCCAGTTCAGCGCAGGCGCCGCCACTGCAGAACCGGTCCTGCACTTTTGTCGTCTGCTTCTGCACCTCCTTTCGGGGAAGTGCAGGGAAAGCCGTGAACTCATCCTGCACTCTCTGCACCGTCGGTAAATCGAAGAGAAAAGTGCAGGCGGTGCGCGCTGCGCTCGAAAATCGAAGAGGCGAGTGCTGCACTACCTGAATGAGTGCAGCGAGTGCAGCAAAATCGAAGACACCTAACATTTCACGTTTCAGCCAACCGGACTGCGTGACATGCCGTTTTTTTACGTTCATATAGGTTATGATGTGGCTTTCGCGTCGGTAGTCTGAGGGTGTTTTTGTGTTTTGTGCCTTCACCGGAAAAGCAGTCGTCGCACCCTGGAATCGAACCTGCTGCCTCGAGCTCAGTAGCCCAACACCTTACCCGCTGAGCCACGTACCGCGGACGCTCCTTTTTTGCTCTGAAATTTCTCGCAACTGGCACTCCCGCAAAACGGTATGCTTGATCAATACAAAGGTTTGATTGACCTTTTCAAGTACCTAACGAGACTTGCTCTGCTTATTGTTTAGCGGTGTAGTCGTATACGTCGGTGATTTAGTAGACTTATGCCAGTTGGAGTCGTCGATTTGACGTACGTATCAACTTGTTCATTAACAAATACAACACTCATATTAGGTAACGTCTCCCTGTCTGACTAGGTAATGAAAAAATACAGCGTGGATGTAGGAAAAGGGCCTCTGTACTCTGATTTACTCATTCTAAGACATTAACTACGAGCTGCGCTGTTTAATTGTGCGTTAAGGCATAAAGTTGGGCTAGTTGGTTATCTGACTGCATTTTACTAGCGAAAAATAGACGCGGACGAAGAAGAAGTACACAGGACACTCTAGCGAGTGTCCTGTGTGTCCTGTGTACTTCTTCTTCGTCCGCGTCTATTTTTCGCTAGTAAAATGCAGTTAATTATGCGATTTAGGCGTTTAGAAAAAACGGGGGTGGGGGGGCACTTATGGATCTTTATCCCTTTCTTCTACCCCCGAAATGCAAACACTTCTTTAGGCGGGGAAGTTTATGAAACACGGAACGAAAGTTCCCTTCTGTTTCTCCGCGATTACACTGGCGGAGTGGAGGCAGAGGTGACAGCAAAACTGCCAAAAACGCGACGTTTGATTACATAATCACCCTTATCATTATCCCATTTCTGTCCGCTACAGAACGAAGACCTCTCCTGTAGACATCCAACTGCCCCTGTCTTGCCCCGACCGCTTTATACTGGCTTTTTTAGTCCAGCCTCTCGGCCGGCATCTACTCCGTTTCCCTGCAGGTGATCCACCGCGCGCGGTTGTCACTTCTCCGCGTCACATGTCCAGCTACTTCCCTTGTTTCCCTTAATTTGAGCTAGGATTTCTTCCACTAGAGTTATCTCCCTAATCTACAACGCCCCTTTCTCCCTCGCTGCTATCATTCTTCCTTGCGTGGTTCGTTGGGTCGACCGAAGTTTTCTTTCGATGTGCACAGTTAGGCGCCCAAATTGTACTCCGCAAGTCATCACCGGGAGTACGCACTGGTCCCAAGGCAGGCCATCACTATATATAAGCCCCTTCTGTGGTCCATGAGAAATACCTTTTTACTGCGCAGCACTGCGGTAACTTACGCATAAGTTTGTGCAAGACATATCCTTTATTATCGCGGAAGCGAGGGAAGCTGCACCCCCGCTTTAAAGCAAACATATGTAATGCCCGCGATGGGTTGCAGCGATGCATTCGAAGGCAATAAATACTGCGTGCGTGTGTATTTTCAAATGTTCGAGTTCTTTTATTTTTCTTTTACATCTCCCCTGCCCGCACGAAATGTGCACATGGCGCTGGCTGTGCACCTGCTACAGCACTGAACAATTTTAACAAAGCGGTGCGTTAGCAACGCATGTCGCCATTGCGACGAGCCACCCGGAGAACGTCTGCCCTTTGTAGCACCAACTTGCACCGAGTTGGAGCTACTTACCGCCCACTCAAAGCTATCATTTTCGCCGGTAGTGAACAAGTTCCGAGCACTTGCTAATGGCGTGATGGCACCGTTAAAGATAAACTACCCGTTAGGGCACCACTTGCGGCACTTGCGACTGCTGTTCAGTGGCGTCGCAAAGGGGGGCCCCGGGTGCCAGCTCCGCAGTAAGGGGAGGGGGGTGCCACTTGTGCTTCTCCAATGTGTAATGCGGACTTCGAAAACTGGAAGGCGACTGTAACGACACCGCAGCTATGGCCTACTCAGTTTACGTCTCCACCAGCCTATTCAAATTTGCTTCCTATTGTAGTATAACGGAAGAAAGCGAGGATAATTCTGGCATCCAATAGTATCCGGCTTGAGGCGGCAGGATGAGTGGAGGCGAAGAAGGAACTATTCCTGGAAGGGGGGGGGGGGGGGGGGGGGGGGACGTCGGTATGACTGCGACGCGCGGAGGGGCGTAGCGAGCTAGATTTGTTTTTCAACGAGACGACAATAGGGCTAACGAAGCCCCTTGATCGCGTCCAGGACCACTTTTAGGGCGGCGGACGAGAACACTACGGGGTGGGGAAGCATCATGGCCAACGAGACTTTGATCATGTGTCCTCGCCGGCTTTCCACGTGACTGCTTTTGCGCACATGAGATGTTGTGTACGCGCTCATGGAGAATGTTTAGCTTTTTCTGGCGTCTTTGCGGTGATGCATCGGAGACCGTGAACTCCGGTCAGCTTACCAGATTTTCAGAAGGAAACCTATGTGAAAATGACTTGAAAACAAAAGGGGAGGGAGGGCGAATCTTGAGGAATCTGGGACGAAGAATTAAAACAAAGATGAAAATAAGTGCGAAACATGAAATGCAGGTTGGTGCGAAGGAGCTTAGTATACCGACTGAGTCTGCGTTGCGAGGGGGGCGCAGTGCGGAGGGGGCAGCTCAGCTCAGGTGTCCAGTCGGGCCGTCGCCATTTCCGTCGGTTGCACTTACGAAGCAATAGCGAAGGATCTGAAATCGGGTCGTTGATTTTCGTTCATCGTGCCCAGCGACGCAGTCAGTGCATGGCGATTGCACAAAGATGGTGATATATGGTAGGGGCGTGGTACACTGTACCCATGTGGCGCCGTGTAATTATACTAGAGAAACGAAGGAAGAGCTTTTTGAACAAATTATGGAAGAAATGGAACAATTATGTCGGCATTCACTTTATTTACGTAACTGCAAATCAGGTAAAAATCTAACTTTTTTTTATTCTCCTGTCAGTTAAAAACAAAGTAAATGAGAATTTGCGTGTTTTCTATGTTGCGCACATATATAAAGCGAGTAGCCTTGTTTTTTTTTTTTTCTTTTTATTCCTGGTTTTCGTGAGGGGGTCCCACGCACTTCTAAGTGGAAAAATATTTAAAGCTCATGACTTAAATATTTTGCTTTGGCAGATGCATCTTTAAAGGTGGAGGACGAGTAAAAAAAGGACAGGGCAACAGAATTAACTGCATAACAAAGACATAAACACCTAGTACAATTACTATCTTACACTATTCGACCCGCTTAGTGTAGCCCATGTCCGAATAGGGTCGGGGAACGATACGAAAATTGGGGAGCGTGAGAGGGGCAGTTTCTGTGCCAGGCGACGCGTATGCCGAGTATTTTTTGAATGCTACTAGAAAAAAAATGTCAAAGACTGGGACAAACGAGAGGGCGCCAGGTGTCGCATACAATGTTTTTTAGCTGAATTACCGTCGTCATGCGTTGGGGAGATGAAAAATTTTCGTGAACGAGTCAGGTAAAGGAAGCACGACGTCCCGCTAGCTAAGCATCGCCATGTACAGCGAAACACCAGACCGCAAAATAAACTTCAGTGAAACATTCTGAAAGCGTGACAAACTGGACGAAAAAAAGTGCGGCTTAAGTCCTGCGTATTTAGAGAGCAGCAGAGAACACAACTCTTTCCCTCTGAACCCTCCCACTTGTGTGGACGCAGGCACAGCGAGGCGCTCTGTCAGTGACCGGCGCCACAACGCGACCCCAGTCACCTCTGAGGAGGGAACCGAGCTGGTTCCCAAAACGTGTGGTTCTTGGTTAGTAATTCAGGATGGAGAGGGCGATTTTATTTCCTCAGCTACTGACAAAAGGTTCATTCATCTAGGAGCCGTCTTGAGCTAGTCGACTGCACAACGACGTGAATGAGGTAGTTGCCGCCAACTTAGCGGAATGGGCGTGACCGAGCGGCTCTTGGCCTGCGACGGTGAGGCTCCGATACACTCAGGTCCGTACGAATACTTTACTCGAGTTCCTTCTTTATCACTTGGTAATCTCCTTCAATTCGGATTTTCTTTATTGGCTGACGGCTGCTTCAGTGGTAAGACCAAACCACGTTTTATACTGTTTTCATTTTCTCTAGACCCCAATGTCAATTAACGTAGTTGCAGATATACGATGGAATAATTGTTATAACGTACGAAAGGAAATTACGACATCGTCTCAGACAAACAGCCACACCACCAGCCGTGCGCTGGCCGTAGACGACTCGTATACGGCCAGTCGGCTGTTTTCCCGTTTCATGTCCTCTTTCTATCTGCTCCCATTCTCAGTAGCCAGATAAAAATTCAAATAAAGAGAGTTGACAATGTATCTATTTTAAACCTAAAACTCGTAGTAAAAGCGAATGCTTCTTGGCTTCTGAAATGCTCATCTGGAGAAATTTCCAGCGTGCAATTGTCACAGAGGCTGTCTTGAGGGACAAACAGGTAGGTGAATATCTGGGGCGGCCATTTTCTTTCACAATTTAAACTACTCTTGCTGCACAATATTTAGAAATAGCGGTATAGTGCCAGTCCGAATATTGTTTAATTTCTGGAACTTGATTCTCCCCAAACCTTCTTTCCCGAGGCTCCGCCTGAATTTACCTGAATGAAGCGACTAGTTGTTTTGCTTGTGTTGCTTTTAGACAGCCCTATCGTTGCTGGCTACCCTCCCCCAAGCACGCGTGACGTCTGCACGATTTAGTCGGCACAGCGGGCTGCAGAGATTTATGAATAACTCTGGCTGCCGTAAGCTCCGAATGCCTCTGTCGCTACCTGACGAGGGCCGAGACTCTCTCTCTCTCTCTCTCTCTCTCTCTCTCTCTCTCTCTCTCTCTCTCTCTCTCTCTCTCTCTCTCTCTCTCTCTCTCTCTCTCTCTCTCTCTCTCTCTCTCTCTCTCTCTCTCTCTCTCTCTCTCTCAGCTACACTGCTCTTGCAAGCATCCATTCACTATAGTTATCGACTGTAGGATGTGGTACGCTCTCGCTGCCGCGTATCAGCCTTCATTTTCCCCATACCCCGCTCTGGTTTGGCGCATCACACCCTGTCTGCCGCAGGTAGCTCTTGGCCACTTTTCTCGGCTGATAACGGTGTTTTCGTGCTCACATCACGGTGCTCTTACCTGTTCGGGTTTTTAGCGATGCCAAATTCACTGAAAAAGCTGGTGTTCGTCTATTCGTGATTCGCAGCCCAGTGGACGTCTGTGGTTTTCTAAAGCCAGCTCGTGTAGTTATTATGGTTTAGTTTGCACAAATAACACACGGCTTCTTATTATGCTGCTTACTTGTCTGATATATTGCTGGTTATTTATAAATAACTGTGCACATCATGAATTATCTTGTGACTTAAGTTCGCATTGCATGTTGTGCATTATGCATGCTTGTATTGACATTTCGAAGCTAACGCAGTCAGTATCTGTGAAACGTTTTTTCATGGTGGTATCTAAATGAAAAATACCAAATTGGTCGAGACCAATTATTCGCTCTTGTCGCGCGACCAGAGTGACACAAATCGCTTTTGGTAGCTCCAGTCGCAAGTATGAATGGTATGGTAACAATAGAAGTCATGGTAACAATAGAAGTCATCAATATTATTATTAAGACACTAATACTAGATTTATTAAGGTTAATTGTTTTGTTTACGTGAGGGGGTGACAAATTTTCTGGGCTCCGGGTGCAACTTTTACCCAGCAACGCCACTGCTGCTGTTTGAACAAGGCGATAAGATACGAAGGGAGGCTGCCGAGGGGTTTTGTAAAACGGACGTTCTCATTTCGAAGGTGTGTCCACCATCGGTCGGAGATGGTCTGGTGCACACGTGGCGAAGACGCCTTCACGGCACGCAACACTCGAAGCTTGGCCGGAGGAGACGCCGCGCCTTTTCCCCACGTGCTCTGCGTGCCGCGTCTGCAGCTGCGCCCGCCGGGGCGCAAGTGTTTCTCGCGGTGCTGTTGCTGTCGTGAGTGATAGAACAGCGACGTGCATCGACAGCGAGCGGCCCAGCGTGAAGCCTGCGTTGGCATGGCAGCAGGAGAGCTCTTCCCGCTCCCGTTCTGACCTTTTGGCACCCTGACGTTGGCGCGGAGACAGACGGGCCGTGTACGAAAAAAAAAAAAGTAGACTGCGTAGCCGGAACGACCCCGTTGTTCGTACATCGACTCCCTTTGTCTAACTAGCTGTGCCGTCGGTCCGGGCGGTCACTCCGAGCACTTGTTATTATAAAGTTTTAGCAGTCCGTCTGTTCCGTCGTGCTCGTAGTTACCGCGTCTGCGCCTGCGCGCGCGGAAGGGCGAGGAGGCGTGGCGAGTGCGCGCACACGACGAAAGCCGGCCCGGGGAACTAATCCCTCTACCGCGACGAATGCACAAGTGCCCAGACGGGTCCCGGTCAACACGGTAACTAGGTACACGACGGAACAGACGGACTGCTAAAACTCTATTTCTTGAGCAGACGTGTGTTAGCTGCTGTATGGAGCATGATTGCTGTCTACAACGATTTAGTCAAGTTTCGACTGGAGCCACTATTTTTGAGTGGCTCCAGTTTCGACCTGAGCGCTCCGTCCGCGTGTAGACGTCACATCACCCATCCATCTCTCTCTCTCTGCCTGCCTGCCTGGCAGTGGGAATGCGGGAAAATTTTATCGAACGAACCTGCGTCACATGCATCACGGGTGCAGCGACAGGTGAGAGGAAGAGCGCGAGGGGACGGGGAGGGAGTTGCGTGGCAGGAGGGGCTGCAGAAGGCGCTTTTCTTTCGACTACGTTTGCAGCGATGCAAGAAGATACGCGGGCATTTTTTCCTCGCGAGATCAATCTGTTCTGCTCTCTGAGTGATTTGTCAACATATTGACACTACTTTAAAGACGGGACGTTTAACTTCGGCGGTATGGGCTGCCATTACCAGCCGGGCCTCTCGTATGCATAACACTGTGGCGAGGGACACGTATTCTCGGCTTGCAGAACATGGGAGGACTTCGAGCGGGGCAGCCAGCTGTGGCCTGGCGAGGAAACCCGCGCGTCGTCACCCCATGCGTGGCTGCCCATGCGTGCATGTGTGGGTGACTTGCCTGCGGCGAACGACCCAGGGCGACTCACTTGGCAGCGTCGTCAGACCTTGAACTCATTTTTCTTTTGGTCTGTCTGCGCGCTCTGGTGAAGCTGCGCGGGCTATTTTCTGCGCGCGTGCTGCGCGGGTTTTGCCCCGACCGACCCAAAACGACAACCGTTTCCCCCTGCCAGACGGCCGAGCTCCGCTTCTGTTTTGACACGGTTCTCCCCAGGCTCCGTGCACGCGTAAACAAGCACACGCGCTGGGCACCAGGGCACTAAGTAGAGAGAGCGGGATGGTGTGGAGAAATCGGCCGAAGTGATCCAAATGCCGCTCTGGGTGGCGACATCTGTTGTTGCTAAGGTTAGAAACTGCGAAGAAAAACACAAGAGGAAGTTCCAAATGGGGGGTTTGCCCGAGGAAGTTACGCCTCTCAATTTAATTTTGCCGCATTCTCATTGCCGCGTGCCATCTGCTGGGGCATCTCGTTCGCGTTTGGCTTGGAACAGCTCGAGCGGACATATTGTTTCAGTGTTTGCTTTTACTTCGGCTCTTTTCGACGCCGTTTCTAACGCACGGATTTTTTTTATTTGCTATCATAATATCAACTATAAAACCAAAAACGCTTGTACTCTCGGTGGTGTACTTACATTTAGTAGTTCGGAACGACCTTGCGCGTTGCGCTGTTGTTTGCCTCGCAAGCAGCAGCGCCGTTTTCTATATCCTGGTGGTTCGGGGGGTCATTTCTTGCAGGAAAGATGCCACGCATATCACGGGCTCGGTTCGTAGCATTCATATTACGTAAGTGTCGGCGCCCTGTCCAAGACAGCAACCGCCTGGATTATCACGAGTCACGCACGGGCGCCCACACAGAGAAGGCATCTGAGGTAACGTCATGGTAACAAGACCGATAAGAACGAACAGTTCAAGTGGCGCGGACGAAAATACGTCAGCTGTTGATATTGCAGCCGACCAGTCAGATTGCAGATAATACAAATGGCAGGAAGGAGCCTAAGCATCCATCACGGCCGTCTTCCTTTACACCGTGTCTCAGTATCGTTGGCACGGCATGCTGCAGGCATAACGGGTTATCACCTGTTATCAGGTGATAACGGTGATAACCTGTTATCAGGTGATAACGGGTTATCGACCCGTTATCACCTGCATGCTGCAGGTGATAACGGGTCGAGGAATCGCCACTCCTTTACCGATGCTCTAGCGTGCACTACAGACAACTTTAATAGTAAAAGTGATGCGCTCACAGCGGCATATGTCCGGTGCAGCGTGCCTATATGTAATACTTTGTGTTTAAGCGCTCTCAGGTTTTTTTTTTGTGTGTGTGTGGGGGAGTGACAGACACAGACCAACATCTTCGCGTTTAGTTAGACTGTTAACGACTCTCGTCTTTAATCATCGGTTGACAGCTGTCGTAAAACAGCCAGAAGTAACACGGTCGAGAAAGTGGAAAGTCCGAGCCTGCTTGCCGCGATATTTTTTGCAGTCCGTACCAACGTTACTAGCATAAACTCCGTACCGCGTCTTTTGGCTCAGAGAAAGCGCGCACGCTTTTCGCTCTCGCCGAACCGAGTCCCACGCTGGGATGTTGCGCAGCACGTGCGCGGTGCGTGTGCGTCTCACACCACCACGCTCCGTCGTCGCTCGCCGGCTCGTCCCTTCAAAGCCGCCCCTATCGCAGCCTCCACTGCAGCGGCGACTTGCGAGCACTTCAAGGCCACTTTTCTATTGGTCGGCCTTGGATCATCGCCTCTCATCGTCACGTCCTCGCCCAACCGTCGCGTACCGCGACGGTGCAAAAAAAGGATCGCTCCCTCTCGCCCGCTCGACGAGGGCTGTTTGGACTGGTTTGCGGAAGCGTGTCGCTTCCGGGCTTGACTCGCGGAGGAGCGTACGCTACCGCTGCGGCGCAGCATGGTTTTCATGGCGGGATTTTTTTGTTGTCCGACGAGAGCTTTGTGCTATTTCCTCGCCCTCTTTTTTTTTTTTTTATGTGGCTGCGCAGCGTGACTGGCTTTCATAGGTTTAACAGCCAGGCTGCTTGCGAAATACGCGCCTGCGTTTTGCGCGCACTACCTCCTCCCCAACATCTGGCAGTCACCTATTCCTGGGACAGCCGGGTTACTCCGCCTGCAAATTCCTGCGCAATGCTGTGGCCCGAACTCGTGGAGCACAAAACTTTCAAGGTGCACGGACAGCAGCCTACATCGCCGTCGGCCAGTGCCTCCTCCGTGTCCTAGCCGAAACTCTACTGTTGCTACGCGATGAGAACTTCCACGATTCGGACACGAATCGCGTAATCTCTTATCTAATCGTGCATCTCTGTCTCACGCGCGCTCTCTCTCGGCTATGGAAAATGTGAATGTTGACAAGGCCTTGTCTGAAATGGAAGCTGACGCGCTTTTCCTGCCCAGATCGTTATGTGGGAGGCATACTTTTGGGCGTGCTGGATTTCATTCGGCCTAGCTTTGCGGTCCCTTTACTCCACACTTCACCCCCGCCTAACCCACATTCACGATCTTTTCAGTTCTCACAGTCTTGGTTCCAGCTTAATTAATTTGTGACCTTGATTTTCGTACACAATTTAATTTCATGCAGAATTTAATTTCATAGGTGAAATTAAAATTTATTGGACCGGCAGAAATCAGTGCGTATCCGTGAACGGGGAATCATCGTCTTACCCACAAATAACTGGCGGCGTACTTAGAGGAAGTATACTGGGTCCATATCATTCGGCAACCACTAAGGCGCTTGGTAGTTATTTTCGGGAACTAAGTTCAGCAGCGCTGTGGATGCATTAAGAAAAGTTCAGAAACTGTTAAGGACCATTTCCTTTAGTGTCATTTTTTACGGGGAAACAGTACGATAACGTCCTTTCAAAGCTTAGTAACCTTTTCAGGCTGTACGCGCGCAAAAAAAAAAAAAAAAGTTTGAAAATATACAACACTAAAAGAGTGAACCTGCTCTACCAATACCAACTTTTGGTCTTGTATAAATCGGATATTAAAAAACAGCAAACATAACGCACGCATCTAATCGAGGAAAAAATCGTAATTGAACATAGCCAGGTTTCGTGACGTGTTTTAACCGAACAGCGCTGTTTCCAAATGCTTCATTTCAGCCTCCTTTTTCAGCACAAAGAAAGTATGAAGTGCCGTTCTAGAAAGCGTTTGCAATGTATTTAGAGCGTTTGTACTTTTAATCTTTGGTGTCAGTGACTATCAGATGTACACAATTGCCTGTCTCTTCATAGCACGTAGCGTGAAAATTTATAACTGTGTTTCCTTTGCTGCCTTTTGTGTTGGTTTTTGTTAAGCTGAAGGTTAATCTTCGTCAAGCTGCAGCTAGTTCTCCACGCCCCATCACAACAGCTGTTGCGCACAAGTGACGATGTCTTGTACACTTTGCGAGAAATAAATTCAAATCACATACAAAACCTCTTTCGACAGCTGCAAGCGGATCCAATTGTATTCACTGCAACGCGCGTATACGCATTGCGTCGTGTATTACACTGCGACCTGATTAGCTCATTCGAAAGACTCAATTGAATTAGGGTGCGTGGTCATCGTCCTGTGTACGTCGTCTCAAAAGGTCAGTGCACAACTTGAGAACGCACGTCAGCGAAAATGTTGAAGTAGGCCTTGATGTTCTGAACGCGAACATTGTCTCGGCTGATAAGCCGTACGGCTCAAAAGCGGTATCCTTGTCGAGACATATGAAGGGGAATGTGTGCTCGCCAAAAATGGTTACTCGGCTCTATTGTGATTATCATATTCTTATTACCATCGCTACTTCTTTACTGGTTTTTTAAAGGTTTAACGCGCCGACGCTACACAGGCGATGAGACTTGCCGTAGTGGAGTGCTCCGGATTAATTTCGACCACCTGGGGATCTTTAACATGCGCCGAAATATCGAACACACAGGCGTTTTCGCTTTTCACCCCCGTCAAAAAAGCGGACGCTGCGGCCGGGAACTTCCTTTACTGCTTCATTGCTATTTCTATTTCGTTGTATGTAAAGTGTGTTAAACGTTTTGCTTGCTGTAGCTGCATCCTAGTTTTTTTATTAGTGCGCTAGCACAAAGGCCTATCGGCTATATTACCCATAGACACCTTAATTATTATTATTATTATTGATGTTGTTGTTGTTGTTGTTGTTCACCGCTCCCAAGACACCTTGAATACTAAATTTGGTGCGTTCATAAAATAATTCGGCAAAACCGGAAAACGTTTTTTTTTTTTTTTCGGGGGCAAAAAACAGTAAGATGACTACATTATTCTAACTCGTGTAGTCAGTCAGTGTTGAAGAAATAGAAATGTAGGGCAGGGATAAAACTTTTGTTTGGTACAAACCACGGCCGTGTAAACCAGCTAACAACCTACCGACAACAGCTCGCTCACCAGCCGCAGTTAGCCGCAATCCGGCAGGAACGACTGTTGCTGCGAGATGGGAAACCACCGAGGAGAGGTCGCAAAACGCATTGATCATTGTCAGCTCAAAGGTCGGTACATTAAACCTGCCACGAGAATTTAATACTATCGCGTGATGGTTTCAAACTCCGACAGCACAAGAGGCCTCGTTCGCTTCCTTTTGTGGCTGGGAATTTTCGCGAAGCTGCGGCCGTCGCTCTTTCGTTGCCAGCCGTTCGTTGCATACCCGACTGGCTACGTGAGCGCCGAGACGGCTGAGATTCGTCCTTTCACCATTGACGTCACTATGACGACACGAAAAAAATAAAACTAAATTGGTGCAGTAGCGTTGCCTTGGCACGCTTAAGCGAGGTTTCAAGCCGCGCGAGAAAATAGTGCCTCTGCCCTTGTTTATATTAACTGGCAAAAATCTCAAATTTGTAACCAAATTTAAAAAGATTGAACGCTAACTTCTTTTTAAGTTATAAATTTGAGGCGATTGTATTACTAAGCGGTTTAATATTTAAATTAGGTTCTGCGCAGTGATACATTTAATCAGGCTACCTTCTCAGCTGTTTACCAACGGGTAGTCATCTGACGGTTTCTTCGTCGCAGTGTTGTGTAGTAATGTCTCGCTTTTCGTAGCCGTTTGCATTTATTTAGAACTTTTTAGCGCTTCCGCGGCTTCATCGAACATATGCTGGTCGGGAAGTCAAGCTTGGCTCGACAAAAGTCCGAGGTAAGGGGACGATTTTTACGGTAGCCCGTACTCTGGTCGGCCGCTTTTGTTTCGATCTTCTTGGAAGGGACGCTGTTGCCTCTGATTTAAATATAGTGGCCCATAGGATGGCATAATACCGTAAATACTGTTTCTTAATAGCCTCCTGTTGCACTCGTTGAAGCTCTAAAGCAGAAAAAGTAAACGCAGCGCGAAAATTGTGTCCTTTTTGACCTTACGCTTGCTCACACTTCTATTACGTGCCTCTTACGTGCGAAATGGTTTTTCTCCTCAGCTTAAACCGCAGCAGAATATTTTGTCATATTTACTGAAAGGCAAGGTTATCTGATGACGCATTTGATGCGCCCAAAATTAATGCTTTACGTGACCGTCTCGTTCGGGGTCGTCTGCTCGCGGTGAACATCCGACAGCAATTACGTGCGTTATCGTTTCATCCTTGCTCGGCAAAACAGCCCGCTTCCGTGAACCTTTATCGACTCTGTGTTGCTAGTTTATTCACTGCGTGCCAGTGCTGCTGCGCTCGGAGAGGCCGACGTCCTCCTACGAGCGCATCGCAACTGTTCCGCAACGGCGGGTGGGTGTGGCTTCTGTGGGCCCTGTAGCTGCAATTGTTCTTTTTAGGCAAGGTAGTTGTTGCTCGAATTTTTTTTTCTCCGCTTCCACTTCAAATACCTATCGTTGTTTGCGCGATACTTGCATTGTGTGCGGTTTCTTCGTGTTTTTTTTTTTTTTTTTGCGCCTTGAATTTGAGGGTGCTAATATTTGATAAATGTATCAGCGCGCGTCCGTTCTGGTCTGCAAAAGCTTTGTTGAAGGAAATGCAAATGTTGGACGTCGGCGAGGCCTTGAGAGCGCCGCCGCCTGGCGCAGCCACCTGCGCCAAGCTGTCTGACGCAACGAGCGTCTTACCTTGTGCCAACCTGCGCGAAAGAACAGCGGTGTGAGCAGCAGGTTTGGAAGCCTGTTCGTTGCTAACCGTGTGGTGGACACACCCAAGTAGTTTGTCACTCGCCCTTAGCAAGGCCCCCCATGAGTACCCTGACCGGCCGATGCGATCGAAACATCACGGGTAGCAACACCGACAAGTGCTCTGTTCGGAGTACTCGGAACCTGACGGCCGTGCGCCGCCTGTCGTAGTTTCTGGGAATAGGAGAGCAGTTCGGCAGGCGCATTGTGCGTCTGTGTTCGCATTATTTCCTCCTTAGTCTATTGCTTGTAGTGAAATCGAGTACTCCACTCGTAGCGGAATTTCCGACCTTTCAAAGCAAGCTGTGGGTGCCAGTACATCATTTGTTACTTTTAAGTAGAAATGTTTGATCAAACAATAGCCATCTTCAAGCCAGTCTGCATCTGAGCTCTAAAAGGGTGGCAGCTCGTTTATTGCTTTCCCCTCCACGAAAAAGCAAGAACTCTGCAATTGAGACTCTTGTTGCCACGATGCAGAGCGGATTTTTGTTTTCGAGGTGTTTTCTCGCAAGTGAACCAGGCAGTCTACAGCTGTGAAAGGGACATCACATTGGTGAAATCACAGCTGTGCTGAGGCACAATGTAGAGTGGGCCAAGTGGTTATTTCAGGCCAGCTGCAAGTCTTTAAAGTGCCCTGGAATCTTGCATTCACAGGTGTTCGTTTCTAAGATCCTTTAGAACGCGCTGCAGCTGAGAATTGAACCCATGACCTTTTGCTAGGAGTGGAGTGCCTTAGCCACTGTAGAGGGTGATGTGGAATTAGGTGCCAAATTTGTAGGCAGTTCAGCAAATTATTTTTTTAAAGCAGTCACGGATTGATGTGGCAAGTATATACAATGCCTTGCTTTTTAAGCACCGTGAAGTATCTCACAAACATGTCCTTCCAGCGCATCGAAGTTGTGCACACGCAACAGCAGCTTTCACAAGGTGCCGCCCTCTCTCCTTTTCTGTTTGCAGTTTGAAGTGGGTGCGTTTAGCCGTCAGTGCAGCAGCTGCCATGTCGATCCAGTCCGGACTGACTGCAGACTCTGCCATCAGCCTGGTGCAGCAGTACCTCAGGAAGGAACAGCTGCACTGGCGGCCAAGCACCTACGCCTCGCAGGTGAGCAAGGTGACCCCGGCACGCACACACCTCCCATCTGTTGTTCCCCTCGTCGGGGCCCCGATAAGCCTATCTCCCTTATCGGGCACTCGGGGAGCTGGCTGCTCAAGGTCGTCCAGCAGAGTCCCTGTGGTGGTTCTGTTGGCTGTCCTGCTGTGGTGACCCCGTGCCTCAACACTGTGTGTTGGCCTCATTCCAGGGAGAAGAGATCACGTCCGTCCAGAGGAACCACACGGTGAAATGGCTGACTGTCCTCAACCGGTACCTGAAGTTCAATCCTGAGACCCTCTTCCTCTCGGTCACACTCATGGACGAGTTCCTCCTTTTGGTTAGGGTACGTGCACTCGCTTTACTCTTGTGCTCAACCCCTCGGCCCTTGAATGATAGTGGCATGGCAAGCACTGCTTCTGTTGGCTTCTCGTTGCCAAGAGCCGCCCAGAACATTAACAGGTCACACAGGAATTGGATTGCAATGGTAGGAAAAAAGGACTTCGATGCAACATACAAGAGCTAGTTTTACGGTGTTTCCAGATTGCCATTGCTGCCTTGTGAGCGTAGCAAGAGGTGCCGAGATTCGCAGTGTAACCCCAGTGTAATTGAGATCATCGCTGCTACAATAGCCAAGCGGATACATTTGCTGGCAGAATTGTTGGTCTCATTGGCTGTTGTTATGTGCCTTTGCTAACACCCCAGTCCTTGTTCGTATTCTGGTTGTGGCCGGAGCTCACTTTACAGGGTGCTATCATCTCCCAGTCGCACAAAATTTCTAGTTTTAATTGCTGCAATTTCTGAATTGTTGCCATGTCTCTTGCGCTTGCTATCATTGCTTGAACTTGTGCCTGTGCCAACCGCTCTCGTAATGGGCATGCTTGTAATTATACAGTGGCGTGTCTCTTCCAATTTGGTGCAGGCACAACCCAAGTACCTGAAATGTATTGCTGTTTCGTGCTTCTACTTAGCGTCCAAGATCATTGAGGAAGATGAGGCGAGTGCTGACTCATTTGTCCCATTTCTTCCTCTCCTTGTCCACTGTTGCCTCGTGCTGATGCCACCTTTTCCCCCCTCATTGCAGATGGTCCCACATATCAAGGATCTGATCAAAAACTGTGACTGCATCTTCAGTGTGTCTGAGATTACCCGCATGGAGGCTGTGATTCTCAAGAAGCTCAAGTGGGACCTTTGTCGAGCCACGTCGCTTGACTTCCTGCACGGGGTGTGTGGTCTCGTGTGTTCGCCTGCACTGCATGCTCAGGCGGGCAATGTGTTCGCTTGCTTCCAATTTGGGGTCCGGTTTTGTAAAAACGTTTGCCCATGAGTTTGTATTTCTAAAGGCGTCCTGCCTAGTCCAGCATAAGGGTCGTGTTCAGTCATAGACGATTACACGGAGTATGAACAGAAGGCATGTATTTAGTGGCTTCTTTGTAACTAGCTGTAATTCTGTCTGGCACAATGTGGGCTAAATGGATGGGCAGGGCTTGAAGGGTTAGTGGGGGTGGGGGGAGAACAGCTGAATACTTTAAACAGTGACAGCATGAAAGAAAGAAGGAAAAAAAAAACCTTTGCTTTGGTTACAGTGACCTTGCTGCGTGTGTGAAGGTATACTTTTCTGTTCAGGCTGCGGCTAGGGTGTCGTGCGAGCATCAATCTCCTGCCACGTTAGCACTAGCCACACAGCCATGCATAGCATGGCTAAATGGCATGGCTGCATCTGGTCGCGTTACGGTCAGACGTAGCCATTGCTAGAGTTCTGTGTGGCTATCTTGTAATTTTTGTGTCGCATCCACTGACTGAGTTCTCTGCCTGCCCCTTTGACATGACTGCGTGGGAAGCCTGCCCTGCGATGCCGTCGCATATCATGACGTTGCCGTGTGCTTGCCACTGTGCACTGCAGTTCTACGTCCTGCTGTTGCTGAACCGGAGCCTGCTGTTGCCGGACCAGACTGAGCAGCAGCTGGCGGCCCTGGGTCCCCTGCTGGAAGCCAAGCTGCAGATCTGCCTGGACCAGGCGTCCCTGGCGGGCAGCCGGCCCTCCACCCTGGCCCTGGCCCTGGTCAGCCTCGAGCTAGAGACGTGGACGCCCAACTGGTTCGTCATCACCATCGCCCTCCAGAGGCTCGTGGAGGTGAGCCCCCCTGTCCCTGTCAGAGGGGAGCAGTCCGTGCCCCCTTGGGCAGAGCTGAGGTGACCGGCAGTGGCTGTAAAGTTTAGCGGACTTGTCTAAGGGTACCAGTTGCCATGACTTTCCCAGGTGGTCGGAAAAATAGGCGAGTGACGCATCACTTCTTGGGCGACTCGGCAGCTGCATTTTTCGTGCAGGCAGATCTCGTTCGACTTCGGACTTGTACATGGAAGATGTAAACTTGTTTGCTTTAAAGGAGCCATGAAGACAAAATACAAGCTAGGTTTATTAGAAAGGCTGCTAAGTCCCGATAACAATGATACCAATATCATCGCAATCTTCGAACAAATAACGTAGTTATGAAAGAAAACGTGTGAAGCAGTCGCGACCCCCTAGCCAATTTCCCGCAACTTTTCTATGACGTCAACCCCCGAAGAAAAACTCCCACCTCCCCTCGCGGGAACCCCTGTGTAGATGCGACGCATAGGCGGAGCGGCGAAGGGACCGCGTTTTATAGCGCGCATAACGTTGAGGGGACTGCGTAAGCCGGTCCCAGTCGATGACGACGTTGGCGTACTTGTAAAGCGGCGTGGACTCTAGGTGTTTGAGCCAAGCATGGATGATGCTTCGCCGGAGAACGGCACACCAGTTATATGCGCAGCACACCCGAAGGAGAGGAAACCGCGGAAGAGAGTACTGCACATGCGCCGGCCCCAGCGCGTCTGCCGCGGCTATGACGCAACACAATCTAACACAATCCACTTTAATCCAATCCACTTTAATCCAATCCAATCCAAATCCAAGCCAATCTGAATCCAAGCCAATCTGAATCCAAGCCAATCTGAATCCAAGCGAATCCGAATCGAATCCAAATCGAATCCGAATCTGAATCGAATGCCGCTCGCGAGAGAGTGTTCGCTATCGGAGAGGAGAGGGGGTGAGCGGCGGAGAGCGCTGCTGGTGCGGCGAGGAGAATGGGGGAGGGGCGGACAACGCCGACGCCGGAGGGAGAAGGCGAGTGAATCAGATGCTCTGCATCTAAAAAACAGCCTAAAGCGACACCGAAATTGAAGGCCGCAGCGTAGCTGCGCCTGCATCTCCGCAAGCAGTAGGCCCCTGCACCGCAGCGCCCTCACGCCGCTGTGGTCGATGCATGTACTAGAGGTCGAACACGACCAGGTCGCGTTTTTCACGGCGGCAAATGGTCGGTGTCAACACCTAAATATATTCTTACACTGTGATCTTAATGAACTACCTCGTCTTCTACTTATGTCACAACGGGAGAACGAGACTACCAATTTGTATTGTTTAATCTCTTTGTTGTTGCCTTCTGCTGGGAAACAAGACCTGTTTGAAGCCTGCCTGTTTCTGACCCCTGGTTTTTGTTGCAACAAATCTTGCGCAGGTTGAAAACAGTGACGTCATTCGCTGCCGAGAGGAGCTGGCTTGCATTTTTGCTAAGGCACGCACGGCGGTGTCACGGAAGCATCGACACTCCGATTCCCAGAATGCCCACAAGCCGTCAAAGAGAAGGGTATGTACCAAACATTGCGTGCCAACCCTAGCACGAAGACATGGACGGTAAAGAAGTTACGCTTGCGACCTTTTGTTCATGTGCAGCTGGAATGACAGCTGACTGGTGTGGTCATACAGTTGCGCTTGTTAGGCTCCAAACAGCGTGTTCACAATTCATGCTTGTTTACTAATTTTGGCAAGAACGGCCTTGAGGTAACCTTAGTAAATGCACAGATATGCTTGCTGCCATACACCATGCTTCACAAGATCACGCACAAAAGAAATGGTTCAGGGTGCCTAGGTAATTTTTTGTCATTGTCCCAAAACAGCAATGAGGGCATTTTGTAAATGGGTCGTAAGTTGTTGGAGTGAAAGTACCGCACACTTATATGCTCGTAAATCTGTGACATTCCGTGTGGTGGGGCTTGACAAAAAATTAGGCTGGATGAGCAAGGTGGTCAAGTCTGCTCACAAAATGCCACGCAGCCAGAGTGCAAACTTAAAAGCAGAACACTCGACAAATGTGGAGTAGATGGGGGCAGTTGCTACACAATAATCATCCGAGGTTCATTTAGTTGCGGATGTCTCCAAGATGGCAGTGATTGAAATGGTTTTATGTGGTGAGGGGAGCAAAGTGGTATCGCAGCACGAGTGGTTCGACCACTGTAATGGACTGCTGCTGAAGTGTGGGACCGTCATAGCAGGATCGGTGGCCAAATGTGTGAGATGCAAAAGTACGTTCGTTTTGCGAATCGTTTGAGCACAGCTGGGCTTCTCAAAGTGCACCTCAAGGTCAAAGGGGTCCTCTTCTCCACCATGCAGATGGAGACGACGGACATCGAAGATATCTACGACAGCCTGAAGCGGCTGTACGGCGACGAACCTGCTCCGACGACTCCAGCCGCCGCCGGCGTGTCCTGTGGCATGCACCAGGGCAACAGCGGCCTGGACATGCCTGGCTTTCCTGTCCGCGCCATGTGAAGAAGAAGAAACCACCAGGTGGAGGGGAGGGAGGGAAGAAAGCACGCATCCACACCCGGTGCCCGGATACGCCTACCTGGATGACCCGCGTCGCCTAGTCCATTTTGTTTTTCTTTTAGCCGGGCAGGTTCATTGCAACGAAAAGCACTTGCCAGTGTGTTTTAGGTCGCCCGCGGAGCAGGAATGTACTGGTCTAGTCGCATGCCACGGAGCAGTTATGCATGGCTTTACGCCTTCTTTCCCCGTTACAGCTCGCTTGTCTGCCTTTACAACTTTACATTTTACCGTCCCTTCGTTTTACATTATACACGCCCTGTGTCTTACATTGTGCCTGTACATTCGCCTCTTATTCTGTGGTTTTAGACTCCCTCAGCTTTGTGAAGATAGTGGCCAGGCTGTTGGAATTTAGGGTCGAGGCGTAGCTTGCTGCCACCTTTATTTTTCCCTTTTAATTTTCCCTCGTCGCTCTCTTCTTTCCCTTTGTTTTTTAGAGTTGCTTTGGCATCTGCACATTTAGTCGCATTTTTTTTTTCAGCAGCCATTGTCATCGTCATCAGTTAACACCTGCGACATTCAAATGACCTGAAGTGTAAGGGGCGCTAGATTTTAAAAATGGAAGAAAATGTGTGCTTTACGCGGAACAAATGCCTGTACTTTTGTTCGTTTTTGTCCTTGTGTGTGTGTCTGTGTGTGCATTGTACAGCTGTGTGGACACATTGTTCTTAAAAGTGTGGGCAATGCGAACCCATGCTCCCCGTCCCCCGTTAAGAAACCACTTGGCAAGATGCTCTAGAGAAAAGGTCACCAACGAATTGCCAACTTGGAGGCATGAGCCAATCTCGGGGAGCGCAGGCAACAGCTCACCCCTTTGCCAACGCTGTTTGCAAACGTGGAGCAATAATCGTGTCACACGGCTCTTCAAGATGTCGTTTTTGGTTGTGTTCACCGACTGCTGGATACCACGGTAGATGTCGCTGCTCCATTTGTGATGCGGTCGACCCTGAGATTGGCTCGTTCTAAGTGCATTTTGTGGCGGATAAATCTTTTAAGGGCATGTTGAGCGAGACTGTTGGTCAGGGTTCACACTGGGTATTCACAGGTCCATTGGCGTGTGCGACATCTTTGTTTTGCATTTTTTCTGTGTTCCTCGAATGTTGCATCCACACGTTAGCAAACCTGGAGGGAGAAAAGGGAACGGGGGGAGGAAGTACGGGTGCGGAGAGAAATGTAGCCCCCCATCTTGTCTGTTGTGTCACGTGCTTGTTTTTTAACCCTGTGCCCCTTTCCTTGTCTGCTAGAAAGGAATTTTGTTCTACAAAAGTACATTGTAAAAAAAGTGTATAATATGTAAAAAATGTAAAAAAAACTCATACAAGTGTTTGAAAAACCAAAAAAACATTGTACATGAACTTCATTTCATCACCACTCTTCAATGATTTTTAACTGTGCAAGGCACGTGGTTTTAGTGTACTTTGATTTGATGCCCCTGACTACCTTGACTTTGTGTTTCCCTTAAAACGATGAAAAAAGCTGCCCAATACCGTGGGAATTCTTTTTTGGGGGCATTAAAAAGTATTTATGGAATGCGTGAAAATGTGTTTTGTTTCATTGCTTTGTGCATGCTGCTTTGCTACGATGTGCCGGGAATGCCTATGTGCTAGCGAACCAACAAATATAATAAAAAATTAAGTTTTTTCTGCTGCTTCTCACGGGCTGCAGCAGTGGTGGAGACAGCGATGTTGCTTGGTTGGACACATCATGGAACTTCACGGCTCGCAAAGTCCCAAAGTGGACTGATCAAGATGGGACTTGCACCAGGGTGCAGGCTGGGACTTAATGCAAGGGTGGTTGGGCCACGCTCATTTCATTGAAAGCATGAAGATGTGGAGAACATCCATACAAGCAGCCGCCTATTGACCGTTTCCCTAAGCCAGCTTAGTGGAATAACTCGAAAAATTCAACTCGTCCGCCTAGAAAATCAGAGCCTTCAACAAGAACTCGTATCTCTGCGGGCTGATCAGTGTTCCTTCCGAAATGAAATCGCCATTCACAACCTGACCACACCTATGACCTCGGCACTCGTTGCACCGAACGCCCCAGTAAAAACGTGACTCGTGCCCACGGAAGAGCTCTCCCTTGCGCCCGTAACTCCGATGCAGTCCTCTCGTCCCCCCTCCCGGATGCCAGGGACACGGCGTCAAGCTAGCTTAACCACCATACTTCGGTGGAATTGTAGAGGCATGAAACAGAAAAGAGCAGCTCTCCAATTCATCTGCACCCTGGACCAAAAACCAGTTGTTATAGCCGTTCAAGAGGGCAACATGTGGGTAACATTACCTGGGTACATATCGTATGGATTAATTGGCACCTACCCAACTTTAACCTTTGCTAATAAGGCCGCATCAGCTGTTCATCACATCACACCACAGCACGGATGTAACCACACCCTTCTGGGGCTTCTGTCCCCGTCCACCAAAACCAAGTCCACCATATTCATACTGAATATATATTAGATAGTTTTAGCTGACCGTTTTCGACGCTCCGCTCCGGTGTCGGCGGCCCGCTCAGCGCAACCGGAGCCAATGCCGTTCGCGGCCAAGCACGCCACGCATGCGCAATGGCGCTTCCGCTTGCTATCGGAGCGGAGCGAACCGTGAAAGACGCTAAAACTCCCTATTGTCGTCCTACCCAACAAAATCGCCAAAAATAGACCTTTTTATGTTAGGAGATTTCAATGCCGCTCATCCTAACTGGGGCTACCACTACAAAAACCACAGGGCTCCATTCTGGCCAATGTTATCGACGACCTTAATCTACTGCTGCTCAACCAACCTGATTCCCTAACCCACACTGGTACAAGCGTCACCAGGGATGCCCCGGATCTGTCATTTCTTTTGGGCTCCCTGGACGTCTCCGGGTTTCTCCCGCAGGAAAACCTTGGCTCTGATCACGAGCTTGTACTAATTACAATTAAAAACCACATGTATAATGCTCAGCTGGAGGTGGCACGCCTTACCAACTGGGATGCCTTCAGACAAGCAAATGCTTCCAAACCTATTGACCCCAGTCATGGATTGTTGATTTACTTCAAACTGTTCACGCAACAACCAAAACGGTGGCTATCACTAGAGCCACTAGATGAAGTAGCTTATTTAGTGGCTCTAGCTATCACCTACCACACCCCTGATGTCGACCCGAAACTCTTAAGGCTTTGGGAGGCACGACGGAGCCTCACCAAAGGCTGGAAGCGACAGCGGCACAACCGCAAACTGCGTCTCCGAATCGTTCTTCTAAATTAACAAGCAACAGAGTATGCCAACCACCTTTCAAAAGAAAATTGGCTACAGCTGTGTGACAGCCTCCAATGTACCCTGACAACCAAAAGAACTTGGCACCTGCTCCGGCATCTCATCGACCCCCAAACCAATAGGAGCGCCTGGGCTTCTCATCGAGCATTGACCCCCAACTCTTCTTTCAAAGACTCTTCTGAAGCCCTCATGCGTGCCTTAGAAAATAAATACCTCCACACAGCCAGAAATTTCACTCCCCCTCCCTACACAGGCCAGCCAAATCCAGATCTTGAACGAGATTTTCAACTTTATGAACTCGGCACATCTCTTTCCGAATGCAACAAAAACCATGTGATCCTGGGCCCGGAACACATGGCCTATCGTCTCTTAGCCAACTTGGATGACGACTCAATGGAACAACTTCTGCAGCATATTAACGCCCTTTGGAAATCTGGAAAACTTCCCCCACAATGGAAGACAGTAGAGATCCTCTTTATCCCGAAGCCTAACAAGTCCCCCCACCTGGACAACCTTCGTCCTATTTCTTTAACATCTTGTGTGGGTAAATTGGTGGAGCGCATGTTACTCCAACGTCTACAACCCTACCTAGAAGCTAAGGATATCATCCCAAATACAATGTATGATTCCAGAAAACATCTGTGCACTCAAGACATCCTTCTTCGCATAAAGGAAGAAATTCTCATTCCAGCCTCCCGAAATTCACCTCGTGCAATTCTTGCACTGGACTTAAAGGGAGCTTTCGATAACACCTCTCATTCTGCCATTATCATTCGTCTCAACGAAACAGGCTGCGGCAACGTTACTAGTTGGGCTGCGGCTTGCGTACTTACTCCTACATTGCCGATTTTCTCACCCACAGACAGGCGATCCTAAAAGCAGGCGATGTGAAATCTGATCCAATCACCCTAGGAGATGGAGGCACTCCTCAAGGTTCTGTTCTCTCACCTTTGCTTTTAAATATCACTGTATGCAGATGATATTACCATTTGGACTGACACGGGTTCTTTAGGTGAAATCCAAGATACCCTTCAAAAAGCCACCCTTCAAAAAGCCACTGACACTGTAAAACAATATGCCTCATCAATTGGCCTTCGGTGTTCCCCTCAAAAATCTGACCTCATCATTGTACGGAGAAGTCCCCCTGCATTTAATAAAGAATCAGTTCAAATTACCCTCGATGGTCAGCTTATAGATCCCAGACCTTCACTCACGATACTTGGTGTTACGATCCAGGCCAATCAGACAGTATTCAAGCTCACCACAGCATTCACTCAAGTTACCCACATGCTTCGCCGCATCTCTAATCGACATCGCGGCATGGAGGAAGACCTTATCCGCGCCTTCCTCATATCACGGGTCATCTACATCGACCCCTACCTAACTCTCAGCAAAAGTGACACGGAAGCCATTGATCACCTCATCCACAAAGCTATAAAGACAGCTCTTAATCCTCTTAATCTTCCTATGTCCACCGCGACAACTAAACTGCTCCAATTAGGCATTCACAACTCGGTCACGGAACTCATCGAAGGGCATCTTTCCAGTCAACGTCTCCGCCTAATTCAAACACCAACAGGAATGGCACTTTTACAGGACCTCAAAATGTCAACTCCTCAGACCACAGACAGAAAACCTGCATCAATCCATTCGTGTCCGCCCTCTTCCCAAAAATATGCATCCAACTTTGCACTCCGGTTGTCGACATGCCCATAGCCAAGCCCAAGAACAAATCTACAGAACCAATCCTAATGTTTTGTACACAGATGCCAGCCCTTACTCCAATTCGTCCCATCACTTAGCCATAGCCACCACTAAAGACAAGATCATCACCTGTGCCTCAATCAAGACCATATCTACCTGGGCCGCGCAAGAATTTGCTGTGGCCCTCGCCATCACTCAAACACCCGCAACGATTCTAATTACGGACTTTTAAGGCGTCGGTCACCAGGTTACATGGCCTCAACTATGTGGAACCTCCTGGCGCAACACGCCCCCAACAGGAAGATAGACATTGTGTGGACCCCGGTACACTCCTCACTAAAGGGCAATAATTTTGCCCATAGACAAGCCTGCGAACTCTCCTCCCAGGCCTTTGAGGAAACACCAAGTTTCGTTCCCCTGCTCACATTTCAAGACATCACCCAACATTACTGCACATCAAGACAATATTTTCCCCCTCCTCACCCGCAGCTTACTAAAACAGAAGTATTACTCGGGAGGCTTCAAACAAAGCCCTTTCCTCACCCAACTTGGCTACATCGCATGTACCCCACCCAATACCCTGCCACATGTAAATTCTGCCCTATCCCATGTGCCCTCATACACATATCTTGGTGTGCACACACAACCCAGCCCTCCCACCTTTACCCACTTCCCTTCCCCTCTCTGAGCTGTGGGAAAACCTGACGACCAGCGCCGGCTTGGATGCACAGCAACTCCTGGTGTCCAGGGCTGAGACAGCAAGGTCGTCCCATGGTCTCCTGGACTAAGGAGCCACTCCCACATCACCAGGCTCACAATTTAGTTTTTAAAGACGATAGTCTTTCTTGGGCTACTTAAACCCAGAAATTTTGGTCTGTCTGTCTGTGACTCGATTCAGCCACCCGGCCAAAGTAAAATTGATATTGCGCAATAGTCTTATATACTCACAGCCACATGTAAACGTCTAAGCCCGGTTTATATGTTCATACTTGTCAACTTTGTTGAACAAGAACAAGACATTACGCAAATATAAAACAGGAAATTAGTACACAAGGGTTATTAACAGTGTTGCTTTATTAAAAAACTCATGTATGCTTGGTTTTTCGATAGCAAATAATATTCTACATCTACTGAAGAAAACCGCCGCCTCCTGGCGGCATATGAAAAATCACGCGGCAACAGTAACAAAAGGTCCACTAGCTAGGTTCCACTTTCTGCTTGAAACGCACGTGGAGCACGGCCATGCGGCTCTATAAACCTTCTAGTCGGCCGCCTCCATTCACACGCGTCTCCGCTGTACTGCAGCACTGGCATCGAGGAACCCGGCCTGAAGCAGTGGAATGCGGTAAATTCAAAACGCCTTGCGCAAACATTTAGTGTGTTTACCTTGGAATGAGCGCGACGGTACAGGAACAGCATGAGAGGTGAGCGGGAAAGCAAATGGGGGCATTTCCTTAGCAAATGTCTACAAAGACTATCGTCTTTTGACGACATTTGAAACGAAAGGAGCAGATACGCGGCCAATTTTTCCTCCTCCTCCTCAACTGCTTCACTTGAGAGAGAGAGAGAGAGAGAGATAACGTTTATTGAAACAATGGGGACGGGGTACGGGAGAAAAAGAGTTAGGAGCTGTAGGCGGCCATCCTATTCCAGTAGGCCGCATGCCACGGCTGCCATCCTCGCCCGAGATCAGGACTTCCTGATCTTCGAGCTGGCAGATCTGCAACGCGCACTCCCACTGCTCAAGGGTAGGGGATCTGGGTGGTGGAGGGTTGGTGGGGCACGTCCAGACGAGATGAGCTGTGGTGTTAGGCTCATCGCATTGGGGGCAGTTAAGTGGGTACCTAGTTAGTAGGAGATATGTGGTGGAGATGGAGGTGCTTGGAATACTAATTTTATGCAAGCCCTAAAAGAGCTCCACTGTTTTGCTTCGGTAACGTAGGGGTAGAATTGTAGGTTTCTGAATGCCATTTAGGTCAGTTTGGATGTGGGGTAGGCATACCAACAACATTTCGCATCGCACTGGAAGTGCTGGGTTTGTACCTATCTTGGAACGGAATATCACAACCAAGCGACACGTGGACATGGATGCCTCCTTGGTCTCCCACTTAGCAGTTTTACTAGTCCTAAAATATTGGTAACTCGACTAAGCAGAAACGGATACCCATGCTTAAAGTAATCACGAGACTCGCCCAAAAAATGTAGATGCATGTGTCAGCATGGTCTGCATGGTTGCGATTGGCACACGCATATGCAGCTCTTATAACAACCTCATAAAACTCACCCATTTCCAGGTGCTCCACAAAGCCAGATTACGTACCATCATGGGCCTCTCGAAACATGGCTCTTGGATGAGCAGTTACACTCCTTTTTACAGACACATAAACAAAACCAAAAACAGGCCGACATCAAGTGGGGGCTCAGCCGACAAGGGCTCCTTCTCGCAGCATAAGACGAGCAAAAGCCTATCTTGGTCATCGACCTTTTCATTCCTTCAGCCCTCTAGAATCTCACTAAACCGATGCCCCACTCTAGAATGACCACACGACCTAAACATATCCACATACGGGGAAATTCAAACTTCCCTGTGAGGTTGACGTCTTATGCCGATGCCAGCGTGGCAAACTCTCGTATTGGTATAGCATGGGCCTGCCCCAAGAACCTATCCCTTGGTTCAAACTCCATGTCATCGAAAACTAGTACCATTAACCATATCCACTATGACCTCAACACCAGCCAACAGGAGCATTCGTTCAGTTCATAACAGACTCGTTCAAAACCATCCCAAGAACTTTGGAATGCACTCTCACTGAACCCACTTGTGAACTCCATACTATTACCCGAAGAGCTCCTCAGAAGCCACGACATGCACACCCGCATTAACTGGATTACAGGCCACAAGGAGACCAGCTCAAGAAACCACTGGAGAAGAAGAAAAAAAAAACAGCATTATCAATTATCAACAGGTTACACTTCTGGGTATCTTGCCAACATTGTTTCCCACACCAGTTCAGAAGAAACCTTCATCAAGGAATTATCCGCTAATTCAGCCTACACTCTGCTTGTAACTCAAACCCAGGAATGGGCAAAATAGCCCAACACACACTCCTACTCCTACTGCTTAGACACTGACGACAAATCGGACCACCACCACGTGGCATGGATGTGCCCTCACTTTGCCGAACATCGCTCAGAAAGCTTAACAACCATCAATCCAGACATCCTCAAAGCGTATCTGGGGCTGATCTTTAGACTTCTTAAGTGCCTGTCTCCCTCACCTCAAGGAAAAGATATAAAATATATGGCAGTGCATCAATGTGTTTGCCTTGAAAAAATTTAAGAGGTGTTTTAACATGCCCATCTCCAATTGCACTCATCAGTGCTGACTGTAATGCATTTTTCAAAATGAGAAAGAACCCCAAATGACGAAAATTTTCTGGGATCTTACGTTGAAGTACCAGGGCTGCTTGCTAGATAACTATATTGCAGTGTGAGGTTATGCATGCAACAGTTCTTCACAGCGGCATTTAGTGGTGGGTCCACTTGTGATCCTGAACTGAACTGTAGTAAAATAACCTGCTGTGTGCTGTCAGGCTGGGCCAATTTCAGCGTCAACATTGTGCTCCCCAATCGGTACAAGCCGGGCCCTCTTGGCACAATGCAGATAGAACATTAATGCCTTACACCTAAACCGGGCTAAAATGTAAAAATATGATGCAATGTAAAATGTAATGTGATATGCCTCGATGCAATGTAAAATGTTATGTGATATGCCTGGCAACCCATATTTACGACAACACAAAAAATTTGTGTAGGTGGACATCTTTGCAATAAAGAGACGCACCGAAGATCGCAACGTCAGAATTACTGGATGTCAAGTCCAGACCATTAGCATCGGAACCAGCAACTTTAGGCTATAGAAGTCGCACAGAAGACTGTTTCTAGCAGTTGCTCAACAGTAGTGTCACTAAATAAGACTACCTGTTTAGTGACACTACTCATGAGGATAGCAGGAGCGTTCAAAGCAAACTAGTGCATGCAATTTGGTGTGCGCACAGGCCTGTACCTATCTCTGAACGGAATAGTTTGCATTGCGTTTAATGACCGACCCTTTGATTCGACAAAAGTGGCATCGGCAATGGCGTCATTACCTTTTTGCATTTAGCTTTTTAACTTTGCATCCACAAGGATATGACATGTCCTCCTCCATTGCTGAAACAGTCTTACAAAAGTCTCATCATCATTCACTGTTGGACTTTATCGAAGAAGCCAACCTTTGTGTGTTCACCTTAATACTTTGTTTCTCACCACCTTCTTTTGCCCTGCGGCAAAATGAATGCAAAAAGAAAAAGCCCACCTTGGTTGACAAAGAGTGATCGCTGCCCACAGAAGTTCCAAACATTAGGACAAAACCTCTGCACAGGGGATCCCTTAACAAATCCCTTCCGAGTGCGTGCAAACAGCTGCTGTTAGGTTTTTTATTTCAAAGTGACAACTTCCGCACCTCAAGAGCTGTCACTGTTGGTTGTATTACCTTGTGTAGTGATAACCTGTGAATTTCTTTACATAAAAAACAATCCTATAAATCAATCTCACGTCATTTGTTTTTCGCAAGAAAGGGTGGTTTGGTATACAATCTAGCTGGTCGCTTTGGGTGCAGAATGCAGGCTATCACTGTTTAATCTACGTTCCGTTTTCATGTAGGAAGATTTTGTTCTATGCTGTCTGGAAAAAGAGAAACAATGCTCCCTCTTTTGAACGAACGGCGACACGTCATTCACTCGTGATGCTAAAGAGTAGCAGAATGCAGAGCACTGCATGTGTCTTTGCACATGTATCAGTACCTAACAAAGGTCTTCATACCCTAAGTTCTTATGATTAGTACTTCAAGGAAGGAATCAACCCTGAATTTTCTTCTACTGGAATGCAAAACTGGAGAGCAAACTAATGAATGAATGGCACGAAAAGATGAGATTTTTTTCACGTGTCTGCAATTATGTTGCAACATGCTGTTTACTTAGTTAAAACTCAGCTTCAATTGTAGCCTGCAACTATGTAAAACATAACTGAACAATTCTCAGCTGAACCTCCTCCACAGTTGTGATTCCAAGAAATCATAATCGGAAAATTTTCACGCCACCATTACTCTAGTTCATACCACAAGCTGCATGCAGCACTGCGGGGGCTACATTGTTGACAACAGAGCGCCAGCTCAGGGCGCCTAGCTCACCGTGAAGGGGGTTTTGAAAAGATCTTTCAGTCTCCCCTTTCGGCAGGTAGAACCGCAAGGCCCCGGCACCTATTCTCGCTTTCCTTCACGGTGAGTTAGTGCCCTCAGTGGGCGCTCTATTGACGACAATGTAGCCTCCACAGTGCTGCATGCAGCTTGTAGTATGAACTATGGAGTAAGACATTTATTTCACACAATGCTGCACACAAACTCAATTCTCCACGAAGGTTCAATTGTACATGCGGCGACAGGTTTGAAGAACTAAGCCTGCACCTGACAGGCAGATGAAAACATGCGCGATGGATTGCAATGAACGTGGGCAGTAAATAAATGAAAACTGGGCGACAAAAGCAGTATGCACTCAATTTGCTGGGAACAGCACACGTCCAACTGCACACAGCGGCACCTTGTGTCACAAAACAAATGGCCCCGCATTCAGGTACCCACAACAGAAACCGCTGCCGCAGCAGATAACAACCAAGGTCCTTCACGCCACGCCCGAGTCAACCTTTTCTGTCCCCGGACACATCTGTAGCCACCTCGTCTGAACCTAACTTTGCAGCCATGGCTACAACTCTGCGACGAAGGCCGTCAATCACATCTTGCAGGGCTTCGACATTCTGGTTTTGTTTGGTAATGACTTCATGGGCCTTCGCCAACTGTTTGGTGAGCTCTTCGTTTTTCGCACATTGCTGGGAAAGCTTGGTATACAGCTCTACAACAGTGCCAGCAGTGGTGATGCTTGCAGGTCTAGCCGCTGGGCTGTCTGCCTTGCCGTCTTGCTGAAGGGCTTTCGCACTGCGGACTACAGTAAAGGAAGTTGTTGGACGGCTCACTGCAGCCGGGCTTGAAGTCATGGTGGGTGACTCTGCATCACTCACTTCGAACTCATCCTCTTCATCCAAATCTTCTGGAACGTCCAAGTCCTCAGACTCACTGCCATGATACTCATCGTCGCTGATCCTTGGTTCGGAGTCGTCGAGCTTGGGCGAAACTCGGGGCACTTTCTTCGCAGGCTCCTCGTCCCTGTCATAATCCCCGGAGCGCAGCTTCTCGGGCAACCTCTTCAGGCGTGTGGGCCGAGTGGAAGGCTCGCTGTTAGTCAGCGATGTGACGTGCACGATGATTGGACGCTTGCCGTCGGATTCCTTGCTTTCGGCACTCATCCGCTGGCCAGGCGTGCTATTCGTCGGGGGCAGCAGTGACCTGCGTAGTTGTGCTTCGTCAAGCCGGGAAAGCTCCAATTTTGCGACCTTCACAGTCCCAGCCTTCAATGGGTTGCCTTCGTAATCGAACGCTTTTTCTTCCACTATCTCGCTGCCCTGTTCTTCATCGTCGGACAAAGGTTCGGCCACGACCGACGGCAAGGCGTTGCGCGTGCCCTTCAGCAAGTATCCAGGAACGTCAAACACAGTGGGAGCGGCACCCGAATTGAGGTATACTCTTCCGTTGAAGTAACGAAAACAGTGCCGCTCGAAATGCAGCGAGCACAGCTTGCTGTTTACGGTGGGCTTCCAGAGGCCTTTGCCTCTTGCTTTACATACAAAAGAGACCCATTTCTTCAGGCACTCCTTGTCCTTCACAGGAAACCTTAATTTGGAAAAACGAAAACCGCACGTGCGTCATTACCCGTGTTCAGAGCGATCAGAACGGCCGCTACGGCCGCTGCGGCCGCCAACAATCGGGCCACCACATTTGTGCATGCGAATTCACAACATCAGATGTTTCGAACACGTAACAAGAACAGTAATTTCCCTTTTAAGCGTGAAATAACATCTATTAAATAAGTAGGCGAGAGTGGCACTTCACAGTGTATAGACTCTTTGGAGCTAGACAGCTACTCCCGCCTCCATCTCACCTAGAAGGTTAGCCCGGTTAGCCGTCTAGTGGTCTGAAGTATATGAGGTCACGACCTACGCTCCTAGACAAATAACGAGAAAACAGGCTCACTTGTGGAAAGTCGTCCTGCTCCCATTATTCGATCTGTTTTTACACGCCGAACAATTTGCGGGCATCTCTTGCCGGACTTCGCAAAGTGCTTCCCTTGCTACGACATTGGTTCATTGTTGTAACGTCGTCGACGCCATCGAAGGAGTAGTAATGAAAGGGGGCGCCACAAAGCATCCTGATTATTTTTGTTTGCCGTGGAGGAAAGAAAAGCTCGAAAAGCCTCTCTACTCATGCAACCACCACACGAATTCGCGATAATATCGATAATATTAGAATGCTGCGACAGAAAAACATGGTACAAATTTACGTGCGTGAAAATACGAGCGAACCGGCGAAAGTGAGATTTGTGGTCTCAACTGTCCCAACGGTTTTTTTGTTGTAACGAGGGTTAAAGAAAACGAAATCAAAAGAAGCGCGGGCTGGCACGTTCGCGCACTGGCGCATTTCAGCTCAGCAAGGTCCTTCGCTGAAATTACAATTATCATAGACCTACATCCCTTTTCGTCATCAACGTAACATGACGGGATCCGGTACTTCAAAGGAACCGCTCCTCCATGCTTCGCAAACAGCATCAAATTTTAACGAGGATGCATTCCAAGTGAGTAAATAATTTTCACGTGAAGGACTAATTACTCGTACATGGCGTACTGTTGCGAATCTGCAGCATTCTTTTATCTCATCCTTATCAGCTGTTGGGGGCGAAACGCGGGGAGACGGGAGGAAAGGTTACTATGGTCATTATTATGATTGCGTGAATGCCGGCGAAATTTTCGCGTCAGTAAGACAGATCGAGTGGCAGAAAACCAGAGAGCTATTTTCGAGAGCGGAAAGAGCTGCCTTCGCAACGTTGCCGACATTGCCACAGCGCCGTCAAGTCGAAACGCGGCTCTCGACGCGCAGGTCTCATGCCATCTTGACGGGCAGAAAAAAATGGAAGGTACGGGAGTGACGGCGACGGACAACAAGAGTTGCGACAGGCATCCAATGCCGCTGCTAAAGCGAGCCAACGTGACCGGTCATTGTAACGGTTAGAGCATAGTTGGCACGATGTGCGAGGGACGTGTGAGAAACTTTGCGAGGAAGGGGGCGAGATGCTCACGCGTGTAGCAATATATTTTCAATTAATTTTTTTATTAGGATTAGTTGCCATAACAATTCTTCCAGCAGCCTTTCGTCGTCAGGTGAAGTCAATACAGTTAAACCTGGATATAAAGAAGTTGAAAAAAAAATCGCAATTTTTCGTTATGTGCAGATTTTCGTTACGTGCAGAAACGAAAACCATACTGCTAGTTATCAGTGACGGTGAACTCACCATTCAAGGACTGATTTCACAAAGAAAAACTGCGTGATTTGCTCCTGCTGCTTTCCGTGCACGGCACTCCAAGGGAGCAAGGTCACTGCAGCGCATGCGCAAACGTAACTCAAGTATCCTTGCCTTTTGACACTTGTCGGGGCGTTGACACGTTTCAAGGACCAAACGTAGGCTGAAAGGACGTCCTTTTGCGAACCTGAGGCTCTTTTCCTCACTCAAAATTGTTGAGAGGTTGCTAGCTGCAATGCTTTGGGCGGCAACGTTGTTCTTTCTCGCCGGCGGAGTCGACATTTAAAATTTCGAGTTTGTCGCGACAAGACAAATTTAACTTCTCATTTTCTGGCAACAGAACTTTAAGAACGATAGTTTTTTTGGCAGCAGAACCTAAAGTACGGGTAGCAGCGGCGACGTGCAACTACACGCAGACAGTTAAGCCTAGCACCAAACCGACACGTGGAAACGCGCAGTAGATTGCGCTGCGGGAGAAATTCGCCAAATTAGTTGTAAGCCAACCCAATGCCACCGCAATGGGAAATTGAAAAACTTCGATAAATTCAGGAATTCGTAACATATAGGTTCGTTACATCCAGGTTTAACCATATGAAATGGACAATGGAGACAGCACAACGCTCCTCGACGTGACCTAGTTTTTCGGTACCCCCAGGCCCTTTTCGACAATTCGCAAACGAAATAGAATTGTGAAGGACGGTGGAAGAAAATTTTTCCTCCTTTTTCTTCCATTTTTTCGGGGTCAAAACCCATCCCGCACTAAACGCACTCCCCTTTGAGATTGTTCATCATGTAAAAGGAGAATTTTCGCTATACTTCGGCAGAATACACGTGGACACGTCACCATGGCGGTGAATGTTATCGCAATAATATGTAGTTGTACTTTGGGATTGCTACAAGCGGAACTTTACTTTTATCGCGAGAGCGCTCGCTGACCCTTTCCTTTATGCGAAACCAACCTTAGCGAAGGAATGCCTGGGCAGCAATGCAGAGAAACGCGCGTCACCGTTGCTGGGCAACGCCTGGGCAAGCGAAAAGAGGCTCACCGGCTGCGCGAAACAATGCAAAGCCAGCCTGGCAAACATGGCCGTCGGCAGGATTTTGTCTTGAGGGGGGGCAAACCCGTTCTATTGAGGGTGAAGAGGGAGAGGGTGAGGGGACGGGTCCCTTGGGCTGGGTTGGCTTGGGGAGGGCAAGTGCCCCTTTCGCATCCCCCTGCCACTCTACCCATGCTGGCAAAGGAGGGCGCGTCAACTGCACTAGAGAGCCACTAGATAATCTAACTCGTACTAGAGCCACTCCATAAGCTTTTATTCATAACCTTTTATTCAGTGACGCTAACTCTAACTCTATGCTGGCCCCTAAACAAGTTTTAACCAAAGAAAAAATAATAAATATTAAAATGCTTTCAAATTTCGCGCTCCACAACGTTCCTCGGACTTCATAAGGCTTGGTGCGAAATGAGCTGGCGTGTCGCTCGCCACTTCATCTGTTTTCCCTGTTGTGCGGCTTAGTTGTTCAAAGAGTGCGCGAAAAATTTGTGCCATTGCTTTTGGTGCAAAGCAGTCTCTTTGAATGAACTAATAATCGAAAATAGAGAGGAGAAGGAGGAGTAAACACTTATTGAGCGAAAGGACGGGAGTGAGCTCTTTTTGACGCTCGAGATCTGGTGCCAATCTGGCGCCGTGATCTGGTCAGCGCAGACTCCCACTGCTCAGAAGAGAATGACTAGATAATTTTTACTTTTTATTTAAGGTCAGCGATATATACGGGTAAATTACTTGATGTTGATAACTATTTTTGACATGCTACCTATTTCCTGATTCGCGCATGCGTTTTCATATATCTCCTCGGACAGCTGCATACATAGATTACATGCACAGCGCCTACGCGTTTCTGGTGTTACCAGCATGACATTGCTCACGATGACGCATGTGCAACCCTGTCGCAACCTTCCCTCGTTGTTTCCCGTGCCCAGCGGGAGCTGCGGCAGCTTCGCCTCAGCCGAGTGCACACGTACGCGCCCACCATCTTCGCCAGGGGAGGCACCGTGCCGACGGCTCCTTCTCGCAACAGCATCACGATCACGGGCCAGAGCCTGTCACGAGCCTCCGTCTACGATGCCGCAGCCGTCTTCGATGACGTGGACGACGCCAGGGCCACGCCAACGATGTCGCCCGAGCACATGGAGCCGTCTCCCAGGACTCCGGAACCGCGGCCGCAGATGACATCGCCGTCTGACATGGATGACACGAAGCCAAAGCGTTAGGGTGCGAGCACTCCGGGCAGTGATTGTTTGCGCTCGCACAAGACTACAGGACTCACTGCCCGCATCTGTTGATCGGACTCGCTACAGGCTGAAATCAGAAAGAAAAAAAGGGGGGGCACCAGGCATTCCACGTTGCTGCCGCCGCCATGCTTGTGCACCTGCAATAAATTGTCTTCAAGCTAAACCTGATGTACTTTGCAAGTGGAGAATTTCCGCCGCAGTCACTAAAGATCGAAATTGTAGAATGAAGGGTACGATGAAAAAAAAGGGTACGGGGTACGCTTACCCCTATAGTGAAAAGATTAAAAAAGAAATCTGAGACAAATAATGAACTATCGTTGTTGTTCTTGCTAAACTTTATTGACACAAAAAGACCCCCAAAGGCATCAAGAGACAGTGGTTACGGAGAGAGAGATAGATAGAGAGAGAACAAACTTTATTTTTTGCAGGACCTAAGTCCAGGTCCTAATTTGAAAGTTCAATTCACCGGATCCACGTAGTACTCCAGAATGTCCGTCCGATCCGGTGCACGTGTTTGTAGAGAGCTTCCTGGGCAGCCTGGATGTTTACTGTCGGCGGGGGAGACAGCCAGAGCTACCAGGAGGTGATGGAGGCCAGGGATGGGTCAAGAGATGGCGGGGTGCAGTCCCAATAAGAATGAGGAATGGATGGGTAGGAAGAACAGGTGGGACAGGAAGGATGGCCAGGGCGCCGATAGATGCGGTGAAGAATGTGATGGGAGGGGAGTGAGGAGGTTTGAGCCTGCCGAATGAGGCACGCAGCCTCACGAGTTAGACGGGAACTGGGGGGGGGGGGGGGGGGAGGGGGGGTACAGGGTACGTGATAGGCGTTGGGCGTGTAATTGGTAACGGCGGGAAGCGCGGTGTTGAGTACGAACCGTCGGCGGGTGGTACAAGGTTGGCCAGGACATGGCCGGACCCGGGAAAGGTACTAAGACGTTTCCGCACATGCCAGCGTGGCCAGGAACCCAAACCAGTGTGAAACGTGGCCGAGGATTCGATGCAAGTATTGGAGTGACGAAGTCAGTAGTGTGTGGGTGAGTCTCATGGTGAGCGAAATTACGAAGGGCTGACTGACAGTCGGAGAAGATTGTTGTTGTTGTTGTTGCTGTTCCTTTTTTTTTTGTGGCGCATACCCACTTGGGGGATTGGCCAGGATCGGGAGATATATTGGGGCTAATGTGCCCGATTTAGGAGACTAAATTTTGGAGAAAAAAAAATTCGTTCGGTGCCATTTCGCTTGGGTTTCCCCACAGGAATTTGGTTACGGCCGTCCACACCTACGTCTCAGAGACTAGGCGCCTACCCTGTTAGCCGCTCTTGTACACAGACGAAATAAGAGCCTATTACAAAATCCCGCATAGCCTTTTCTTGCAAATTCCTGCATAGTGCACACTTTCATTCTACAAATTCCTGTATTTGTTGTGCAATTATTCGGAGAAGATATATACTGGCGTGCTGGTAGGAACGGAAGAGACCTACCTTCGTCCTGCAGTGGACACAAACAGGCCAATGGTGATGGTGACTGCAGCGTTGCTATTCTCGGTCAATCCCCCGCCGGCATACGTGTCATGTGCTACCTGTGCGTGGGCATGTGTCTGGAGCAGAAGCGGCATTTTTAGTAGAGTGCTAGTTCACTTTAGTTCACTCTAATTTTTAGGGACCTTAATTGCTGTTGCAGCGACACCTGCAAGTTAGGGTGAAGTTTTTTTTTTTTTTGCACCTATTGGGACTTTTAACAGTTAGGTCCTATAACTATTATATACTGGAATACAAAACCACCCAAAACCTCACCTCAAGTCTACCAGGTAAAAAAAAAAAAGATATATATATATATATATAGCAGAGAAGGAATTCTTTATATATATATATATATATATATGGGGATGCTTGGAACTTCCTAAGGATGTGAATTAATTAAGGCGAAAGCCTAGTCGACCCTTCTGTCGAACTACGTACAAGTTTGCGTCCGCGCCCGTTACACGATGACCAGACCCCAGGACAGCACCCTCCAAAGCTCGTTCCGCTCTCTCGCCGATGCATAAGGCCTCGACTGTTCGACCCCGTCGGTGCCGTCACCTCTCAAGGCAGCTCGTATTGCACGCGAGGCGGCGGCCTACCCGGATGCTGCTGTTTCCCTTTCCCAGCGGCGCGCGATCTCTGGCTCGGGCTCGCTCATACCATAACTTCGAATTTTCCTGTTCCACCAATTTTCTGCAACTCACAACATGCGCGCTTGGCTTTCGCCTTAAAACAAAAAAACAAAAACGGCGAGGACCGGAAAGGCAACGTTACTAGATTATTTTCAGTTGTAAAACTGGGCGGCGCTGCCCGGAACCACCACCGATCCTTCTCTCTGTGGCGCTGCAGTCGCAACCGGCTCGGTAGACGGGGCGCTCGCAGGCGGTTTCGCTTATGCTTCTCCCTTCGCGTTCCTAGTTCAGCGCTCGGCGCATACTTTTCTCGTGCGTGCGCGGGCGCGTGGGTGGGCGCACACATCTGGTAATTATTTACATTCTCGGAAGCAAATAGCTACAATAAACAGCAGACACAATGACATTTTTTTCGCCCCTTGTGTGGTTCTTCCGGGTCCTTTTTTTGCTGAAGAGCAGTACTCGCAGTAGCCGGCGCATTCAGTGCCCCGGTCTCCGGCGTTTCTTGTTATCGCGGTCGTTCTCCGTAGTGTTGAATGCGCGATGTCGTTCGAGTGGCGCGTTTAGTGATCTGCCAGCGACTGTATTATATTGATGTGGGCCTCTGCATGTGAGGCTGAGGCAGACAATGCCGACCTGCTTCGTTCCCGGGTGTACCAGCAGCAACAATTAAGAGCAACACGGACAGGCACTTCTTCTCGGCTCCCAAAGATGCGACGCTTAAGCGCGCTCGCTATGGCATAAGGCCATCCCGCGTGCGGATAAAGAGCTTTCGACAAAGTCCAAAGTGTGCGACTGCCATTTTCACGTACAGGACATCGCCAAATGGTACGTACACAAAATGACGTTCACTCTGAGGAATTCTCTGCGCGCGTCATCAAATCGTATTTGGTGACGCGCATGCATTTCTATTCCAGATTCCTTCAGTGAGAACGTCCCTTGAATGTGCAGGTTAAGTCGGCGCGCAAACGCGCTAAGCTACTGTAAGCACGCTGGCAAATTTGGAGTTTTGTTATAAATGAAAAAAAAAAAAACCTTGCATACATGTATCTATTCATTACTTTTTTCTGTTAACATGCTTTGGTATTTTGTAGCCATATTCATCGTAAGCAAAAAAGATGTGGAGTTGATTTTTAAATAAAAATGCTTGCATGTTTCTATTCATCACTTACTTTGTTTCTCTTAACGTGCTTTGGTGTATTGTAGCCATGTTCACCTTAAGCAAAAAAGATGTGGAGTTGATTGTAAAAAAAAAAAAAAAAACCTTGGATATATTTTTTTACTTTGTGTCTGCCGTAAAGTGTGTACTGTGAAAACCAATGAATTGCCGAAAAGAACTTTATGCTTATTGACATGTAAGCTGGTTTAACTTCGCCAGTTAATTAACTGAATAATTCTTTCAGTTAGAGATATTTCGCCTTTTGCAGAAATGTCGCTTCTTAGTGACGTTTGGTAAAGCTAATTGTTGTCAGGGCAAAACATGGAAAAGATACTATTCTAAAAAGGACGTCGAGAAAATTAGGAAGTTTCGCCTTCGAGTGGCCTGAATTACTAGAGCCACTAAGTGACGTAGCTCCAATGCTGACCTTGCTTCTTTGGCTGGAAACAAAATGAGCGCTTTCATGATTTTTTATAAAATTCGGAAGAGTCAATCAAACTACGCTTTAACGGAGGCTTATTCTATGCTACCAGCTCGCTGCAGACCGTTCACGCTCGTGGTTGACTGCCAGCGAGCAGCCGACGCAAGCGCGCGCTACGATGCGCTTCGGCTGACCTGTTGAAGAAAGCAAAATATGAGCCGTAACGAACGGGTTTTACGCCCCACATTAGCGATCCTGAGCAGCTACTGGAAAGTACTCTGGCCTAGATGTAGTCTGGACGCGGAAAACTTGGCGGGTAGCTGGTAGTCTTTAATATTATCGCGCGCTAACGTCATGAGAAGGCCGAAGAGGCGTTGGGAGGGGCGCCGTTGCACGCGACGAGCAGCGGCCGGGTAGAGCAAAATGCGGCGGTCCCGCCCTCTCGCGGCACGCCGAGAAACGGAGACGCCGGCGATGCACGGCGCAGGGGGAGAGTTTTACAACTGAACCTATCTAGTAACGTTGCGGAAAGGTACGTTTGGGAGCGGGGCTGCGAAATATGAATCAGAGCTCGCACTTTACTGCCCTGTTTGAGTAATCTCCATACTTTCATGACAGATGAGTGGTGGCGACGCGTTCGTACAGCAGAGAAGCCAGGAAAATTTTCCGAACGAAGGAAGCGAGCTCGTGATTTGAAATTCGCGCCTTTAAATAACAAGAACAAAAAAGTCAGATTTGCCGAAACAAACAATAAAACATTTTGGTAAATACATGTACTATTGTTGTTCCAGCACATATACTTTGCGTTTTTCTGAAAAGGATAAGTCCCGGCTATTATTTTGATGATTACGCTGTCGACGCCTTCAAGACGTGAGAGGGCGTTCACGTCAGACGCTCGTCTCGAAATTTCTTCGCTGCACGTGAGGTACGCAACGTTTTGATTTTCTGGCTCTCTTTCTGACGGGAATTTTTAAATAGGCGGTACGTACCTGTAACACTCTGGAACAGGTATATCAAAATTTGAGGATTCACCCGTTTTTGCCGCCTTCCGCAGCATTTCTTCCCGCCTCTGGGGCAGTGCGGTACAGGCGCCGTGTGTGATCGTGCGTCAACGAGCGCTTGTGTTTACGAAGTCTTGTTTTTGTCTAACGCCAACAGTTTTACCCTTCTGGTGAACGCCGCGGATTTTCTTTTGAGCTTTACTTGGATATCAATGGTGTGCTTCGTTGCTGTACTGTTTGAACAGATCAACTTGTGTGCACGTTTTGCGCCCGGCCCCCGAACCCACCGTCGTTCGAAATGAACGTTTTGCGCCCGGCCTCGAACCCACCGTCGTTCGAAAACCCATTGGTTTGTTCAGTGATCCGACTACTGATTCTTTCCGAAATTCTCAAAAATGCCCTCAGAATCGCTAGAAGGCGGAGGTATCTGATTTGAGGATTATTTGAACTTGCGGAGATAACTGTGACTTGTTTCGATCATGTTTAACGACGTCTGTTTGCATACTAGGTTTTAGCACGAAAACGAAGACTGTTGGCCGCGCGTGCCAAGTGTGTATTTTTTAAATATTGGGATAATGTACATGGAAGTGCGTCAAGGTATGAATCCTTGAGTGCTCGAAAAAACATTCTAAGCATACGTAAACAGCAGCGCGCAGATATTTCAGGGTACGCGTTCGGCTAAACTGCAATTAACGGCGCAACGATATTTATACGTGCCGTAATAGTAATGGTCTGGTACCATTGTAGTGCTTCCACTACATTGATGACGTGGTGGGTTTGGCTGGAAAAAAAAAGTTGAATTACAATGTCAATGCTTGGAGTAGTTTTCGATCTCCGCAGATTTTTGACGGGTCAACCCGATTCTCAGTGCAGGCTGGTCATAGGCGTGCGAGAACATGGCAGCCCTTGGAAAAGATCAGCTCAGCCAGCTGGAAGCCTTTATTGAGTTCTGCAAGGTGAAGCCCGACATCCTCCACAAGCCAGAGTTGAGCTTCTTCAAGAGGTACCTGGAAAGGTACAGTCGACAGTGTTTCCAACTTTTCTGTCAGGTGTACTGGGAGGTACTTCGGGAGCCTTTCAATCATGAGTTACGGTGAATGTGAAAGTTGGAAAGTTCATGTTGAGATAGGCTCCGAGGGGTTGGATAGATCGCTACGTCTTATCAGAAGGGAGTGCTTCTTGCATTGTTTTTTTTTACAGAAAGCAGAAGTGTTTGTTTCTGTTAATTGTAAATGTGTTTTTTTTCCGAAGTTTACCGTTGTGGAAGTCTACTTTGCATGTTAGTTAAAACATGGAAGGACTCGAGCTATATTCTAGTGGACAAACATGTGGCTCTCCGTTTCCCTCCCTTGTCGTGGGTGTCTCATTGTCTGTGTAACACACCAACCTAAACCCAAACCGCTCGACCATAGGGGACAGCTGAAAGGTTGCATTGAGCCGCGAGACTTCCACGTTTAAAGGGGCACTGACACAAAAATTTTGCATCTTGTTTTTTTCGTTGCGATAAGTAGCTAGTGACCTCCTTATAACCTGTAGAAACCTCATTTGCTTCAGCGTGCAACGGTTGTTTAATTAGAGGCATTTTAAATGCGGCCAGTCGCAGTTTCGGTTTCAGTGAGTGCCGCGAAACGATGGATTTTATGGATTTTGTGTCAACAAAGCTGACCACGTGACCGTCGAAGGGATATCACAGAGCAGAGCCGCCGTAGCACTGCCGAATCCGCATAGACAGCAGTTTCTGCGAATGCCCCCACGTACTGATCTCGTGAGGCGCTTAATTAAAAAGCGACCGTGGATGTGACGCAGGCGCTGCGAGTGCAAATGCTACCGTGGCTAAAGAACGACGCGCGACGCTCGAGACGGTGGGTGGCAAGACGCGCGCTGGGAGCAGCCGGCCGGTCTGCCTACAGGTCCGCCTACAGATGTGTTCGGCTTAGCACTGCGGCGGATATTCGAGTGCCGCTCTCGTAAGCGGTGCAGATGACAATTTTTAATGCAACCCGCCATCGCATCATTAACTCCTTTCTCATGTAAGCCACCATGGTCGGGACTTGGGGACAATTTCGTGCAGCGGTAACAAGCTATCACTCGAGCTACCTGCGCCGGCCTGGGCAACTTCGCGGCCGTGGCCGCCGCCTGCACAGCGACCGTGCGGTTAGCTCAGTGGGCTTTTCGTGCCTCAGGTGCGTTTTCGCATCCAATGGAAATAAACAGTAATAGAAACAGAGTGCCTGGAATCGCTGTAGAACTTTGGTAGCGGCCAGCTGCCCCATGAGCTGACGAAATCACGGTGCCTCCGCCGCCAACGATCGGGTCGTTTGTTCTCGAGAGCAGAAGCTCCGCCCTCCAGCCCTCCTATTGGAGCGGCGAGCCGGGCGAGCCGGCGAAAAACGCCGGCAGTGCGGAAGCGGCAAACACAAACTCGTGACGTGTTTGGATGTTGTTTATTTACACGATATCCTCGGGATGTCGAATGCGCGTGGTCCTCTGCTGGCTGCTCGGTTGCGTTTCGCACACTTTAAAATTGATTTTAAATATGTTCTAGGCTGTATTCGCCGCTGATATTTTGCAGATGATGTATATGTGTTCCCACCAATCTATCTCCGAAGTTATCTCGCCTTCAAAATTTTGTGTCAGTGCCCCTTTAAATTTCCCGCCAGCCCAACGCGTACGTCATCTGTAGCATGTCCTTGGAAATAGCGAAGCAGAAAGCATACCATAGTCATTTGTTTTACTATCACAGCCGGTTGACAAAGCTGGGCTGGGATTCTCCAAGAAATATGCCAAGAAACAAGTATTGCCTAAGATCACATTCTGAGATGCATTTCTCTTTCACATTATCAGGCTTTTCAGGTATCCATGAAGAAGAAATATTATAGAATACGAATTTTGAAAAATTAGCAGTAGTATCCTAGGGTAGACACATTTCTCCTGCACATAAAGGTGCATTTCAAGGAGGCAGATGCAGTGGTAAAAACATTCAGTATGTAGTCGTGAAAATATCAGATGCTGAAGTATTTTTTTTTTAACAAATTGTGTTCTGCAAGGAGTGTGGTGTCAACAAAGCTTATGCATTGCAAGCCATATGTAAGTCAAATTGCTGACACTGGGAACTTCTCAAGAAAAACCATTGCTAATGTGTTCAGACTCATTTACATAATGGTGCTTATTTACTTAATATGTTCAATACCCAAAGCTTTAACATTGAAGCATCGTGGCAGGAAAGATGGGTGGCCAACTTTGCATCTGCACATTAAGCTTTCCAGGACACGGAAGGCTGTAACATTCTATGCAGACTAGAGTGGGAGGATTCTATGTAGCATAAGCACAGCCCTGGCTATAGCTGCACATGAAATTGGAACACAAACGAGTCGCAAGCCTGTACTGAAGGTACTTAACAACATCCAAACTCTCACTTCCTCCTAGCCTCCCATCGGGCCTAGTCGAACTATGTAGCGGTGTGCGCAGACAAGTTCCAAGTGGGTATGAGTATTGTGCTAGGTTTTTGTGTGCGCATTAAACTGATTCACATCACATTGTATTGCCATGCCATGGCCATATGAATAAACATCTTTCTCAGGTATTGTTAGAAGGTTTCAGGGACAAGAAAGGAATTGCAATCTGCTCCAAGTGGCACACCGGCGTCGCAAGGCTGGTGTGTGACACACATCTGGCCCAATTGCACCACACTGCACTCTTGTCAGAAGTGTTCTTGCCTTCGTAAGTCGCCTGTTCCTCGCGAGTGCTGCCACTGCTCGTATTAGGTTTCCGACATGTTCAAACGGGGGATCGTAGCCGTGATTGCTGGTGGTGACCGTGGGATGGTGGCTGGAGTAATGACCCACAGAAAGGGGCCATGCAGGCAAAACACGTTTGGTTCATTCAAAAGATTGCCTCGTTAGAATCGTTCTGACACCACCTTTAACGCACACTTCGCTGAAGTACGCTCTATAATTAGGATAAAATGGAATGGCCATGTGACCCACTAGCTCATTTCCCTTTACAGAACCTATGATGTCATATGTGGCAGCTGGGTTCGGTTCCCGGCCGCGGCGGCCGCTTTTCTGATGGAGGCGAAAAGCAAAAACGCCCGTGTGTACGAGATTTCGGCGCACGTTAAAGATCCCCAGGTGGTCAAAATTAATCCGGAGCCCTCCACTACGGCGCGCCTCATCGCCTGCGTTGCGTCGGCGCGTTAACCCCTACAATCAATCAAAATCATATGTGGCAGCTCTGCGATTGGCTGAGGCTGGCAAAAGGAGGCGCAAATTAGTCTGAGCTTATAAGCTTGCCGAACGAGCTATTTGCGGTTAAATTTAGGGCACATTCTTTTTATGGCAGTAAGAATGGTTGAGTAAACAGTGTAAGTTACAACAGTACATGTAAACATAGAAGTACCAATGCGTAATGCTGTTGGTACTGCGCGTACTATGCTTGTTTTAGCTGCACAGCACTGGGGCGCTTTGGGGTTGTCTCGGATGACACTGGCCGAATGGTGTAAGAGACGGTGTTTCACGGGACCATATTTGTCGAGCAAACACTGTTTCACGAAACGATTATTTTCTACCTCAACAGAAACAAGCCAGGTACAAATATGGTCAAAAACAAAGAAAAGGCAGAAAACAGTTCTTCGTGGTTAGTGGTGCCATCTAGGTTGACTAACGGTAAACAAGGCTCCGCAATCGGCTGCAGAGCAGTCCCTGTGATGTCATTGCAGACTTCGCGAAAACACACGATTTGGCGGGAGAATCAAAATTTTGACTTGAATTGATTAATTTCTCAGTGAATGAGGCATTGTTTGCTTCTGGACAAGCACTGGGGGTACTATAAAACACAAAATTTTTCGAATAAAACAAACTTGTATTTCGTCTGCACGGCCCCTTCAATGTACTGCTAGAGGACTTACAATGGTGCCCTTGCAGACAGTGCATACGGCCTGTACTTGGGCAGTGGTAAAACATTGCACTTGGATACACGCATTCATTGTTTCTTGCGATGAGCAAAGAAATACAGTAAAACCCCATTATGACGAAGTTGAAGAGGGAGTTGTAATTACTTTGTTACAAAGATTACTTCACTATAGCCAATGGTCATTTCTACCGAAAATTTAGATGCAGGGGAGTATGTACTCGCCATCACAACTCACAGCAGCCCGCTAAAACAAGCGAAAATCTTTGCTAAATTTTTGCCGCGTCTTCTCGGGCGAATGATGGCTTTTTCAGCTGCAGCCACGATTTTGAGTCCGTCCTCGCCGCCACGAGCGCCAAAGAAGCGGTGCAGCAGATCTGCTGCATCGCGGTAGAGTGGCTGGAGGAACATCCAGGCACCCTCCGGGAGCCATTTTAGTGAGGTGCAGTTGGCGGTGCCTAGTTAGCGTCAGTTTTGAATTACCGCATTCGTGATGCGACGTAAACCGTCGTGCGCCACAAGAAATTGTCCTGACGGGTACCAAAATGGTCCCAACATGCTAGTTGTGGAAGAAAAAGGTTCGTTATACTCATTGCGAGGAAATTTTAACTTCATTAAAACGACTTCCTATGGGCGTCTGTGGTAATTTCAATGGAAATTACGATTGCTTCGTTATATCCATTAGTTTGTTATATCTTGCTTCGCTATAACAAGGTTTTACTGTGCTTTCAAATTTAGCATACTTGCTTTACAGTATTAGGAACTGTTTTAGTGCAGTTACAGTTGAAAACTCATTGCATACAGATTTGCTATGCACAGATGCACATAACCACTGAAAAGAGCGATCATAAAACATCGATAAGACCTAGTGGCTTCAGAGAACCATGTTCCCCTATACGAAGGATTATGTCAAATCCCTGGCAAAGTGTCAGCAGAAAGCAAGAGTTACTGCTGTAGAGATGATTTGATCAGATCAGTTTTTTTATTCTTGTTCTTTGGGCAGGCTTGTAAGAAATTACGCTTTTTCTCATTTCTGTGGGACATTCTGGCCGGGACCAGCTTCCCAGACTGCAGCAGGTGAACTTCTGTAAATTGGGGTCAGCTGTGATCAAGGAATTAGGGTTATACGTTGTACATGTGCCACAAACAAAAGGTGTCTTGGAAACGACATGCACGTGCTACGTTACTAACCCGCTGTATGTCTTGTTGCGAACGCAGCCTTGGTGCTAAGATCCCACCGGCCGCTACTACAAAGAGCCCGCCACCGAAAGGCAACAAGGAAGATGTGAGTACAGGCTGTGCACTGTTCCTCCACACCTAGCTGGGACGATTCAAAGGAGCAGTGCATGGCTACCCACGCATTGCTCTCACCTGTGAGGTGCGGGTGATCAAGCAACAACCGTCCCCCTATTCACTAAGTCACGTGTATGGTGGTGGTGCCTTCGTCTGATAAGCACGTTACCGATGCGCATTCGACACTACATCAGCAGACTCTCAAGCACATAAAAATGTTCATGCCGCAGTATGAACAGACTCCCTGAACGTTTCCATATATCAAGCCAGTTCTTGTATACTGTCCCACCGTTTAACTCTTTCGTGACTGCGGGAAAATTGACCAATTTTTAGGGGCCCAAAAAAACATTTTTTTTTATGATAAAAAAAATTGGCTAGGCACTAATTACAGGAACACAAAATGCAGATTATTTAACAGCCTTTCCGATAACACCAGTTTTTTCGATGTTTTTATATATCATAGTTGTGAAAAAACATCAAAATCAAAATTTTCGTCAAGTTGTCGAAAAAAATGATAAAAAAGGAGTTGTGTATAACAAACCACGGGTAGTAGAAAAAAATTAGAATGTACATTTTGTAGGGAAACATTTCAAAAACTCGCCCTAGAAAAAATGTCGAATTGCACGGAACAGTTTGTCAGATATAAAAAAATGTTAGCATGCGCGGTGCTCGGGTCATGCGGTGAAGCCCAACCTCCAATTCAAAATGTGCAATTTCGGGTGGTTCCCTGGAAGAAATCTGGCGGTTTGACATTATCAGAGGCACCAATTTGCTCCCCCTTAATGTAAAAACATTTTGTCAATGACTGACTTTGCATTTGCAGCCAGCACAATATTTGGGACAAGCACGCGATGGGGAAAAACATGCATGAAGTAGAAAACGGAACTCCATGGTTGATGCTTTTTGATGTTCATGGTCAGTTATCTCTCAAAACATGAAGTTGAGCTTTATTATCATCTTCTGGCTCGCAATTGTAGCCTTGCTTGCAGGAATGAGGTGCGATGCGCTAGAGTCGTGCCCTGCAAACTTTGGCCGAGTAGCTGTTGCGCGATAAAAAAGATCAGCACAACGAGCCTCCTCCATTGCAGCGCCACCTAACACCTCTGAAATGAAATAGTACAAAAACTTATCGGAGACTCCGTCCGAATAGGCAGTTCAACTAAGAAGCTACACTAGACCCGCGGAGATACCCTCGTTTGGAAACGAAACTGGAAGGCGAACAGCTGGCAGTGTGTAAGGCCGGTTTGAAGCGCTGTCCTCGTCGGAACAGATATCTGGCGACTGGGTGTGATATTTTGACTTGCATCTGAAGTTCTTATCACAGAAATCTGGTTAGGGTTCGGTGAAATCATGAGCCGCATGCTTTGTTCAAGGATCAGTCGTGGATGCTCAAGGCGCCATGGCATGTAGCCTTAAAGTTTGGTACCAGTGTAGTAGTGCTAAATATGAATTTTTCGATGCAGAAGCAAAACCGAAACTGTTGTAAACTGCTCGCTCGCGAATGGTCCTGGTGTAAGTAGAACTACCACACAACTTAGAACAACGTGCGCAAAGGCAATAAAATTGCCTAAAATCATAAAGTAGCTTTGCAAACAGGCAGTGCTTGACATTTTCAGCTGATTTCTGGGATTATTACTGTCAGAGTGCAAACCTGACGATTGAAAATCGTTTGCTGGTTTACCATTCATGCCCTGATAACAAAAAACAAACTCTGATGCAGAGTAATTATGAGTGGCATGTATGCTTCGTTGGCAGCACTGATGCGCGATGACCACACCCCTTTTCCACACCCAGGTGATTCAAACATGTTTTAAAAAATCACGTTTTTGTTGCAAAAATGAAAACAAAACTGATTTTGAAAGGCCATTTTCTGAAACAGCTTTACTTGTTCGAGCACTGCCTGGAATGCTATGAAAAGGCGCTCCCAAAGTATCGCTCAAATTGAACAATTTTGAATGGGCGCAGTCGCAAAAGAGTTAATCTCTGTGTTACTTTGCAGGTTTTTTTCGTTGTAGACTATTTGCTCCATGAAGCTTTCATCCTCTCTCTTTTTCTCTCCCCAAACTCAAAGCCATGGGTTCGCAGTCTTTAATTTGCGAGTTGGATTTTTGCACGTGCGTACAAACATGCTGTGAACAGTCAAGACGAGCTGGGATTAAAAGAAACTGTGGTGCCGCGGGAAGCAGTGGCAGCCCTGGCCAAGTTGCAAGTTGAGAAATTGCCCATTTGTTGTGTGCTACCTGGAGAGAAGGGTGGATTACTAGTGCGGGTGGGGTGGGTAGTAACGTGTGAGGAGTTAGTTACTCAAGAGAGCTCCCTTGTTAATCTTGCTAAATATCCAGAACAACCCCAAGTCGTCAACCGGCTCTCCACACACATCACTGCTCCAGGTTGAGTGGATCAGGAATAAGTTGCTGCTTTGTTGCTTCGTTTGATGATATAATTATGATGGCTGGTCGAGTAGCTTGGGAAAAAAAGAGGGCAAAGGGGACAATGATTCGATTTCATAGTTTATACTCTTGAGGTTGTCTCGTAAGTATATATGCCTAGCATTATTATTTCAATTGCATTCCAGCATTGCGGGAAAAGGGAAGAGGCAAATGAACTTGGAAACCTTTCATGTGTTTACAATGCACTCGTTCAATTCTGCATTTTAATGCTGCAATTGGCGCGGTTTGTAATCTTGAGCACACAAACCACTGTTTCCAGGAGGAAGTGACCATGGAGGAACCGTTGTCGTCTGAAGAACCAGAACCAGAAAGTGAAGAGAGTGAAGTTGGTGAGGGACAGCTTTTGTGCCAACTCTCCTCCTTTTGTTTTCATGTTGAAGCGGTATATGGTTAAGGTCCCAACTAAACTGGCATCCATTGGCAGAGCCACGTAGAATAAGAATTTTCCTCTCTAGAGCTAGTGTAAATTTCTCTGTAGCTCTCCATCTAATGCATCGTACTGAAATTGTGCCTAGACAACTCTATCGTTATGCCCAGTTTCACTGGTAATAATTAGTTCATAGTGACGTTGTGAACACTGCACAATCTCCGTCCATTGTCAGTACATGGCTGTCTATGGAGGGAGTAAGGGTACAGAAAATGGCTTTAGCAATTGTTTTATCCAAACTTTACATGAGGATTAGCTGCTAAGACAACAGTAGATAACTTGGTGTAGTTATCCACCAGTACAATTCCTTGCCATATTCGCAGTAGTGGAAGGACTCTAAATTTTTTGCTTCTTTAATGAATTCTTTTTTTTTCATCTCTGCCTGTTTTGAATGTTCATTTTCATTTTGGTGTTGGAACAAGAAGCAGCTTAAAAAAATAGGTGCCAATTTGTGGCTGTACTACCCTCCTTCCAGAACTGGACAACTCTGGGGTAGTTGAGCCTGACAATGACGATCCTTTGCCGCAGGGGGATGCCAGTGTTGAGGTGAGTGTGCGCTTTAACCCTGCATTGAAGGGACCCTGCAACACTCTTTGAGCAGCGCAAGTAAATCTACCTGACATTTAGATTACGCTGCCAGGAATACCTGAGCCAAATATTACGCGTGCACGTAAAGCGGTGAGTGCGCAAATCGCTGTGAAAGATGCGGAAAAACCAACAGCACTCTCCTCAGTTTTCCTCACCTGGCACGGCCTAAACAACTTCATTGCGGCCATGGCTTTCCGAGTGGCTGTCGCTGGTCAACTTTGTGGCTCATTTCTCGCATTTCCTGTGTTGATCCACCGTCGTCGGCGCTGTGCACCTATCTTTTCTATGCCTGAACCTTTACGCACAGTTTTGGTGTTTCTTTTGTGTTTTGAGTGCGCGCAGGGTTTGAGTGACAAACTCAACACTGGCCTTTCAACAAGACCACTCGACAACAAAATGCCCTACCGGCCTGAGCACGCACTTGCGAACAGGCAGCCATGCCTGCTTTTTTGTGACACCATACCGGAAATGGATCCCTTCACGTTGCGGAGAGAATTCCCCGCCCTGTGATATATTGAAGGCCGCCGAAGAGAACGCCGCAAGCCACCCCTTTCTCTGGGAGAGAGCGCGCAGCTTTTGTCGCGTTGTCTGCGGTAGAGTTGAGACGGAACAATTATGCGCAATTTCTCGTGGCGCTTAGTTTCAGTGGTAGTGAACAATGGATGTCCATAATTCTTGCGGGGAGAGATTGCTGGGACGATAGACCCCCAAAAAATTGTGAGTGGTCGACGGTGAGTGCTGCAGGGTCCCTCTACAGTAACTTCATCTTTTTTCACTCATTTTGTGCGACCAAACAAGTGCTTATTTGGCCTTGATTTTGTAAAAGAGTCCCTGTTGTTTTGCAGTTGTTAGCTTGCCACGTTCCTAAAATGTGACATTTACATGCTGAAATGTTTTTTTCATGCAGCAGCACAGCTGGCATGTCACTCGCGTGAAGAGGCTCCTTTTTACGCCCTGATACCAAAATCTGGTTTCAGTGACAGTTCACCTGTTTTTTGAGGCTCATTGGGGTGTCACCCTTGCCCCTTCTTGTGGTCAAAGAACTGGTGCAGTGCGAATTCATACGTGGCACAAATGCAGGCAGTTCATTGACTGATGAGCAAGGGCAGTGTGAGAGTTGGTGAGCTGAAAAGTGTTAAAGGGCTTTTGTTTCTGGAGCAGAACAGTGGTAGCTGTTGTTGCTAGAGCAGGCAAGTTCCCAAAACATCGCTCACCGCCGAGAGATGCCGAGCCGCAAGTATGCTACAGTCAAACCCGGTTATAGCGAACTGCAATATGCGCCACGATTAGTTCGATGGATCCAATAGTTCGATGTAGCCGAACCCGCCTATAACAAGTTTATTGTTACGAGTTCACAATACGCGAGAACCCCTCCCCCCTGCCATCCCCGCATGCAGAAACGAACAAAATAAAGTATGGCATTACCATACACAAAACAATCCATTTATTGCAAATAATAAAGCTACTTCCCGCCTTAAGGGGGCAGACTGGTCTTAGAGCTATATTTTTTATTTACCAACCAATTTTAATGAAACTGCCCTGCGTTATAGAGTTTTTTGTGCTGATTTCAAATCTCCTATTAGATTTTTTGTAAGCTGATTATATTTTGAGTTAATTAATGATTAATTGCCATTATTTTGGGACACAGTTACAAAATAACCACTCCATGCAGAATGGCAATTACCACATGGCTAGGCAGACAAATGACTAAATAATACAACATAGGAAGAACTTTTTTGATTTAGCTATTTTTGGTCGTTTTACAACACAGGGAACTTCGCTTCTCCCGCGCTCTGCCAGAAATGGCTCGCAGGTGGTGCCAATTGAACACAATAATAATTTTCCAAAGCCTCCATTTAAAAAAATTGTTTCCTATATTGTATTCTCCACACATTTTGGTATCAGAAGCAAAAAGAATTAAAGTTGTACCTGCTCTGGGTGCCAAGATATCTGAGGATGAAATGCTAGCTTTGCATTGCAAGAAAAGCGCCGTTTCACCATCGAATTCTGCGCTAACTGAGCTGTAGAGTGCACTTTAAAATGCTATTATAATATAACAACAACAAAATATGATGCCTTTTAATGAGGAAATTTACAGACTGTTAGAAAAATGGCCGTGGAGGCCAAAAATTCCATTTTTGAGAAAACACTTTTTTTGACCGTTTTTCGGCCCCAAAGACCCAACTGCCCCCTTAACTGCCTCTTTCCAAAAAAAAGCAAGTTTTTTGTTTTCCTTTTCGTTTTGGCAGTGTCAAATAGCACAGCATTCTTTACACGTAACATGGTTTGCACCAGTTCGAGTCCGTGACCTTCAATATCAAAGAAATATTGGCGAAGGACATCGACTGCCGAAAGCACTTCATTAAGCATCGGACGGCTTTCACTCGCGACATCCTCTGTCTCCTTGGTGCTTTTCAGCAGCATTACGACGGTGCTGCTAACAGTGTCCGTGTCTGAGGGGTTCACAGTGATGGCAACGTCGTCGTCGACACTCAGGAAATTTTAGAAGGACACTCCTTTCGGCACAGTGTCGAGAACGTTGGCGAGCTCTTCCCACAGTTCACCGATGCTGCTGTCTTGGTCCGGACTCACTGACTTGGGCGGGTTCCGTCGTGAGTCCCGCGCGTTGGAAACATTTATGGAAAGTGTCGGGCGTCATGCCGCTCCATACGAGGCGCAGTGTCTCAGTCGCCGCTCCGAAACCATGCATTTTGGCGGCCATTCTAGGCACGCCGAGTTCGATATATCAGATGTGAACTTCGTTGTAAGGAATACGTTTCGCGTGTATTTTCGTAACTGATTTGTTTTTGTTTGATATATAGCATAATTGACTGTATTGCGTATTGCAGACGGCAACACCGAAAATTGCTTGCTAACCCTTTGACGAGGCACATCAGGCTTGTAAAGGGCAGAGCTGCATGGGGCGCATTGCCCACCAAAGTGGGCATTACTTTTAGCTGCTGAGCATCGTGTTGTGGATTTGATTCTGGGGCTGTTTTTTGTGACGGCGGAATGCGGAAGAACGAAACTGCTCGGGTGTGTAAGGTTCTGGTTAGCATTAAGCCGGGTTCGTCCTCAGCCCCATATTTTTTGGTGAAGAATGAGTTCAATATAAGGTCCACTTCAGAAGTGGTGCTTACCAACGGTTCTCACCATATTGTGTTTCAGGTCTCTGAGGAAAATATGGACAAGAGCAGTGAAAAGAGGGGCCAAGCAATGGAAGCTCAAAGTGAAGGTGGGATTGAATTTTGTGAGCAGGCATGCATGCAGGCAGGGTGTGAAATTGTTTTTTGGCTCCTGTCAACCTACTTTTTTTCTTTTTTCTCTCTCTTTGTTTTGATCTGCAAATTAAACATTAAAAAATTTCGATTCAGCGGGCATTATTAAACAATGTCGAAGCAGACATGGCTTTAAACCTTGTGGCCAATTAAAAATATACATTTCGATTCAGCTGGCAACAGCTTTTGGGCAGTGTCACAATGGCGAAGGCATCCCAAAATTGGGTTTTATTGCCTGCGTCATGTAGTGGTAGCGTGGTGGACATGCGGCGAGCACCTTAGTGTAGACGACAAAGAGCTGAAGGCAAAACTTGACTGTTTTACTGCATGGCGAAAGATGAAAAGCGATGATACAGGAAGACCACCCTTCCGGGCAAGCTTACAGCATGACCCGAACAGAGCAGCACTCTCAACGAGGGCCGAAGCGGTCTTGCATCGCCCACTGAAAACACTGAATTTATACACAGAAGCGCCAATGGTTTTTGCCGCTTCCTCAGTATTTTGCACACAATCGACAGTAAAGACGCACAAGAACACTATGCCCTTTCTCGGGTTCGTGAGTCTGAGGTCTGAGAGGGGGGAAGAGGAGATCTCTGCGAATGGAGTCTGCTCGCAGGTTCAAGTCTCTGCATGCCCCCGCTTGTCCCGGATTTTGCAACTGCCACGGATGTGAGTCACCGTAGCAAGCGCCCATGTGGTACAAACGCTCCTGCTTGTCGTAGCCTGTTTGAGGAGGGTGGCTTTACCACAAAGCACACGAAGCTTCCCCAAACTACATAAAACTTGCAGCACGCACGTACGGTGTAGTGGCGCGCTGAATCGTAACAGGAGCTATTGGGCACACGCATGTAAAATTGGCTGGACTCGTTCTCTGGTCTTGTGTCGTTGGAGCAGAGCTTGGTGTTGAGTCCTTGTTACGTCACTTTGGGTCAAGCTTCCCTACATAGCTGTGTGACCATTTGCAGTGGTGTGATTTCAGTCTGATACTTGGTGTCCTTCGCAGGCAAGCTTGACGACGCCTTGAAGCTCTGGACTGAAGCCATCGAACTCAATCCAACGAGCGCAGTCCTATTCTCCAAGCGAGCTTAGTAAGGGCTTATTTCCTTCTCTCCCCAAATTTGTGATTGCAATGGCTGCAGGCCCATTGCGTACTGTATTTACTTGAAACGACTTTCGCGGGATTTGAAAGCTTACACTGCCTTTCTCGTGCTTGTGAAGTGAAAGTTTAGCACTGAAGCTTTTTCTCGGATGTTCGCACTGGAGTGGCTTTTTTGCGGGCCGTGAATGTGCAGTGTCGCGTGCTTATTTTGTATTGAAAGAAAGATGAGGCGTTGTCGATATTTGTGGGATCAAGGGAAGTCGTGCATCTCCCCGCCCTTCAGTGTCCTCCTGAAGCTGGAGAAGCCAAATGCGGCCATGCGGGATGCGAACAAGGCCTTGGAGCTGAACCCTGATCAGGCGTTGGCCTACAAGATTCGGGGCCGGGCGCACAGGTGGGTTTCAGGACGCGTCTGCTCTCCTCTTTTGTGGCACCCTTCTGCATTCACGTCTTGAAGGCAGAACAACGCTCCACCGAGTAAATCGAGGATTAGTTTTTCGTCTCGTATTTCATTTTCGTGCAGATTAGATTCGTCCTGAGGCATAAGCGAACAGCCTGCAGTGTTAAAGAACAAACGTTTCGAGGTTTTAAAATATCAACTTTGTGTTACCCCCCGTATTCTGAAGATTATTCTTTATGATTAAAAAAAAAAAAACTTGGGCTAATTACTGTTAGATAAGTGTGTAAGATACGTTGATATGTGTGCAACACAGACGAATCACAGTAGCACATGTATTGCAAAAGCAGTGGACAAGTAGCATAGGAGCGTTTTACGTGTAAAGTTCAGGTTTATTCCATTCATTCTATGAGAAAATTTAGCTTGGAAAGGGTTATGAACATAAAGACAGCTCCTGGCGCCGTTCGAAAATCACTTTTGTCGTCATAATAGGGGTCACAAAGGGTGTTAGTGTTTCCGCTCGTTCCAGCCTTAAAAAATAATAGGTGTGGGGGCTTTACCTGGGAAAGGGACAGCGCAGAATTTGATGAGGCAAGGTAATTTTTTCAGAAACTATTGCTAAGTGAAAAACAAAGAAAAAAGAACCAGAGAAATAATTGAAGCAGCAGAAATTTGATGCCTACAGGAAAACTGTTAAGCACGCCCTCTCTGACCCTCTCCCAAAAAGAAATGTCTTAACTTCTTTCAGTGCAAAGCGGCGGTTGCGAGTGATGATAGCTTTTGACCAGAGGCACGATCATCTTGGTCTAGTTAGTCATCTTCGTTTCTTGTCTTGCGCTGTGCCCCGCCTTTGCGTTACGAACCAGCTTGCCCAAGCGTCAACCCTCGCAGTCTCTAGCTGGTAGTTGAGACTAGTGCGAAAGCCTTACTTTTCCTTTTTGACTCAGGCTGCTTGGTCACTGGGAAGAGGCAGCGAAGGACCTGGGCATGGCGTGCAAGCTGGACTACACTGATGAGGCCAATGAGTGGCTGAAGGAGGTGACGCCTAATGTGAGTCTCTCTGGCCTCTTTTTGGTTCATGCTTTACAGCTGCCAGGGTAATAGAAAGCATGATGGCTCTCACCCAGCTCACCATTCTACGGAAAGCTACTAATTATGCGACAAACACTTGAATCTAGCTCTCATAGGATTCGTAGTAACAGCGCGAACAGCACGAGACGAAAAGAAGAGGGCACAAACACAGCCCACTTCTTTTCATCTTGTGTTGTTTGCACTTTTATTATGAATATGTACCAGGTCACTCGATCGTCCGTTTTGGTCTCGTAGAATGTCTGCAAGAGGCATTTCTTGGTTTTTCAGCACCTAAACTTGCATGCCCCTACTTCCTGAAGTGCATGAGATCGTGTTACCAGGATTTTTGCAAAAAATTGTGGGACAGGTGAACTTTATTTTTGTGATCTGTGGTGAAGATGGCTACACATTTAAAAAAAAGAAATATTTTTTTTGTGGGCTGTGTACTGTTTAATGTGGTGCCTTTTTCACACTTTCAGTTGCAAATTTTTTATTCCAAGCAACAAACTTTCTTTTGCGTGTTTTTCTAAACATTAAGACCCCATGAGCTTAGAAATGAAAAGTTGAGCATGTAGTCCAAGTACTCATCAGTTTACAGACATGGTGCTTATTGAGTCATGAGGCAATTAGTAGTTGTATTTCGTGAAAAAAAAAACATTTCTGTGGGTTTTCTCACACAGAAAATAAACCTGGTAGTAAAAATATTTAGAGATTTACAGATGTGGCATTAATCTAAGACCTTGTTTTTTTTTTTTTTTACTCATGACGTCAATAATCTTGTCTTCACAGCAACGCTTCCTTTTTTTTTTGCGTTCAGCTCAAAGAAAAAAAAAGAAAAGCCGAATGGTGGTGTGTGTCGCAAGAGGAAGGATTTCCTAGAAAACGAGCTGGTTTGGTTTTCCGCTCGATGTGCTGGGAGAATTGTGTGTAATGTTTTCTATGAGGACACCAGGGCTGAAAGGGTTCAAATTAATTTTTCGGACGTTAGGGATAATCTTCTCAACATGAGCATGTGTGTAATTGATCAATTTTGGGGCACAGCTTTTCAATAATGGGGTGTAAAATGCAGTGTATGGCTAACAAACATGGGGAACCGTAGGTACTGTGATTCGTTATCAGTTTCAAGATGCCTTTAAAGCCGGATGCCATTTTCCTGTAATTGACATTGTAGCGACCATCCAGTAGTAAATATAGACACACCGCTTGATGCATTTCAACTGTGGTACATTTTCTAGTCGTACTCAGTGGAGTTTACTTGAGGCTTGCCATGTACAGCCGTCACTATGGTGGTCAACTGGAAGGGTCGCGTGGCCCAGAGAGGTTGACAGATGCCGGTTGACATCACTCCCAAAATAACGTCATGGGTGTGATCGTGGAAACATTCGCTGACGACACATTGCAACATTAGAGAAAGTTTTCCGGTGCTTGTTTAACTTGAGTGGCATGTTTCTTGTTTAAGACGTAGAACACAATGGTAGGGGTGGAACAGCTGCGCCATTTGCGCCATTAAGCGCCAAACGTGTGTAGCTGCGCCATCCTGCGTTGAACCGCCCCTGTTGCGCCAAACCCGCCTGAATTAATGGGGACGCGGGTCTTAAAATGGTCGAAAATCGCGAAAAAACGCATTTTGGGAAAAACACATTTTTGAAGTCTCGATACCTTCAAGCACCTACTCTGAAAGTTTCACCGCTGAATTTGGTCGAGAAAGATCTTAAAATCGACTTTGTAAATGCAGCGGGAGCCGCAAAACGCCGAGAATCGGGCTAAAACGCTTGAACTTCGCGCGCGCTCGCCACACTCGAAGCAGACTGCCGGCGGCGGCCATCCTATTTTGCGAAGATTGTTTACGAGCCACTGATTGGCAGGAGCACGCACGCTCGAGGCAAGCCCCTCGTTCCGCGTCTGATTGGCCGGCGCAGTTGAGCCGCCATTTTTATTGTTTTTTTTTTTGCAGGCGCACGTCCGCTGCCGTAGTATTTTCAATTCGGGTCCATTTTCTGTGCCGTTAGTGACTGCGATTCTGTCACAACGTCTTTTTGTCTCGTACCGCAATGTTTGGAGACCTTTAACTCAGCGATTTACGTGCTGCAAGTGCACGAAAAAATGGCGAAACACGCCGTAAATGGCGGTGCCGGAATCGCCTGTTACGTACGAATCTGGTCCGAGAAGCGCTGCGTGGAAACGTTCAGATTTAGTTAGCTGTTGTGCTTTGGTCTTATTTGAAAAAAAAAAGTTGGCAGCACAATATGTTTCTGCTTTTCTTTAGTTTGCAGAGATTGAAGAAAGTGCAAAGTAGCTAGTGCCGTTTGTGAAGTTCAGCAAAAAGTGTAGTTTTCCAGCGCTGTTCGCAAAGGTTTTCATTGCTTGCATAGAGCTTTTCCAGTTATTTTTGTGGTGTGGTCGCATTCTTGTTGTTTTTTTTTTCCCCTGAGGAACAGAGTGACACGGTGCTTTTTATATTGTGGCTATGCTGTAGCAAGAGTTAGAAAGCAGAGATGTATTTTTCTCTATCTTATTTTGTGACATCATGCTCTGCCTTACGGAGTGTTTCATTATCTGGCTTTTGGCATAGGATGATAAGACTGGTATCATTTCATTTGCAATAAATAGATCTAGCAGGTGAGGTTGTTTGTATCACACTGGCACTGATCGCCAAATTAAAGTCCACCTGCAGCTCTGCAGTTTCTTATTTTGTGAGATCACGCTCTTCCTTACGGGCTGTTTCCTTATCTTACTCTTGAGCTAGGATAGCAAGACTGGTATAATTTCATTTGTATTGAATTGATCTAGCAGGTGATGCGATTTGTATCACTGAAGCGTTGATCACCAAAGTGCATATCACCTACAGCCTTGCTGTAGGTTTGAGATGCATTGCACGACAATGTCTAGTTCTGGGTGGCTGCTGTGCTTTAGTCTCATTGATTGCGCAAAAATAACAACACGTGGTTTGAACAACACTGAAAAAACACTAAAAAAGTGAAAGAGGATATACAGTTTCTGAAGTTTTAACAGTAGAAAATTTAATTTACTTTCAAAATGTGTACGGTTTTCTTGTAAATTTATGTCAATCTTTCCAGAGTTATCCTTGTCACATACTTGATTTGCTTTTTTTTTTCGTGAAGAACAGAGCTTCAAAATGATGCTAATTATATTGTTGGAGCTATGCCGTAGCAAAAGTTACCCTGATCTGAAACTTCAAATGCATTTTTCTCAGTTTTTTTTTTTGCAAGACCATGTTCTGCCTTATGTGGGGTTTTGTAATGTTGCTCGTGGGCTAAGATGTCAAGACTGGTACCATTGCATTCGTACTGAATTGATCTAGCAGGTGATGCTATTTTTATTATTCGGTCTATGCCCGCCTATTTGCAAAAACGAGTAGAGTTTAGACAATTTTATACGAATTGTTGATATTTAATGTTCACTTCCTTCATGCATTGCAAAAGTCTTCAAAAGGCAAACACAGCATAACCTGGCAGAGCAGACCTTTGTCATTATATTCATACAAATCATTATTGAGTTTGATCAAGTGAAATTGCTCTAAACCCCCATAATAAATAAATTTTAAAACGTATTTCATGAACAAATAAAGCTATGTTAAAACAAATTACATATTTGAAATCAGCGTAGCAGCTCATCAAGGCTACTAATTTTTATCCATCTGGCTCTAAAAATTTAAAGAGAAAACGTCTAGAGGCCCACCTTTGCGTGATGCGACCGCCATGATGCCTAGCGTCCGAAAACTTGGCTGAAACATCGTGTTTTCGGTTTCATCAATGCGTTAATGGTTTCGGTTTCATGAAGGCTATGAGCAGCTATTGAACCTTGCTTTGGCTTAGCCATAATGCAGCAGGCACTACGCGCCATCTGTTTGAAATTTTGTGTGTTGCACTTGCATGGTTGCGTTTGCCGGTGTCGGCTGCTGCGCCACAATCAATGAAAAATGGCCAAAAGTAAAATGTTTTTGTGTCTCATCACAAATAGAATAATATCCGCATGAAAGGTTATAGTTTATTGGAGATTAACATCAATTTATCGCCCCTGTTTGGCGATACTAGCTTTGCTGCCTGTAACTTTGCGTTGCTGCATGTATTGAACAAACAGGGTCTTGGACGCTTTGCCCTCGCTTGTTAATTCGGTGCACTTTTGCTTTGAGGTATCTACTCATTTTCGCCCGTAAACTTGAAACGGAAATGAATTTGAAACTTGAAATGAACTCCCTGCTAAATGGAGGGATGCTGGTTGCCTTTTGCCTTCCCCCACCACCCGTTTTTCTGTGTTCAGAAAAAAAAACAAATAAACTTCAATTAAATTCAATTCAATTCAACTTTGGGGTTAGCTTTGCTTAGTGGAGGATGGTCTAATATTAATAGGGCCTTCTGACACGCTCTAGTTGGGTACGTTGTCTGTGGTGTAAGTTCGTAGACTCTTGCATCCCTGTGACGGGTGAAGAAAAAGCTACGTTCAGCTTTGCACGCACTGAAACCGCTGTTTGATAGAAAAAATGCAAGCAAACACTGTTTTACGGAATGTTGCCATGGGGTCACAGAAACACTGCCGTTTCCTAGACACAAAGCAAGGCCTGTTATCTGATCCCTTTTGACTCTCCGCGTGAGGTTTGGCCTTCGAACAGTAATAATGCAACACACTCGCTGGGGCCGAAGGTAGAAGACTCCACATTTTGTGAACCTCCAGATATAGTACAAGAACTGCGTTCCTGGTTTAGAGTAGGTTCCAGTGCATGGTAGAACGCCTGAGGATAGTAGAGAGATTGGGTACTTGGCATGGGACTTGCACAGCGGCCTGTAAAGAGATTAGGGAGGCACCCTAATGCTGTGAAACGGCAATTCTGGCTGCTCCAAACCTGCTCCAAAAATGCCTTTCTGGCTGCTCCAAGCCTGCTACAAAAGGCACTTTTGCCTGCTCCCAGGACTGCTCCCAAACCCATGGACCCTGTTCCACCCCTGCAATGGGCAAATATTACAGGTTTGCAACCGCAGGCCTAGAGTGCATGTGTTTGTGAGCAAAGATTATTGCCCGTGGGGATTTGACGGTTGTGGCACAGTGTACTGCTGTCCGGCATGTGATGGACGTCAAAAGAGCCGTGAAGTAATTGGAAGTGGAAAGTGAGGACTGTGTTACAGCGCCTATTGCTCCAACAGAAAAAGAGCTACGCAAAAGAAGGCAACCGTGTTTTGAATGCTTGCACAGACGCTGCGTTCCCTTGGTCTTCCCATGTGTCGCACCCCAGGGACCTGTTTTATTTTGTCTACATGCAGGTGCACGTACAACTTTAATTCCCTCTTTGGTGGCCTTCAGTGCTGCCTTTGCACTGGCTGCTTGCATATGCAGGCCGCCGCCACATTTTTCACTTCAGGGTTTTTCGCTAATGGCTGTAATTGTATGCTGCAATTTCGTTAAGCCGTCCTAATTCTTTTTTCTGAAATAAAAGTTTGTGTGATGCTCCTTTTTCTGACATGAAGGGTGGTGTTGTTGCCCATTTCCAATTGCCATTTTCGACTAGTATTTATAGTTATTATTAATTAAGTAGAGGAGGTACTAATACATGGCCTGCTTCAGAAAACAGTTGCTGAAAACAAGTATTTGAGTGTATTTTATGCCGTGGCCTTTGGAGATGGTAAGGTTCTCCTGCAGTATGTGGTGGTATGGGCAGACACACCCTCCAAGTTCGGTTATCTGGCACATGCTTGATATGTAGAAATGCTTAACATGTGTGGTGAAGGCTAGTGTTAATCTCGTCATGGCCGTAATTCATAGGGCACCTTAATGTCTGTAAGCTGGGTTTTGTGCACAAATAACGCACTCTGTTGTCGACGTGGCAACTTCACTCCAAAAATTGTGCATTTGTTCATTAAATTAATTCACAATACATTTATGCCATCTTATGCAGTGCACCAAGGACTGCTGTATGTTCATTCATTTAAAAATGCAAGGTCTTGCTAGTGGCTGTAGATTGAAAAGCATAGCACGAAGCAGTTTTTGGGCTGGAAATAGTGCATTTGGGTCAGAGAAACTTTGAAAAAAAAAAAAAAAAACCTTGTCTAACGTGAGTAGGTAACTATGGCAGTACATTTATTGGCTATTCAGCAAAAGTGCACAGCCTTCATTCATTTGCAATTGACAGTTGGATAGAAAACATCATGTGTAGGTCGCAGCCACTGCGCGAGTACCCCTGTGAGGTCACACTGATTTGCAGGGTTTTCATGCTATCTCAGCTTTAAGAGTTTTGATTTTATACCATATCATGGTTAATGTCAACCTTTTGCTCTTTCATGGAAAGGTCATGTAAGTAAAACATGTTAAAAATCTGCCCAGTACAGCCCTGCGGGTTCGCCGGCATGCCCTCATAGCTGACATTAGGAAATTGGTGGGGAGGATGGTGTGAAGGAAATGGCACTTTTTAACTCACTTTTCTTGTAAAAAATGCTCACAACTAGGCCAGAAGAACTCATGAAATGTCTTACGCACATAAGTCTCACTCCAAAAGCTCAATTACAAAATTTACATGTGTCAGGAAAGGGCAAAGGCAGCATTGGAGACTCAGAAAGGTCACATTTATTGCATTTGAAGGTAAGGTAGCACGCATGCCAAACCACTTAGCCATAGCATATCACAGACCCGCACTTAAGGGTTGGAACTGCAAGGCAGGAATACCTCGGTGGATGCTGTCAGTGCTGCTTATTGTGCCAGTTGTGAATTGCTTTTTCTAATAAAGCATGGAAGGTTATGTGGAGTACTAGTATGAAGTAGACTGACGCAAACTGGTCTGTGGTCATGGAGTGCATCTTTTACTTCTGATGCTGTTGTAGCAGATCTAACTAAAACCCTGAGATTTTAGGATAGTCATATTAAGCTAAGGATGAGCGAAGCGAGCTATCTGTATGATGTAAATGCACGCTATGAAGGAAGCGAGGCTTGGGACGTTCCAATGAAAAGCGTGTGCGTTCAGGCTTTCTTGCTTTGCCAACCAGGATCGTTCCATTCACACGGCAGCATCTGGCATCTGCTTGATTTGTCACGCTTTTGCCGCCAGGAGCACAAGACAGCCAGTAGGGAATGTGTCCTTACAATAACGGGTATTTTCAAGGCCGCACGAACATTGCCTAACCGGTGTGTCAGCGTATTGTGGCAGTGCAAAACGGCGAAACCAGCAAAAGTGGTCATGTACACGGGAAGCAGTCTGCCATTGTTATCAGCGCGACGCTGTGTGCCTGCGTCTAGCAGTGGCAAGCAAGTGTGTGCGACAAATACTTGTACGCACACTCTATTTGTCACGGGTTCGAGGGAATACTGCCACGTCCATTACAGTGCTAGAGGTGGCATTGGGCTTACGGCACAAGGTGACGGTTGCAGTGAACGTGCCGTTTCGCACTGTGATAAGACGCTGATAAACCATTTGGTTGGCGTGTGCTCATTTAATTTTTTAAAATTTGGAAGGGTTTGTGGGTGACAGATTACTGCCGTTACCACAGGGGTAAAAGTCTAGGAGCATTGTTCCATGTTGTCACGCTCGCATTTAAGCAGTGGAGCAAAAATGAACACCCAGTGATGTCGATGGACAGGTTAACTACCCTGCGAGAATTATGAATGACGGCCAAGATCGCACCAATGTTGCTGACCATACAGGTGCCTTCAAAACAAACGGGGCTTGGGGGGTAGTGCAGCTGGATACTGGCCATGATTATTAGATCTACTTTCCTGCCTAGAACATGAGATTTTGAAATTGCCCTTATTGGTGTAATTAGCTTCAAAGTGGCTTGTCTTCCGTCTCCAAACGATCCAGTAGTTAGTTGACATTTTTTCATAGCAAGCTGAGAGGGGCAGTGTTATTGTGACGAGTACTATTGTGTTGGTTTAATTTAGCTGAAAATTATCGTTGGTACACAGGTTTCTGACCTTCATTGCCACTGAGGCAAAAATCACTTTATAGTCCAAACGTAATCGTATATTTTCTTCTTTTAGACTTTGGTTTGGCCCTGAAGAACTGTCGTGTTCATCCCTTAGCAAGCTTATTGTTGAGGCCAAATTATAAGTTCACATGTGTTACACGTGTCGAGGCTTCCAGTCGTTACTCGTCAACTAGAGTAACAACCTACAGAGCTGCGGAGACCACCTGTAGTAACCTGCTTCTGCCATCACTGGCGCGGAACAAATGGCACGGCACAACCAACCGACACATGCCCTCACAGCTGTGAGCAAATGGCAGGCACAAGCCCTTTCTGGCTGGAAGCAGCCCTTCTACACGGGTGCAGCTCAGTGTGACACCATCACAGAGGTGTAGGTGTCGGAGATCCAAGGATCGAGACTTGTGGCGTTTCAGCTTCTTCGCTCGGTGGGCATCAGGGGCACCGGCACGTGTCCCGTGGGCGACTTGTCGTGGTCCTTCTTCACCTTTGTCTCATCGTTGTACTTGCCCAGCAGCTGCGGCAGGTCGTAGGCGATGGCGATGTCCAGCTTGTCGAGGGGGCAGCCCTTGAAGTACGTGCAGGTGGCAGTGAGAGGCTTGAAGTCGTACATGGGGTTCAGCTTGAAGAACTTGTAGTACAGCTGCGGGTCGGGCAGGTCGTAGCGGCTGACGTTGCTCAGCCGGCTGAGCCCCTCGAAGATGTGGTACTTGTGCGGCTCCTTGGCGATCTGCTCGGCCACTTTCTTCTTGCTCCCGAAGATGCCCTTCTGCTTGTAGAAGGTGCTGAGGAAGCAGTCGACCAGCTTGGCGTGGTTGCGCACGCGCACGGCGTGGCGTCGCGCGAAGGCGATGGTGTTCTCGACGCGCTCATCCATGACCTCGCGCAAGTGCTCCAGAACGCCCAGCTCCTGCTCCTCGAAGAACTCTGCGGGCGTGCCGGCGTGGAAGGGCCTCGAAGCCATGGACACGACGTGGATGACCGGGGCGTCGCTGCTGCCGAGGAGCGGGGACGTGTTCCACAGGAGCTGCCCCGTGATGCGCATGATGTCGTGGGGCTGGATGAAGTCGGCCTTGTTCAGGATGAAGCGGGTTTGGGCTTCGCGGCCCTTGAGCTGATCCAGAAGCTTCGCCATTTCCTCGCCGATCTCGAGCTTGCTCGGGTCGAACACAACGTAGATGGCGTCGGCGCGATCGATGAACCACTGGAAGGCGTCGTGGAAGGGGTAGTTCTCGATCTTGCGCTTGTCCAGAATGCCGGGCGTGTCCACAAAGGTCACCTGGAATGGAAAGCCCATGCGTGAGGGGCACTGCGGAGAATGGAGCAGCCAATGGCCGAGGACAGCTTTCGAACTTGTGCCTGCATGTCGTTTCTGCGTTGAAGCATGGGCATACCTTTTGCAGCAGTGGGTGAGGCAGGCCGATGCCCTTGAAATGATCCAGGAAACCCTGGCCAAACTTCTGGACACTCGAGAATGCCCAATTAGCGGCCATTTCAGTGCCACTCAGTTTTTGAAGCTTGTCGGAGTAATGAATGATGGTGAAATCGATGTCGGACGGTTGCGGACCTGCATTAGATGGATGCCAGAGCTTCGTCAGACGTGTTTCTCATCTAAAGACTGAAGCGAGCAATAAGTGGACTACTGCGCACCTGTTTTGAGGCCTGCCTTGGTATGCTCGGTTCCCAGCAGGTAGTTTATGATGCTGCTCTTGCCTGCGCTCCATGGTCCAAGGAAAAGCGCCATCGGCTTGTTGAAAATTTCAGCATCTGAGTCGAGGAAAAGGAAGCAGAGTGTAAGAGTCCTGTGCAGTCCTGATTACTTCGCCATCATGGAAAAAAATCAAAGACCGAGCTCACAACTGGCCTTGTGTAACTGCCTTCGTGTACTAAATGTGCTGCTTCTATGCGAGCAAGTTACAGTTGTTGAATGGAAAGTGCGCGTTGATGTGGAATCGGATGAAGCCAGGCGAACGAATCTGGAGCCATGTTGTGGGGTCACCTCACAGTATGTGTGGTTCTTATCTGACCCCTATTGTAGACATGTCACCTCTTAGCTCATTCTTTACATTACTTTGACAGGAATGTGCCAACCATGAAGGGCATGCCAAGAGGCTCTAGACTGGCCTAAGCCTAAGCCAACTGTGCAGAGTGCATGAGTGACGTAGTCAACCCAGTGAGCGAGAGAAAAGTACCTCCGAGCAGTCTGCTGCTGATGTCCTTGAACTTGTAGAGCTTTTCCATGGGCTCAATTGCGGTGACGGAGAGCTTTTTAATTTCCTTCAGGATGGTCTCGATGAGGGCCTCCTCCTCCTTGTCTTCCTCTGTGCCGATCTCTGCAAAGCCGAGCACATCGGCGATGTGCTTGCGAGACCGCGGCCCCGCTCTGCTCTTTTCTGCCTGCTCGTGGGACTCTTCCTGCTCGGGCTCTCCCTCCTCCTCCTCCTCCTCTTCCGCTGATCCTGCTTCATCCACCTCCTCGCTGCCTGCTTCCTCCTCCTCCTCCTCTGCCTCTGATGCTCCTTCCTCCTCCTGCTCTTCCTCCTCTCCACTCTCCTCACCTTCCTCTTCATCCTCCTCTCCGTGCACGTCGGCCTCCCCCTCGCCGCTCTCTTCCTCTTCCGTTTCCATTCCGGCTGATCCGCCTTCCTCCTCGTCGGCCTCCTGCGGCCGATTTGGAGCATTAGCAAGCTAACTGCAGCCAGACAAGTGTGCTTGCGATCTGGTGACTTAATATCTAGAAAATTTCGCTTTTATCGAGATAGCTTGCTGCATTAAGACCATGAAAAAAAATAAAAGATGGTTGCAAAGACGCCCATTTTAATAATGTACTACAAACCGCGGTTATTGCCCATTTGACAGAATTGACTACGTGTGGAGCATTACAGTAAGGCTTAACATTGACATTCTACGTAGTTTCCATGTTAAGGTGACCAGTAACTGACATTTTAACCACCTCTACTACAGTATTTCCACAGGGAAAAGCAGCAAGCCACTTCTAAGTGCCTTTTGATACCGCTGTGCTGTATGGATTATAATTCTTGTCATTTTGTGGGCAGAAATTTTCGCAACACAGCTTGTTGACAGCTTTGCTTTCGATGGAACCCTAATAAATCCCAGTTATCATTCTTTTGAAGGCTTCGCACTTTTGTAACAAGTTGCGTAACATAGTCTTTTGTAAACACATGATTGAACAGAAAGAAAGCAAACATTTGCCAATTATCTCTATGCCAGTAGGGATGTACCCACAGTGAACGTACGCCCTGCTATTCGTTTTTCTTGACTTTTATTTAGCGTTACCACCACTGGTAGGATACATCTCCACAGGTGGTGACAATGCAGTGTCTTCACAACCGGCAGTGACTCTCTCACACGGATGTGCGCACCTACACTTGTTACGCACTTTATGGGTTAATCTTTGAACGCTAAAGAGCACACGGCATTATCTACGATTTGCCGCTTTATCTGAAAGACTTTTGGGGATTGATCATTGGCATTGAGAACTGATGTCAATCAGGAAGGGGGGGAAGTTGGAGGGGGGGGGGGGGGAGCAAGGGGATGCCCTGCGACCTAGGCGGTGGTCTTCTTGGCCTTCTTGGCGGCCTTCTTTGTGGTCTTGGTCTTTTTCGGCTTCGGCTTTACCTCTTCGCTTTCGCCGGCAATGTCTCTCTTGGGTGGCTCCTCGTCGTGTTCTTCCTCGGAAGCAGCTGGGGCCTTGGCGCGCTGCCGGAACTCTTCTAACACAGCTGGCTCCTCCTCACTGCAAGGGGAAATGAGAGCGCGGGCTTTATTATGTCCAGCCACCACTGCGTGGCAGAGTTCGTTTGTTCCATCAGCCACACGTAAAAGTCTCACAGGAGGTGGCGTTTGTTTGGCAAGACAATCCTTTCGTGCCTATTTTTCTTGTTATTTTTTTGCACCTGGGACGGGACTCGCACTGGTGGGCACACTAGCGCCCTGAAAGTGACCGCAGACTTGTCAGGATCGTCAGTAGTAGCCCCATGTCTGCATTTTTTGTGGGCAAAACAGGGCTGTGTGGCATGTTATGGCCATGCTGCCTGTACAGCATTGCTTATCAGGTCACTCGCTTTCCGGTGGGAGCAATGGGGATGCCTGAGGCGTGTTTGCTAGCGCGCGCCACACAACGGATGAGAGGCCACACTAGGTGTCTTGGGGGCACAGGGCCTAGCAAAGGCTGCAAAAACGCTGTAAATCATTTCAAATAGTTTCCATGAAGCGCCACCGTGCTGTGGACACTGTCCAGGCCTTGTGCACACGGAAGGGCTAGCGAGCGGGGCAGGGCAGGATAGAGCAGCAGGAAAGCCACTGCTTCGCCAGTATCGTCTGATGCGGCCAGCAATGTCATACAGGCGCCATTGCTTATGGAAAAGGTGACTAACCACGGCAACTGTGTGGCTGAGGCATCGCGCTACAGTGCCTGAGGTTCTGAGCTCGTTTTCTGGCTGCGGTGGGCATTTTTTTTTTTTGAGATTATGATGCATTCAGAGATTGCCAAGTGGCCTTGCAAAATTATTTGTAGCCCCCAAGTGTGGTGCTCCTCATAGCCCTGGGTGCTACTGGGATGGGAACGAATTAACCCAGGCAATGAACTCGAAAGAGGGGTGCAAATGAAGCCTTCTTTAAATATATGTTTCTCAACTTGAAATCTATCGTTGAAGCATGGTAAAATTCCACTTTATTTAGGTGTAACGACTTCCTGTGGTCTCCACTATGCAAAGATTTCATGGAATAAAATAATTGCGCAACTACCTTGTTTACGGTTAGCTTTTTACCACTTGGACTGGCTTTTTTTTTTTATCATAACAGTGGTGTAATTTGGTCATCCAATAACTTATGTAGATTGTCTAAGAAGCTTGAATTTCTGCTTGAATTTCATACTACGAATTGGATTGTCCTTTGCATCACAGTGTTCGAACGCTGTTACATTGGTACATCGAGAATTTGGTATTGTTGATTGGAAACTAGACCCATATCATCATTCACAATGAACTGTTGTTTTTTTATATGGCCAGAAGCTGTTTCTCACAAAAGTGTCGGGCCATTTCTAGCATAGGAGTGTTTTATTCGAGCACATTTTCTCTTCCTTCCCTAACAAAAGTAGTCATTTACGGCACTTTGGAGTGCGACAGCTTGCAAAATATTTGAGGAATCATCATCATTATTGACTTGCTGATCAATGTGCGCTGCAGGATGCAGGCCTCTCAGACTTTCCACCACTTTTGTCTTTATAGTACATGATCTCGTTCTGTTCTTTGCTGCTGAATTTTCTTATCTTGTCCTCCACCAAGTCTTTCGTTCTTGGATACTTCTAACCCCTTCCCTCGGTGGCCATTCCTAATTAGGTCATTGTCAAAATATTCCACCTAATTCAACATGCCTTGCAAGTATCTTCCTTGCCCCCAGCGGAGTGCAGGCATCACCAACTCTTGCCCTCCTTTGCCTGCTGCCCACTATGGGAATGGCAAAGATGCCCCGCACTCCCCGAGAAGTGCTGTAGAGTTTCATTTCCTCTCGACTGTTCACTCATCCATCTCTTTATTCCGCTCCCTGTCCCATTCTTTAGCTAGGTGGGGGGGTTTGTCATCCAGCTCCTAATAAACATCAGAAGTGGGATGAGCACGCACTGTCTGTTTTGAGGAACGACGTCACAATCCCGCTTGTCGTCACTGTTACGGTGACCATAATGGTGTGTCGTGACATGTGTTCCAACAAACCTCTTTATTTTAGCTCATGTCGTCGTCTGCGATGAGAGGGAAAAGCGAAAGGCTCCTCCTGGGCACTTGCCTGGTGGGCTCAGTGTCGTCGCGTGTCGGGGCCGGGAGGTCCTCGGCCGATTCGTCCCCTCGGTCGATGGGGTGTCGTTCGACGTACTCGCGGACGGCCTGTAGTGCCAGCTTGCCACAGTCCTCTACGGTCAGCAGGACCGGCTTCGGTGGCTCGTGGGGTGCTGCTGCCTTGCCACCTCCGCCGCCCCGCTTCGGTGCTTGGTACACAAAGCCCTCTGGGGCAGCAAGGGGAAAGCGCGTCTCACTCGCTCAGCACAATGAATGCCTCCAACGGGATAACGTCTTGAGAGGCTAGGAGCAATACCTTTACCTTCCCGGTCTCCTTGTTATCACACCTGTCCGGTAGCCTGACATGTGCTTTATTTATTCTTGTTGAGGGGGGCAGCCATGCATAGTTTCAGGCGGTGGCCTACTATAGCACAGGGGCCGCCACCTCTGAAACACTAATGATAGCTTCATCTTTTTCCTCCTTGCGCACCGATTGTTTATCTCCCATTTCAGTAGCCAAAATTTTGATTGATATGTGTTGGGAACATGCAGTATGATCATCAATGCTCTGGTACCCAGTCTAAGACATGCTGATTCTCTAACTATAGCGATGAAAATTGTGCAGCTTGATTCATAGCTCTCGAAATGTGTATTTTTGCTTTCTCCGTTGCTGCTCATTCCACACTAAGGACAGGCAAGGAGCAGTTGAAAGAAGTGGGGTGTCTAAACCAGGCACCATTCTGCTATTTAGTGCTGGAACACCTTTGCATAAGTAAACGACCTGTAACTGCTACACACTGGGTAAAGCATGTGCTGTTGTTAATGCAACTGTTTGCTGTTGAATGACCTTTTTGTCCTTCTAACATCAAGGGAACCATCTATTCCTGTGGACCTTGGTGTCCGGTCACTTTTATTGGGAAAAGGAAAGTCTTACCAGGATAGTTGGACTCCGATGGCATGAACTCTGCAAACGAGAAGAGAAGATAACGGGCATCAGATTTCTGAGTTGTTCAGTGGTAGACAGCTACGCTTGTTATGGCTCACCATTGCAGGTGCTATTCAAACACTCGTTTTTAAAGCGAACCTTTCTTTGCCTCTTTGATGGCAACAGCATGCAAAAATGCACTGCAGGAAAGCCAACTTTACACAATGGGCTTCCACATAGGCACATAAAACACACAAGAAAAAAAAAATGCTTCCCGTGGTTAGAATCAAACCTGGGTCCCTCGTGTTATGAAGCCGGCGTCTATCCGATTGCGCCATTCCGACACTGTCGAAGCAGTTTGGATTTTGGACTTCGACTCAGGTTGCATGGGGGAAAGGTTTGCGTTTTAACCAATTTTTAGTAACTGCAACTGTATTTCCTGTTGCAGTTACTCTGTAAGAAAGTAACAGTATTACAGTTACAAGTCCTCTAACTTAAAAGTAATTAGTTACAGTTACAAGTTACTGAAAAAAATTAGTTACTGGTAATGTGTTACTAGTAATTTGTTACTGCCCAACACCGGGTTGGTAACAGGAATGTGATACATTGTTGAGCAGCCTTTCCTAAATCTAGCCTTTTGCCTTGGTGTTTGAAGTCTAGGGTGTCACAGACGCAGTGAACTATAAACGTGGTGAACAACCTGCACTCAGCAGAGGCTAGGCTGGTGTGTCTGTAGTTTTGTAAGTTCTTTGACTTCACCCTTCTTGTGAATTCGAATTAGGTTGGCATTCTTCCAGGCTAGTGGTAGCTTTAATGTCCTGTGGCATTCTGCGAGTAAGTTTGCTAGCTTTCAAGTGTATCATCACTGCTGTCCTGTAGTAGTTACGTCTTCTCCTGCACTTTTCCTTCTCTTCATTCCCTTGATGCCTTTTCCAACTTGTGTTTAGTTACTGCTGAGAACCTCACGAACCACGCTACGGAGTACGGAGTAAACGGCACGGAAAATGAATTCATTGTTCTTTTAGTGCCATTTTGGGCATGCAGAATGGCTATCACTTGTATTTCTTGTGGGGAACGCAGAAGTTTTACGTATTACGAACAAAACAGGCTGCCTTTGTGGCAGAGTTATGTAGCCCACTTGCAAGCAGGGAAGCACTCTTGGGAATAGGGAAGTTCTGCATATGACAGGCATGTTAAGGGTGGCTCCAGTGCTGATGTAAAATTCAATTTTTTTTCCACAGTTTATTTTAAGCAGGCAAGGAAACCTTATTATACCAAATAATAAAACAAAACGCACTCATTCGTACATGCTGGCAGCCTTTATGGTGCTCCTGAAACCAATATCACTGATGCACCATGTTGTTGGTGGTAGAATCCTGGTAAATCCTCCTTTCACTTTGGTTGCCAACTAATTTTTTATATTTTCAGGCTTGTAATATCTGTGAATGTGGTGGGTTATGTTTATCATAATGGGCCAGAAACCTCGGAAATTAGCAGTTGTAAAGTTTGTGCACCCTGAAAAATTTGTTAAAGCAGATCATGAAAATATGGCCAAAGCAACAGTGGTTGTGGCTGAAACAGCCTCAGCAAAGCATAAACTGGTATTGGCTTCAGATCCTGTTTCCTGTTAAGGGGGGACACTTAAAGGGACCCAGAAAAGCCTTTTGTAAAAGTTACAAAAGGCCTGTATTGTCTCGTAGTACCAATATAGCGATGCAATTCCGTTGCAATTATTGATCTACATTCAGTATTAGCTGCGCGAGAAGCAATTAAGTGCACCTCTCCCCCCTTGCCGATCGATTCCTCCTCCCTCTCTGCTTCTGTCAAAGCAGCTGGAAACACTGGGAATAGCCATGTGACATCGCGACGCTCGACTTCCGTTCTTTGCTAGCTACATTCCTGCGCCTAGGCACGCGTCAATCGCTGCGGACCCGCCTTTGCCTCGGGATCGCGCAGGAAGGAGGAAGAGCAGCTGGAAGCCGATGGCAGTGACGTTGCCGGCGGCTGACGATCGGCCGAATCAGGGGGGCGCCTCGCCGTTGCGTCAGCTGCGATCGCCGTTGCGTCAACCGCGACCGGCGTTACGTCAGCCGCGGTTGGCTCGCTGCGGCGTCGCGCTCATCGGCTGAGAAAGGCGATCTTCAAATATTCGTTTACAAATTATCCGTACAACGTATGGGGCTCACACTTGGCTCAAAAATCCCCGGTTGTGTGTTCTACCACCTGAATGCATTTGATTGCCACCTTCACAAAGCTTTTCTGGGTCCCTTTAAAACTTGAAACTGCTTCCTGTAATTGTTAAGTAAACTGTATGAAACTTCTCAGTCTTGCTGCTTTTTCCCCACTGATTTCAAATATGCCACTATTTTTTCATTTGTTCAATTAGTTACCAAGATATTTAGAGATAATTTTTCATTTTTGGAGGAACAATAGATAAAACAGTGTTAGTCGTAAGGCTGTAATCTTTGTATTTTACAATACTGTGAACCCACGTGAGTGCAATAAGAGAATCGTTCTTTTTTTTATGAACTGCTTGGAGCTAATTTTAGAGCTCATTAAACTTTGGTGTTTGAAATGGCCACTCAAAATGGTTCCTTGCCACTAATGCCACCAAAGTTTAATGAGCTGCAAAATTGCACAAATTGAACTCTTGGTGCGTAGCTGTGTACATATCTTCCACTTGCATCGCGAATGAGCTGCCATGGCAGAAGAGATTGCAGGCACCTCGAGGCAGGCCGCGCTGCGTGACGAGGGCAGAGTAAAGAGCAGTGAGGGTGCTGTGCCGCCTTGCCCTGCCGTGATGCGATGCCCTTCTTTGGCTCCGTAGCCGTCCGCATCTGTCTTCTTCCCTTGTGCAGCGACTTCAAAAGCTATGAACAAACTGGCCCAACAGACCTGGGGCGGTATTCTGGAGTTTTGTCCCTTTTGCGTCCCTTTCAAAAGTGTCCCTTTTGGCGAACCCTGATTGGCTAAAAGCAAACAACTGGAAGTGACGTAACGCAAGCGCGGCAAACCTACTGCCAACGCTCACTGCTTAACCGGAAGTACGTCGCGATGAAAGGGACGCAAAATGGACGTTTTCAAAAGGGACAGTTACGAGAATACTGCCCCAGGGCAAGCACCCAGGAGGGTAACTGTCAGTGCCTATGCACAATGGTGTCTGGAAGCTGTTCCCTGTTCTGAAGGGGTTAACCAGGCTTTAATCTTCAAAACTCTCGTGGCCGATGGTTGTAGAAAGTTGCATGCTGTACAGCCGCGTTTGGCACTGCAAATAAATTTAGAAATGACAGCTGACCACTGCCAGACCACCAGGGTGACGGAGTGGCTCCAAAGAGATGGGACCGGTAACTCAATGGGGGAATGACATGCGGAAATTTGGTGGCAAATGCGTAATTGATTTGGACAGCACTAGATAGGAGCAGCTGCAAGTCAGTGGGTCAGGCCTTCATCCTGCAGTTGGACACAAAAATGGCTGGTGATGATGGTGAAGCGACAGTGGAATTGCGCAATGTTGAAATATTTGTTGTAGGGGTGCTTTGCAAGCGTTTGGTCCTTCATCATTTTACGCCTAGTGCGCGCACGTTGTGTTTCCAGTTCCCATGAGCACATTCACTCTCCGCTGCTCATCGTGTCTAGCTGCAGCGCGTAGACGCTGAGTTCCAAGGTTGCAGTGAACTGCACCAAGGTGAAGCAGGTTGTTCCGCGATCTCTAGGCGCCTGCCCCTATTCGGCAAAGGATGGCCGGGGGCCCGCTGTTGGCGCGCGCGTCTTGCCGTGGTGCGATTCGTGTCGTACACGCCTCGATTAGTCGGCGCCACTTCCGGTCAGGGTACGGCCGTGGCGTTTAGCGCCGTCGCTTACCACGAACAAGTGGCGGGCCGCCTTTATTTTTGGGCGTCGGGCGTATTTATAGCGTTAAGCCCCGCGCGCGGGACGCTGTGTCGTCTTCTGCCGCCGCGTCCTGTGACGCGCGCTCCGGCGACAGCGGGCCGCGCTGCATGCAGAATTGCCGCGGCCTGACCCACTGAGGGTCCCTGCATTGTTTCTGCATAGCAGACCGCGGGGGCCGTCTTCATTCCCTCTAGGGTGCCAGTGCGTACGGGCGCCAGCTGGTGCGTCTACGGGGCTTTCGCCTGCTGGCGGGCTTTTTAAAACTTGGGTTGCGAGCGCCCCAGTCTGGTTCAATCGGACCGACCTTGACACCTTGCCAGGAAGATAGTGTTACGCATGATCACCGCTTGGGCGCTTCCTCGTGGACAGTAGTTGTGGATCACGTCGGCGTATGATTGCTCCACTGTTTTCTTTCCGCTCACTTGTAGTTTCGACCGCTCGGTGGCGTCGTGGACAGATTGCTTAAAAGTGGAGGTTATCGTTGGCACGTTTGAGCCCTCAGTACTGGCGTGTGCTATATCTTACAAAACACTTTCGGGCCTGTAATCAACCTTCTCCCCACGCCCCCCTATTTCTTTATCACTATGCTTTTCCATTAAAACTTCAAGGGGGCTAGCTTCTGATTCCAAGAAACTCGGGCAAGCACTCCGAATCTTCGAGACGGACTGGCACCCGCTGCACTTCACCACACTGGAAAGTTTTTTGTGTGATCAAGGAGCAGACATACGTCCGTCGAGTCAGTTGGTGTTCGCCACTGCGTCGACTTAACTACCGTGACGTCCAGCAAGAGAGTTCCCGCTTACGGCTGTACTGGTCGCGCTCAGCAAATGTTTGTATGCCTGTCGTGGCAAGGAGATCGCTACAAAGGTTCCTCTACGTTGTAAGGTTCCGGGGGCTCATCCTCACGCAGGAGAAGCATCGCCTAGCGCTGGTTAACTCATCCCCGCCAAAAAGCGATGTTCCCCGGGACTGTTGTGTACCTCGCGGCACATGCTATATATACACGAACGGCTCCCTTGCGACCTTGCATCCGTGCCGAGGAGGTCAACAGAGCGGCCGCCCCGCTCGCCAGCGTCGCGTGCAAAGAAGGAAACCGAGGGGCCGCACTTACCGTTCACCCAGAGTCCGACGATTCCGCCGATGGCGACCACCATTATAAGCACGCCCCGGGCGTCCAAGCTGACCTTCTGGTCGTCCGCCGACGGTGCCATCCTGTCGCCGCCGCTTCCCTGCTGTTTGTCCAACCTTGGTCGTCCCTCGTCGGTCTCGTCGTCGCAGTGCTTCTATCTCGTCGACAGCAGGCGGTCGCCCTACCCGACCCTGATCTCCCGTGCGACCATACGGTCTTCCCCGGAGCGCGCTTGCACGTCCCTGGTTCTCCCACGTCGCCCGCAGCAATCGTGGCCGAGATTCGAGCGCCGCGGCCGCCGCTCGCTCGCCCCCGAGATGAGGCGAGGGCACGGCAGGAGGGAGGGGGGGAGCCTAAGTTTGGGACCCGACCCTTGGTCCCCTGCCAGTCCTGCACGCATGGCGGCCGAGCCCGCTCTCTCTCTCCTCCGCTGGCCCGGGCTCCGCTTTGCTGCGGTTCTTTTAGCCTCCGAGCGTGTCTCTCTCAGGTGTGTCGCCGCCACTCGGGACGATGGAATGCGTTTGGCTCTCTTTCCTATCACTACAGTGGCCCCCTCTTTCCCCTTGATTCCTTGCTGCCCCGTAGAGTACCACGGGCTGGCGACGATTTGCGCGAATGAGTCACCGCCGCCGTTGCATTGCCTTGCAACTCTTACAGGGGCGCTTCCAATCTCATCGTGTATACAGTGCACTGCTGGCGAGTCGGGACTGCACCTATGCTGTTGCCCAAAGTTACTCTTCTGCAGAAGCTCCTTGTATACGTAACGTCCGACACCGGTCGAGAAAATTTCAAGCGCGGGAGTTATTTTTTTAATGATATTACAAGAATAAAAAAAAGGTGACGTTCACAGACGTCGTTTCGTGTTCACCTGAAGCGTATTTCTGATCAGCTTCGCATGATGTTGCGGTTACGAACGCGGCTGCGTTGAATTGGCGGACAAACGTCCTGCTTATGTCTTCGCAGGCTCAGTATGTGCTGGAAATGGGAGGTGCGACGTCGTACCCTCGTCTCGAGTACAACAAGATTTTCGCGTGGAGTTGTGCGCACCGTTGTGCCAATTGTATCGCTTCTGTTTGCTTTTCTCGCCTCCTCCTCCTGCCGAGTACTCGCGGAAGTGCGCAACAAACCCGAGTGGGCAACTGTTGAGAGATTTATTGCCTTTGCGGAAGGAAAACAAACGCCGGTCTTCGTGCGTTGGCCCGCTCGGCCACGATTCGTTCTTCTCCGGATCCGAGAAGTTGCCCTGTGCTCCTCTGTGGTGGAAGGAGGTGTAGCGGGCAGAAACAGAGTTACTGCAGTATGGGTTTTGTATCGCGACTCCCGCAAAAAAAAAAAAAAAAAAAAGACTCCTGGAGCATTCTGTCCATCGCTGGCTTTTAAAGGGACACTGAAGTGAATTTGTCAAGCTCCCGTTTTTGCTTGCACTGGGTAGACTGGCTCAAATTAGCACACTTTTCATCGTTTATCCGGTAGACAAATCGGTAATTATTTTACAAAGCGCGAAAGAAGAAAAACTACCATGCGAGGTTTGCGGCGGCCGCACAAACTAAGCTGTGACGTTGGGAGGAGGGGGCGCCGTGATTGGACGATGCCCAAGGTTAGCAATCAAACAAGTTTCGGTTTCGGTTTCGGTCTCTAAAACAACATGTTTGACATTCGATGGCGTCGTTGGATGGGCATTCTCAATATCCCAGTTATCGTAGTACCGCGCTTCTGCCATGTTGTCGGCTGTAAAATGCATAAGATAAGCCTCCCAGGACGGCTTGGAATCGTAGCATTCACTATCTGAGGCCTACGCAGTGCATGAACGCCCTCCGCGTCCCCGCAGACGCTCAAATGCATGCGCTTATCCCCCATATTTGGAGCTTGCCTCGCTCATGCCTGTATCGTAAAAAGCGTGTTCGCACCAGGCCAAGGGTCTGTTGATTCTGGCCTGCGCCCACTGCCCGCTAGCAGTCGGTGCTTATGGCAACAGCTCGCCAACGAGAACTCGCTAGCGCGGCAGTGGCAGCCTGCGCGAGTTCTGTGGACTAGTTCGTGGAGCAATGAACGTTGCGGCCCAAAAAAAGGTGAACTCAGTATAGATAACATCGGCGAAAAACAAAAAAGTTAACTCATAAAAAAAAAGCATGTAACCGCGGCGATTCGAACTTGTGACTGGCAAAACACTTGCGATGACATACCTAGCACCCCAGACGACTAGGCCACAGGCGGCCGCTGGCGGCGATGGAAAAGATAAGGTATATAATGTATAACCAGTTTACACTTTTATTTAGTTTTAGTATTTCAAGCAGCTTAGGTGACTATTTGTTGTATTGCGCTCGTGCAGTAAGCGTCCCCCGAGTTTCCACAATGGCTCACGTCTAGCAATTGCATTTCGTAGACGGGAAAGCGTTCGCAGATGCGTAGTCGTGCTGCTGACCGCTCTGCTTGTTCGCCCAGCGCAAAAAAGTGCTTCCCGCACCCTAGTTTTACGCTGTACGGTAAAAATATCAGTTGATTTTATTTCCTTAGTACCTATATTCGCTCACTCTTCTCCCCCTTGAAGAGGCCTTATATTTTCCTACTGGCGTACCATGCAGTCAGCGAAGCGTCGCATGTGCGCTTGTGCAGCGCTTGTGTGAAGCGACCTTGACTTGGAGCTAGATACAGTGTACTAACTAACGAAGTAAAGAAAGGCGCATTCTTCCATTCCCAAACGTGTTGTGGCTTAGTTTTAACTGATCGAGCGAATTGCGACGACCCGTCGGCGGCCGGCGGACTAAACGGTGGGCCGACTGACTCGGTCGCGGAAGGTCGGCGAGCCGTGCAGTAGCGCAGCCAATTGTCAGCTCCTCTCCTGCTGACGTCACACAAAAACGCCACAGAAAATGGGCGAGCGTAAAGAGAGGAGGACAGCATTTTCAAATTGATTTTTCTACTAAATAAATTCGCGTAAACACGCACAGAGTGGTCGAAACAGGGCCCAGGGACTCCGGACTACAGTTTGCGCTCGTAATCCCGCATTGTTTACAAATCACTTCAGTGTCACTTTAAACGGCTGCCATGGGCCGCGAGCTTCTTCGACGGACGGTGTGCATCCATCCTCGATTTACCAGCCATCGATAGTACGCGCCGCGGGCAGTCGGAGGAGTGCATTCGGACCGAAGGTCCTATGAGAAACTCCGGACAGTCCGCAGACTGTCCGGGGCCGACACGTGAAGACGCTATGTACACTCCTGTCAAGCGCTGCACAGTGCCAGCGATCGCCGTCGGCTGTTCCGACTCGTTGACTTTGCCAGGTATCATTTGTGGCGAACATCTCGTGCCACCGCGCTAGAACTAAAGTAAAGATATTTGGCGACGGAAAAGTGTCCATATTTATTCACCAGTCCGTGGGAAATCACACACTAAATGCTCATTTTCGTAATCCGCCGCGTTGTCTGAACGCACCATTCATGTGCTCGTTTAGCGCATTGCTGAGGCGAGTTTTTGTTTCGCCGAGGGAATTGAATGGTGCGTTTTTTTTTTATTCCAGTGTTTCCAGGCGTGTGCATATCGACGACAGCGGCGGAGCTGTAATGGTGAATTGGTGGTCGATTTGAAGCGGCTCGCTCCGAATCCATGTAGCAACCTCAATGTCTGGCGTGTAGCGAGCAAGTCCTATGACACCAGCGAAACACGATAGCTTCTGGATAATTCTCAGATAGCTTCTGGATAATGCTAGAGCAAGGGTCAGTGTTCCGAAGCTGAACGATTTAATCGCTCTTGACGGGTGGTACATAAAATCCGCTGAGGATAAAAAAATATGTTCCAGATGAACCAGTCAACTGGCCATAAGGGCTACGTCGTTTGCGTTCCCCTACGCATCTGAAAAGTTCTGCCGAAATCTTTAAGCCTTTCCTTTTACGTTTCATTTAAAGCAATTTCACCTCATCAAACATAGTGGGCGGAACCGTTCAACCTGTTTGGGCTTCATTCATTCACGACATTAGATTCGGCAGGACGCGTATGAATGCGAAAACCGAGCGGCGGCGCTGGAGCCCACTCTTCCACTGAGGTCGCGTGGCTTCTGGTACCGTTCGTGTTAACGCCGCCGCCGATGGCGGTCACTTTTCGCGCCTAATGACTCGTGTAAGGCTTTAGCGTAAAAACGGGATTGGCCGGGGCGCAGTTCGAGAGCACGAGGCTGCTGGGTCTTGCCGGCCGGCGTTGTCCACGTGATTATCGGCGGGAGCGACTGTGTCGCGCTCGGCTCCACACACCTCCCTCCCCCGCGGTTATGCTACTGCTGATGATGATTGCTATTGGTTTCCCTTTTGTATCGGGATGATGACGTGTCATCTTACCAAAAAGGACTAATATACCTAAGTTTTCCACTCTTGGTCCAATACTAGCGCTGATTAGGGCAGGCACAAGAAACTTATTAGGCACAAAGTACTTTTTTTTCCTGTTACAGGTAGTAACTGTCCTCGGCAATATTCCTTTGTCTGCTTTTCGTCCACCAACATTCTAATCTTATTTTCGTCGCTCGACAGCCTTGAAGTTAGCTTCCTCTGTGCTACCCTTAAATCCTAGCGCTTCTGGAAACCGGACATTTCCCTCGTGTAAATTTGGGTGGATACCCTCACATTCTAACACTATGTGCCGCATAGTTTCTGTTCCTTTTCCGCAGACCACGCATACCCCATCATTTTGTGAATACTTCCCCGCAGAGCTCTTAGTTCGCAATCAACCTGCTCTAGCCTCTAATAAAAGCAAAGCACTGCCCTTAAAATGATTGTATACATTTTCCTTTCTAATGTCCAATTTCTCAGCCCTGTACATCTCTGACGACGTTTTAGCTTCCATTTTTTTTTCTCCATTTATTCGTTTCTATCTGCCTTGCCTCTTTTTAGTTACCTTGGCTGTTTTGTATTCTCCACCGTTCTTTCCTTATTTCGTCGTTAGTTTTCTAGTCTTCCTTAAAGGAGCTATGAGGCAAAACAGAAGTTTGTGTTATTTGAAAGATATCGTGTTTTATAGTGCCCCGCCCCCCAGCGCTTGTCCCAATGCAAACGATGCTTTATTCACTGAGAAATTAATTAAAGTTAAAATTTTGATTTTCCCGCTAAATTGTGCTTTTTCGTAGTTTGCAATGACATCACAGGGCCTTGTCCACCGTTAGAGCACCTAGATGGCGCCACCACACCGCGGCAACCCGGTCTCTGCCTTTGATTTGTTTGTGAACGTATTTGTACCTGGCTTGTTTTGTTCATGGAGACAATCGTTTCGTGAAACATGGTGCTTGCTCGACAAATACGGTCACGTAAGACATCGTCGCTTGCGTCAATCGGCTAGTGTCGTCTGAAACAACCCCAAAGCCCCGCAGTCCTGTGCAGCTAAACCAAGCATAGTGCGCGCAGTACCAACAGCAGTATACGCATCGGTACTTCTGTGTTTACGTGTGCTTTCGCAACTTCCACTGTTTGTCTCACCATTCTTAGGGTTTTAAAAAGAATGTGCTCTAAATTTAAGCGCAAATAGCTCGTTCGGCGAGCTTATAAGCTCTGCCTAATTTGCGTTTGCCGCCCTCCGCCAATCGCAGAGCTGTCTGGTATGACATCATAGGTTCTGTTGCGGGAAAAGAGCTAGTGGGTCGCATGGCCATTCCTTTTTTCCTAATTATGTAGCTTATTTGAGCGAAGTTTACGTTCAAAGTGGTGTCAGTATGATTCTAACGAGGCAATCTTTTGAATGAATTAAACTTGTGTTTTCTCTTCATGGCTCCTTTAACCACTGCGTGTACACGCTTTTCAAGTACCTAAAAACCTTAGCTGCCCACCTACGTAGATCCATTGCTCTCAACCTCATCTCAAAACATATTTTGCTCCGCGCTTCTCGAACTCCAAACTACGCCCATCCCATATCTCCCTGCACTGCTTCGTTAGCGCCTCCCCCTCTCCGCCGTTCAAATGGAGCGCCGACTCCACACTCTGTCCGCCCTCAGCCGCGCCGCTCCCTCCTTCTCTGCCTGGTTTTCTGCACACGGACGCATTCTGTTCGCGGACATTTCCCGACCTGGGTACTACAAACTAAGGTCCTTACCACCCTCGTGGTAACGCGTGCGGGGGATGCATGCAGGGGGGGCTACAGGCAGTCAGCTTCGTTGTGAAAATACGAGCCTCGGGCGTTGGAGGGCAGCGGAACTTCTATTGGCTGAACCTGCGGTCTGCTCCTGGAATTTAAAGGCCGCCGCACTGGAGAGATCGAGCTGTATTTCGGCATCGGAAGTGCAGCCTTTGACGTAATGCATGGCGGCACTGCAGCTGCCTATCTTCAGCAAGGCTTGGGAGTGGGCTAGTTGGTGTTTTAACATCTTGAAGTGCAGAGGTGCGCTGCCTGACACGAAAACGTCGAACAAGGGGAATTACGCAGAAACAGGCGAGGTGAGGCGCGATCGAGCTGTATTTCCTGCTCGATCGCGCTTCACCTCGTCTGTTTCTGCGTAATTCCCCTTGTTCGACGTTTTCGTGTCAGGCAGCGCACCTCTGCACTTCAAGATGCCTATCTTCAAGGCCATCTTACTTCTCCCGTGACCCATGGGGGGGTGAACTTTTAGGGTGCGTTTGGGGATTGTGTGAGCATCCTGTACTGGGCTCGTACAGGTTCCGACGAAGGTGCGTAACGTCCTGTGCCTTGTGTCACCTCCCCCACCTCGCAGGCCAAGAAGATTGCGGAGCACAAGCGCAAGTGGGAGCGCAAGCGCGAGGAGCGCGAGCTCAAAGAGCGCGCCGAGAGGGTGCGCAAGGCCCGGGAGGAGCAGCAGCGCAGGTACCAGGAGCAGCAGCAGGTACCCTTCCCTCTCTCACCTTCCGAGGCGGTTTTCCGTCACTGCCGGGCTGGTCAAAGGGGGCGTTAAAACGCTGTTCACGAACATCGGCAGGCGCTCCGCCGTGCTCATGTGGACTGTCTCATAGTCCTTCGGGATTACCATAAATCCCGGAATGCTGTTCGCTTCGTTAACCTTTTGAGAGCCGTTCTTACGCGAAGCGACAGCAGTCCAAAAGATCCTCGCGAACGAGCGCCCTCACTGTGTGGCCCGTGGCATGGTTCTGAATTGGGACAACCCCTCGCGCAGTTCAGCTCAAGAGGGAATAGCCGCGTATATTCTGCCGGTCACCGATAACGGTTGGGAAAGTAAGGGTCTGAGCCTCCGGTTCTGCCGTTCCACCTTACAGAAATAATGGGACGTCGACCGCATTTGTTACGGTGAACGGTTGTGGAAGGGCTGCGGGGTGGTCCGACTGTGGGGTGGCTTCCGCAGAGCGAGTGACGGCTCGCCGCACGTGCGCAGGCTGACGACGACGACCTGGGTGACTTGCCCGGTGGCTTCCCTGGAGGCCTCCCCGGTGGGCTCGGAGACTGCCTGCAGGATCCGGACATCTTGGCTGCCTTTCAGGTGAGCGGTGCGCTTGCTCGGTGGATATTTTTCTTCTAGGCGCCATTTAGTTATCCACACTAGTTGAGTGAAGATTGTATTACTTCTTACTGCGCTTTCAAAAACCCGTTGCTGCGTCGATAGCGGTTGGTTTCGCCCGAAAGGGTTGCCAGGAAAGCAGGTGCTATTTTGCGGCGTTTGTTCTTGTCTAATCTCTCGCGCTGTGCAGGATCCCGAAGTGGCAGCTGCCTTTCAAGACATCAGCCGAAACCCAGCGAACATTGGGAAGTACCAGTCTAACCCCAAGATCAAGAACATCATGGCAAAGATCACGATGAAGATGGGGGGAGGCCAGGCCCCGCCCATGTAGGCCTTCCACTGGCCCGCCCTCTCCCCATAGTTTTCGTTCCTTCTGCGCTGCCATCAAACTACTTTTCTTTGTAGGCGTCTTGCTCAAGAGTGGGAGCTACTTCGTCTTGCTTTTGTTTTTGGCAGTTTTTCACTCCTGTGCGTGAGCGTGTGTTGAAATAAAGCGTTTGAGTCTCGTAACGAGTCTGCGCTTTCGTCATTCTTCGAAGGGGGTTTTGTTTGGCCGCCGCATTTGTTTTCTTGTTATTCGCGCCGTTAGCGTGCTTGTCGTTAAAGGCATATTTTGCTTTCGCCGTGCGTGTAGTCAGAAGGTGAAAGCGTAAAAAGATATCTGGTGGTTTTAAACCGCTCATTATACGCTTGCGGGCAAGGGCTTGGATTACCACCGCACGTACACAGTACGGTAGCGCGCAGACGTGGATTAAAGCGTGACGGCGTTGCATTGTATGCGACGATCACCGTGGGAGCCGTCGCTTGACCAGGCAAAACTGAGACAGCAGACGAAGTAAGACACTATAAAAGCAACAACAGAGTTGATTTTAATTCCAAGCATACTTTACGAGTTAAAAGCGATTTCACGGTGTTCCTAACAGTTTTCGCTAAACAGCCAAGGGCGCCGAGGATCGCACTTTGAAGGGTGGGTGAAGCGAATCACAGAGATCTACATGTCATACACGTTTCTATGGGAGTTTTGCCCAAACTCGGCAACAAGAGGACGCCTCTCTGGAGCACCGTGGAGGGCGAGCAGCAGCGATCGCGGCGGCGGACTGGCGCTTCGAAAAGGACTTCATTAAGGTGGACCATGGAGGAGAAAAAGCACTCCTATAGGGACCGGGCAGCTGGACGGGTGGCGCCACCGCACAGCGCTCCCCTCGTCAGTGGAATGAGCCGGTACATTGGACTACACAGCCTCCCGTTGTTTTTGTCGTATTTGCTTCGGTGCTTTGATTGTTTTGGTGGTGTTGTGAGCGGACATGTGAGGTGAAACGAAGTCTAGACAGATGTGTTGGGTTCTTAGATGCAGTAACGACTACGTAAACTTGTCGGACGCTTCTAAAGTTGCGTATCGGCTGCAATGGCATGAGCGCTTTTTGCAGCGATCTGCGCTTGGCTCCACCAGTTCTGAGTACGAATAAAACAACTAGTATTCATTTCTTCTTAAATGCACTAACGGCTACGCAAACTTATTGGATGCTTCTAAGGTTGGGAATGGGCTACATTGACATGAGCGCTTCTTGCAGCGCTCTGCGCCTGGCTCCGCGCGATCTGAGCAGGAATAAAACCATTAGGAATATTAGTATTCATTTCTACCACTTTAAATTATCTTCACTGGTTTCAATGACTACGGTTTCCACGCCAGCCTTAGCGCTGGGATACCTCGATACGTGTGCTTTGAAGAGAAAGGCACTTGCGTACGAGATGGATTACCCTGTAGCCGTAGAAATGTTGCGGTAGTTTTACACTTTCTGTAACCGTGAGCTTTGTGCCTTCGGTTTTGGTGAGCGACACTGTGACAGCATGGGAGCCTGAAAGCCGAAGCGGAACTCCCATGTTTGTGGTGGCCATTTTATCAAGAGCAAAAGTTGTTCACCCACCCAACAGCCCTAGCCACAAACCATCCCTCCTCCGCTTCCCGTTTTACCACCTACGAGGAATAAAGGCTGGCACCGATAGTTAAAAAATGTGGCAGTATTAATGTCAGCCGGTGTTTTTTAATGCTTAGGTATTCATGATTTTTCAAGCATAAGCGGCAGCTTGTAAACCGACCGCAGCATTCAGTTGTGAAGCTGAGTACGGGTTTCGGGCACCCTCCTGTTCCGCGTCCTTCAGCCACGCAGGAATTGCTTTTTCAAAAACCATTTACCAACTAGCCAGCAACCATTGCAATTCTTGTAAAGCAATGCTTCTCCACGACAAGCAATAACGTTCTACTATCATGCGGTATTTATTCTACCAACGATTCCCGATGACTGTAGTAAGAGCATTTCTGTGAAATTAAACACGTTTCAGCCGTATGTAATGAAGTTACGGAAGCGTCGTCCGTCACAATTTCTGTTTTGAGGTAAATCTTAGAAGGCACCCCCAACTTTGTCTTTCGCTTGTGCACGACGTCGACGCCGTTTCGTCATCAACTGCCAAAGGCCAGCGCCGCAGCATTCCTGGATCGGTTACACACCGGCTTTTTGGGAGCATTTAGCTGCAATGTACTCTTCGATACGCTAAACTGCATGCAGGCATGAAAAAATTGCATGAAGGAACGGACTTTCACTTCCAGCTTGACTTCCATGCAGCTTGGCGCATTGAGCGTCGTCTGCTATTTGTAAATACTGAGTATGGGCGTAAATCACACACATGGCATACCTCGTAAAGGTGACGTCCACGCTCAACATTTACCGATCTGAAAAAAGTCCTTGTGGTTATGTAACTTTGCAAGCTGCCCCGCAGATAACCGACAGCAGAAAGCCATGCATAATAACGCTGCGCTGACCGCCACCGGCATTCCACTGACGAGCGGTTCGCCACGGGCGGCGCTGTTCGCTGAAGCGACGGTTGTGCTATGGTGGTGGTGCCATACAACGGCCGCCCGGTCCCTATGTGACTTTACGACTTATCACTATGGGACTTACCCACGAACTTAAAAAAACCATCGTGCAGCAGTACGAAAACCTTTACTATAAATGTTCACAACGGCATAGTTTGCTTATTTTAGAGAAATGTCGCTTCTGTACTGAAAAAAAAAAAAAACTTGCTTGCTTGGCAGCTAGCCACATCTAGTGTAATTTAGATAAACAAAATGTGTAACAGTGTTCCTTGATTATTTTTTATCTCATTAAAGAAGTGATGTATTTCTAAAAGAAGCAAACTATACTCGGGGGCAACTTTCTGTGGCAATGCAGTCAGGGTTACAGAGCCGAACCATGCGCACCTGGAAGTAGTTCAATAAAAATAATTGCCTGGCTGTAGCCTAAGCAATTAAACTATATTTTAGCCTTGGATTAATAAGGCCACTGAATTACTAGCCACAAGATATAAACAGAGCATTGTTTTTATTTTTTTGGTTGCGACTGTCGCCACTGGCGTCGCAATGGTTCTCTTCCGAAAAAAAAAAAAGCATGGCGTCGTCTTCGATGGCCTCAGCCAGGGGGGTAAAGCGAGCTCCGAGACCGTACGAATCATGGAGGAAAGAAAAGCTCGTACGAATCGTGGGCGCTGACATGGAGGAAGAAAAAGTTAGGAGACGGCGCCGCCGGAGAAACGTGAAGCCTATACATAAAAAGTAAAATCGAAGTCGGCCCAGGCGTCACTGCACCACGTGACCCCACCGCACCGCCTCTGTATGGGCCGCCGCGCTCTTCAATTTCGTCTGCTCGAAACTGCTCTGCGGCCCGTTGTCGCGAAGCCTGCTATATGTTGGTTTTTTTTTTTCCCACGGCTTTTGTCTTCCGCACGTACGCGGCACTCCTGCCCGCACACGGGCATGAGATCGCCGAGCAGACAAATGCAGGAAGGACGGGGAACAGCTACCGCCAACGAAACACGAGAGATGCCCCGGAGTCGGAGACCGCCGCCGCCGCCGGCCCACCCGACCTTGGAGGGCCGACTGCGGCGGCTTGAGAAAGGGAAACGGCGGAGGGAGCGGCTTCAACGGACCTGGGCTTGCGAAGGCTAGCTGCGTGACGTCATGCCGTCTCCTAACTTTTTTTTCCTCCATGGGCGCTGACATGATACAATTCTCATGGTTGCCAGATCAATTGTATTCAGCCTTCTGAAAACTTCTGCCGTAATTATTTAACTAAAACAAAGAACTGAAGCAAAATAGTTACAAATAATTGCCTCAGTAATTAAAACTAGCTTCATAAAAACTGTTTAGTGTAATTAAGCTCTAATTAGTGGAGAAAGAGTAAGTTCGTACTTCAGTTTTGGTTTCGATTTTTTTAAGTGTGCTAGGAGGTGGCGAGGCCCTGGCGCCTGACTTGCGCAGTGTGTGTGTGCAGTCTCCGGCTCAGATCTGCGTGCGTGCAAAACGTATACAAGTTATACAACTCGGATGCACGCGCTGAGCAACTGCCTCCCCGGGCGCTTGCGAAGCCGTCATTCGTTTCTTCACGTTAAGCACCTTATCTATTGGCCCTGAACTGACGCCTGAACAGCGATTCCGATTTGACCTTGACTACCGCAAGTTCACTACAGGCTACGGAGTGGCAGCCAGCGATGGTTCCCGTTCGAAGAGAAATAAAAAGAGCTTTTATAATCGCTCGGTTCCAGTTGTTTTATTAATGGAACTTCTTACAGCCCTTCGTGCTTCGAACTTTCGCGCAATCGCTCGTGAAGGTAGAACGAAAAAATAGGTAACAAAATGCGGTTTCTTTTTTAATCAGTCACAATAAATCAACAAGTCAGTGTTGTCTTCTCACGCGCTCTGTGCGGTAAATTACTGCCCATTCAATACTCGCATTCAGTCCCGCAAGCTTTCCCTTGGAAGTGGTGGAAAGCAGCTAGAACTTGACGAATACAGACAGAAAGGAAAACGGGACACGCCGCGGACTGTATTCCGCATACTCCCTTGGCATGCATTCTTCCAGTCTGTTGGCCTGCGATCGACCGCGCTCTTTCGATCCTGTGCTTCGCCGCGACTCACCGGCAATACCAGCGTTGGCCCATGCGATGTTTTTTTTTTGTGTGTGTGTGTGTAAATAAAGGTTTTACATTGAGCTAAAGCGACAGTTCACTTCACGTTGTTTGAAAAGCATTGAGCGACTCGCAAAGTGTCACAGAATGGCAAAAAAAGCGGCACAGCGCAAACATGCACGGAGATCATACGGAGATTCATTTTTCTGTGCGCCCAGTACGGATCAGCAGACTCCTTGGCGTCCTCGCGCATGCGATCAGTCGCATTCGAGCTTGCGCGCAAGTGTTGTTTGAGCGTTGCCACATCTTGCTCAAATAGCATCAGTACATATGAGTCACACGTACGCTAAACCGAAAACACGTCGGTTACCTACCCACAGGAGATAAACTACGCAATGCTGTTGATGCTGTCGACGCCGCCTACACAAATTCCGCCTGGCCAGCGGTCCGCCATGTTACAATTAATCCCGGCATGCTTTGCTAGCCGGACGCGGAAATGCCACAGTAGCACGTTGCCAGATTACAACCCATCGCTTTCGCCGTTTTTAGTAAGCAAAAACTCAGCTGGAAACCTTCAAATCGTTGTATCATGTCTGCCACCGTGTGTCGTACGGTTCCAATGCATTGGCTCAGCGGCGCGCTTTCCCTCTAGAGTATATTATCTCTATGGCCTCAGCACCACTAGAGTGTACTAGAAGTTTTAGTACACTAAAGCACCACGCGGCAGCTCGCCACTTCATTCTCCGCATGGGATTTTTAAGAAGCTTGACAAGAAAAAGCTGTCAAAACAAACGAAACAAGTGGATTGTAAAGTGCACGCCCAAGTAAAACTGACGCAACCGGGACTGTCAGTCGTTTCCGCAATCCGTTTGGTTAGCCAGTTTTCCGGCGTGAGCGAATCGGTGCGTAAGCGCGTGTGCGTGCTGCTCTTTCGGTATTCGCCCCGAGATCGAACACAGTCGGGCCCTGGCGGCGGCGGGACGAACCGCTCCTAGTGTGGATGGCGCTCTCGCGAGTCGCGTCGTCTGCTCGTTCACGTTGCGCGAAGCGCAAGACTCGTGCTCCAAGTAAGCAATGACATACATAGTTACCTCTGCTTGCGCATTTCCTTTAGAGACGCAATAATCAGCGGCCGTTGCGGGTTAATCGCTGCTTTAATTCCACGAAATATCTTCGCCGTGGTGAAGCACGTGTGAAGCGTGTTATAAACATTGCTTCGACACATTGAACTTTTGTTATTGATGTGTGCAGTCGTCTGCCGTTGCGTAAACGGCAAATGGTTCTTTTTGAAGGGGGCGTGGTGGTTATTTAAAGGGGTCCTGAAATACCTTCCGCCGATGCGTGGATGTACATGTAACCAAATAAAGCAATGTATTAGCAATCTCCTCCCGCAAGAATTTTGTTAAAGGGATGAGTATTAGCTGAGAAATCGTAAATCAAAAACCGCGCATTATCGTCGCGCCGCGTTTCCTCCTCCTTTCTACTCATTCTTCGCTGTTGACGGCGCGCAAGCACTCCCTCCCATGATGCTGCGCTCCTCAGCGGTGACGTACTTCCGCTATTACGCTCCTCCGACTGCCGTCTGCTACGAGCAAGCTTTGTTGGCACCATGAATCCCGCACTCTGCTCAAGGCTGGAAAAGCGAAAGAAAAATCTGGCCGCATGTGTGCGGCGGCCTGGCCTTGCCCTTTCGCGGTGTCCGTTGGTGCAGTTTCTATCGGCGGCACGTGACTTTTTATCGGCGGCGAACTCGCAGCCGCACGGGGAAGATCGTGCGCTCGTTCCCTTTGATGCACCGACACTGTTTATCCAAAAAGTGCCGTATCAGATGTGGCCCCGCTGGTGCCGGGTCTTATTTTGCGGCGGTCGTAATTCCTGCCGGCGGCATGAGAAAAAAACATTTTAAACCGATACAGAACCCGTGCATAAAATTCTTCAATCATGTGACCAGTTCAGCTTGGGGCGACGCGTGGTGGAGAGAGGCAACGTTGGCAAAACATGCTCCACCGCGGCTCTGAGCTTTCTAGCGCTGGAGCGAGCGCCACTTCTTTGAGAATCTCAAACATCGGTTGCCTTGGCAACAAGGCACAAACCACTGTAGAACTCAGTTACGGTTGCGTGTTCCCGGTTCAGCTCGGGGCCCCACCTCGCGACATGTGGGCACTGCAGGCGTACCACCCACTCCCATTGGGAAGTGCGAGATGCGTTTGACATTACAGGAGGCGATGGTGTGTGTGTTGTGGACGCCTTTGTTTCGCGATAAAATGCGACGTTGTGCTTCGGCGGGTGGATAGTGCTTCCCATGGTCTGGATTATCTTTCTCGAGCGACGTACGACTCAACCTCGCATGGGGTATGTGCAGTGTGCGTGGCTAAAAGCCATCTCGGCTTGTGCGCCGGAGTTAAGTGACTTGCTGTTCGTCCCCGCAAACCGCGCGCGAGGTGAGTGCCGAATTCACGACGGGCAGGAGGAGGCAACCCATCGTCTTTCAATCGCGGTTCAGACTTGCAACGCATGTTGTGACGTTGTGTTCGTTCGAAACCCATCTCTGGATTGTTTTGAAGTAGAATAAAATGTATGCGTCAAACCCGGGCATTCGGCTCAGGGCGTTCTCTGCGATTGCACGAAAGAAGTGCCACGGTGCTTCAACGCTTTATTTATGGAACGTACTCAGGTAAGAGAATATCCATGTCGTGTTATGGCCGTGCTGCATTTAATACAAACGGTTAAACGTTTGTGTACACTTGTTTCGTTTGTCGTAAAATGTCCAAGCACTCCGGCACTCCGCCGGCAGATCAGCCGGCGAGCCGACGCTGAGCAGACGACTCATCTCTTTGCCGGAAGTGCGTGAAAAAGCCGCCCAATAGCAGGATGTCTAGCGCATGACGAACATCTGGGAATCGATGATGTAGACATGTGAAGATGGCGGCGTCCAAAAACACGAAGGAAAGGGTGAGAAAAAAGCGACAAACTTTGCAACAAAAGTGTGAGCTTTCCGCTGCGCGTAAAAGAGTAATACTTGGCACAGATGACGTTGACGACCCAATCTAACGATTGCGCTAGTTCATTTAGTGTGCTCAAAACGCCTTTCAGGGCCCCTTTAAAGGATAAAAGTTTATTACACGAAACGGGTAAGAAGCGACAAGACCTGTGCATACCCGTGCATTTGCCACAACGGCTCTGGATATCCTGCTCTGGATATCAGAAAAGTGAAGGTTGTTTGGACGCCAGCCCACTAAACCCTCCAGGGCAACACGACCGCCCACGACATCGCCCGAGATCTATCCCGCCAGGCGACACGAGGGTGTCGGTTAGAGACTGCGTGTCCTTTGGTTACATATCAAGACATAACGGGGTACTATAAGTGCCAAAGAATGATCTATCCCCCCGGTCATGAATCTCTAACCAAAGGGCAGGAGCACTGCCTCCAGCTCCTCCAAACAAATACGTTTCCTCATCCGTCAAAACTTCACTTGCTCCATCCCATGCAGTACTTCCCGCTGTGCCAATTATGCGCTGCCCCGGGCACCCTGTACCATATGGTATGGGAGTGTTCCGCAAACCCCAAAATTCAAGTAGTGCACCCTTCCCGTGAGCAGTGGGAGAAGGAGCTCCGGTCTCGATTCCCAGCTTAGGCTGGTGGAAAGGGCCGTGGCGGCAGGGGTCTCCAATGGAGTCCTGGGCTGAGGGCCCCACGCCACATTACGATGCTGTCAATAAAGTTTATCCTCCTCCTCCCTTGTAAAATTGCGCTGTGTCCTTATAGAAAGAAGAAACAAACAAACACTGCACACGAGTCGTGTGATATCGCCAATACATTACCGGGGACGTATTTTACACCCGCAAGCGCCTGTGTGATCGAATTCTTCCCGTACCTTTTTGAAAATAAATACAATTTTTGGACAGTCGTTGCTTATAATGTGTTGTTAATTTTACGTATTATTTAAAACTCGTTTCTGTGGATGCGTAAGAGTATTTCGGAGGGATTTCTCGGTAAAATTAAGCAGTTGTGAGTTTGCGCCTGTCCTGTGGCATTTCGTGTGTCATTTTCATATATCCCATTTTCAAATCCCGACATGTATCAGCTTGTCCAGAAATTGTTTCACTTAGCATAACCAAATGCCTAATATGGTCACGTCTTAACCTCGTAAGGTGGACCTAAGTTTAAAGAAGGAGGAAAAATAGCGTAATATATTGCACGTTGTTGCCCACATGTGTGGAGGGTGTGTGCCGTGACTCGCTGGATTTTTTTTACCACAATGTTCGCTTTCAGTACAATTCTGAAAAAAGCGAGCCACAATTCCTGGACATGCAATCTCGGGCAAAAATGGGATTAATCAGGTTTGAAACTTACCGGCGTCTACTCGCTGAAGTACTGCTTTTCCATCGTTGCGGAACACGACGCCGAGCGTACTTGCAATTGCAATTAAGTAATACTGATAACCAACGCTTGGCTTTTCGCGTTCCATGCTTTCTCTTCTCGCTGCGCTTGGCACGTTGGCAGAACCTTCCCCCCCCCCTTCCCCGAAAAAAAAAAGAAAACGAAATGCACAGAAAACTTTTACAGAAAACTACCTTTTTTATCCAATCCTCAAGAATTAAACGCCAAGACAAAAGCGAGGTTCAGTTTATAACACAAAGTAGTTACCGGGAACCCGTTGCGTAACGAGAAATAAAAATGAACGTTTTACTACATCTGCAACAGGGCAACTTCATTTGCCATCTTTCTGGTTCGTAAGCGACATTGCGCAAGAATGCAAACACATCTCGCTGTTCTAGGCACCTGTTAGATTTTAAAAGGAACGCAAATGGTCAACAGTGCACCCGTAACAGAAAATATGTGCTCACTGTGAGATCCCAGAAGCTTGGTGTACACACTGTAAACCTGCGTGTCACTTAGCAAGTCTAGCTAATTCATGAGATGTTGACTGTACTGCGTGTGTTAGCAATTTAATTCGCAAGTTCACTCGCCACGAAAGCCTTAAATAAGCGATCCGACACCGTTATTCATCAAACCTGCCTTCAGAGTCGCTAAAATTTCATTTAACTAAAGCTCCACGCAAAAGACCTGTTAGAATGGTTGCATTTATATTTCTGCACTGGTCGGAATACGACGCGAGAAACGCACGAAGCGCGCCCACAGTGTGCATTCTCCCGGGCCGCCCAGCGGAGCATCCATACTACAGTGTACTAGAAGGGCAGTGCAGCGGCCGCCGCTCCCCGCGTGGCTCCCGCAACGTCGCCAGTAGCGGCGGCGCTGCGGTCAACCAATCTTCCCAGCGGGCGGGCGAAGCGTACGCGCTTTACGGAGGTGCGCGCCCGTGCGATGCTGTCGCGCAATTACAAATTACCGTTTGTAACAGTTTTATTTAAATACTCTGGTTACAACAAGCAAAAAAATAATGTAACCCTACGGGAGAACCACAGCGCTCGCTGAAACATGCACGGCGCTATAGAAGCTCGAAAGGTTTTTCCGGCGCCGAGCGCGCTAAACTGCATCCGCCGTAATGAACGCACTAAAATTGGCAGCAAATAATAGCTCTGCAATTCTAATTCTTTCATCAAATGCAACACTTAGAATGCAAGCTAACCAGACTTTGTTGCACCTTTTTAAGGCCAGTCTGGGGAATCCAAACATTGCGCAAATAAAAATACAGAAGAGTTAGTTGGTGGTAAGGCAACCGTACAATGCCAAAAAAATTCTCAAGTTTGTCCTGGCTCTGCCGGGATGTCATTACATAGCTGAATCCCACCACTTTGTTCAGGTAGTCTAGCAGCTCAAGTGTGCTAGTGAGGGTCACCCTTAGCCCCTCTGCAGTATAAATTCACTTAGGTGGTAGGAGGTCGTCAATTACGCACAAGGGTGTGGGGCATCTATTCACGGAATAAGAAAGTCAGTTTTGCATGAACCAACAAAATCATTTTATTCTAGGAGATTGACAGAACAAAGTAACTAACACAAACACCGAAGCAGAAAGTACACTAGGCAAAATTAAAGAAATGGCAAGGTGACTACATACAAAAAGCGTGTTTTAGACAGGATTTTCGCAATATTACACCATAAAAAATCACGAAAACAGTTTGTGCAGAGTAATGATGTGTTACCAACATTGCATAGTAAAAAATGTCCACAAACATATTACATATCACAGAAAAAAAGATACGAAACAAGTTCACTGCTATTGCACAAGGAATGAATTAATTCCATCTTGTGGAATGGAATTAAAACAAATAATTGCAGCTGTATTCTGTGCATTGATGGGACAGCACAATTAACAGGCATGGTGCGCACATAACACGAAGCACATAAAAAAACGAGACAAGGACTGCAACCAAATTGTGGCGTGATATGCCAAGTCACCACCCACTTAGTTCAACCTGCTGAGCTTGAGGTGCTTGGTGGAGTTACGCTTCTTTAGCAGATTTGATTTGTTTAGGCCTTTTACAAAAAAATGCAACCTCATGACAACGTAAAAGCCAACAATGCGTGGTGTTAGGCTTTTGGCGTGTTCCGTACATCCAATCTGCAGTGGAGCACCTTTATATATCAGCTGTAAAACATCCATGATGCTCTCTCGGTGTAGTTTCTGTGCACTAAAGCAGTTCGTAAACCCGTCTTCTAAACGTGTAATGAACCTGAAAAGTTCTAGTGATGGGTACAGCAGGCCACCCCGGTCATTGTGATTTATATATCCTGCTGCAGCAAGGTGGCGCCCTTCCTGTGCTGGGAGCAAAAGACGGCTGGTGCAAGAAAGACAACTGCTTGGCACCACACATTTTCTAGCTACATACCCAGCAATGTGACATATAAGCCTCGAGTCACTCCTCCTCACATGATACGGATGTTCCAAAGCATCCGAAACGGGTTCAGTGGGAGGTGCAGGCCTGTCAGCGTAGGACTTTACGCAGTCCATCAGTTTCTGCTTTGTGCTTTCTTCACGGTCTTCAATGCTGAGCAGAGAACTGATCGTATCTTCTTCGACATTGCTGCCTGTTACACTTCGGGCAAGATTGTAAAATGATAGGCAGTTAACTGTGAGTAGGAATTGCTGCGGTGTTGGGTGCGCATTGCACCCCGATGACATCCGTACAATGCCAAAAAAATTCTCAAGTTTGTCCTGGCTGAGACGGGATGTCATAACATAGCTGAATCCCACCACTTTGGTCAGGTAGTCTAGCAACTCAAGTGTGCTAGTGAGGGTCACCCTCAGCCCCTCTGCAGTAGATTCACTTAAGAATTCGCGTGAGGGGGCATGGCTCTCCCATTTTTTGAGGAAATCAAGCATTTCCTTAATGACCTCAACTTGACGAGAGTCTGGCCGTAGGGCTTCTGCGGCATATCTAGAAGTCATAACAGCTATCAGGGATTTCATCCGCGTAAAAAATTTCTCTGTCGCGCGAATGTTGCCACACTTCTTCTCAAGCTTCGTACGGTACAAAAAAAATGCCTGCAGTGGAGCATGCCCGAACAGCTGAAAAGCATAACTTGCTCGCATCTTCTCAAAATTGTTGGGATTTAAATGAACACTGGTAATGCCTGGCATTGCTTTCAAAGTCACTGAATCACTATCATCTTCAAAGGCTCGTTTCACAAAGTCCAATGAAACTCGTCCTTCAGGAGTACTGAAGAACGTCGTCATAAGTCGGTTGCGGACGTTCTTCACGAGGTGAGGGAAGTCGGAGAAAAAGTGAAGAAAGCGGCTGCTGTCAACAGGGTGCACAGTCTTGCAGACGACTTCCTTCAATGATGCACGTATGTTGAATTTGCGCCACATCTTTCGGTTCCATCCGGCTGCATCACAAGTCACATAGTTCACAAACAAGCCAGCCTTCTCTGCCAAAACTGTTGCCTCCAGCACTATTTTGGCTAACAGGTCGCCCTTGACATTTTGATGGCTTCCGAATGTTCCAAGGACCTGTGTCCAGCTGCCCACAAGTGGAACGAACAAGACGACAAGTCCGTGATTGCAGGGAAGTGATTCCTGGTTTTTAGGCGTGTACTTCCCCAAATCTACAAAACCATCAATCTTGCCTTCAGTACTTACAGACAAATGCTCGGAAAGCTTCATTTCGTCAATGATGATACCACCATGCCGGTGCATGTTGTCAAGTTGAGAGGCTTTGGTTTTCAATGCACTCAACATTTTTTCATTGAAGCCATAGCCTGTTCTGTAGCGAGCAGTGTACTTTCGTATTGTAGTTTCACTTGGAAGAGCGAGGATATTTTGCTTCCTCATGTACTGGTACAACTTTGGGCTTCTTATCTTAAGAAGAATGCACTCTAGCATCCATTCATTGTCATACCGCATACCACACAAACTCTTTCTCTTTGCAGCTCGGAAACAGTGCCTAACAGCAAGCTGCTGCTTTGGAGGCAGCGACTTTATCTTTGCTGCTAATGCGTCTTCACTAGTTGCAGCAGATTCCTTTCTCAGCCTTTGGATGTCGTTTTCAAGGCTTCCTAGTCTCAACAAGAGCCTCTTGTTTCTGCGCGCGCATGCCTTCAGTTTTCGCCCAGCACTTCCACATATTTTCGATGGCGTTTCCTGACGCCTCTTCAGCCGCGACTTCCGGGTGACAAGGGCCTTTCTTAGATACTTGCAGCTGATGCAAGCCGTTCCTTCCTTCTTTGCGCTTCCCAGGCACTTAACGCTGAAAGCCGAACCACGTTTGAACTGAATTTGTCCTTGCAAGTTACCCGTAAGGTTGTTCAACAAAGAGTCAGCTTGAGTAGCTGCACCTGTACACAACTGCAGTGCGTCCGCTTGCTTCAATACAGCTTCTGCATCCTCCATCGTAACCACGGCCGCTTCTGCAGCAAGTTTTCCTAGTACGAACGTTCTCGACTGGGAAACATTGTCGCTGGTTACAGTAAAAAATACTGCCTTTTCTACAGTAACATCCCCTGTACCGGCGTCCAGTGAGCAAGACGTAAAACACGCTCCCTGGGCATCCCGCATTTCATGAAATGTCCAGTACTGGTTCGGCAATGCCGCTCCTCTCAATGACGCACCTGTCACAGCGGCTCCGTCGCTTCTCGCCGGCTCGTCAACGTCAGGCTCGTGCATGTCATCAGGCTCGTCTGCAGAAGCCAGTCGTGCCTTTTTTCTCGGCAGGACGCCTTCTTCAGATTTTCTCTTTCTTTCATTTCTTTGAGGAGGCAGGCGCTTGCTCAAATATGGAGCAACGTTCGGTAAAATGGTTGGAACGGCGTCCGGTGCGAGCGTCGGGGTCCCGCGCTCAATGCGCACCTCCATGCCGTTGATATTATGAACATAGTCCTTGACAATGAAATGTTTCTCAAAATGTAACTCACAAACAGCACAGTCCGGCGTGAGTCTCCTGTCGCTCCTGTGCAGGTTGCGTTCCCATACGCTTCTTCTCTCCGGATCAGCGGGCGCTTTAAACAACGACAGTTTTTGCGCGTTCTTGACTCGGGCGTACCCTGTGTTGCACCCAGGTGCGAAGCAATGATTCAGGCGCTGCTTCGGCGCCATTTGTGAGCTGTAGCACAGAACAGGGAGGCTGTAGTCGCAAACATTCGCAAGCAAGACTGCGAAACGCCACTTCACGAGCACAATGGACGTGTATTCCGCGGAAGATTGGGCGACTGCAGCGCCGCCGCTACGTTCGCCACCAGCGGCCAGCGGTGCCGGCGTACGTATGCGCCGCCGCCTCCGCCCGCTACACTGCCCCTTCTAGTACACTGTATCCATACTAGCAGCGCGACGGTGTCGCCACCTAGATGTCGGTCTCGCGGCGAATACTGCGCCCGCGTTATGTAAGTACGCTGCAAATATCGCTGGTGCTGCCCAGTTTTGAGCTCCAGAAGAGTTTACAAATCAGTGCATGCCGTCAAAACTGCAGTCAGTCGTGCTTCACGTCGGCTCCAGCAAATACCGGTCCTCTGACGCGCCAAGTGGATTCAAGGCCACGAAACTAGTACCAACCGACAGAGATTCTCCACGCGATCACCGGGAGACCAGATTTTCCTCAGGCAAGCCATTAATTCTCATTTTACGAGCCGGGGAAGTTTCGAAGCGGCGGCCGCCACGGTAACCCTAAACGGCGTCTCCGGTGGAGGATTTTGCGACTTCTGGCCCCGGCATTAGCCAGATGCAAGTCGAAGTGGAGGGAGAAGAAATTGCAACCGAGGATTTTCAAGAGGGCTCCGGCTGGACGCACGTGGTCCGAAAAGCTAAGACCCAAGGCTAGGAGGCTGCGCGGCCAGCGACACCAGAGCGGCAATCTCAGCCTCGAGAGAGGAACCAGTACGCCAAGAGAGTCATCGCCTCTGCGGCAAGGGCGTCTAAAATGCCGAATGTGTTACCACGCGAAGACATCAACATCGTCGTCAGGCCTCGGGGAGGCCTAAACATTGCCAAGCTGCAGGCGACCGTGGCGATGGCCATTCGCGCGGCAGCGGGGGTATCAAGGGAAGACGGCGCGGCAGACACGTTCTTCCCGAATGTACACCAGAACATCGTGGTGGTGAGCACCCCGGACGAGGGACGAGCCCGGGCCTACGCCAGAATTCAGTCCATCCGCATTGGAGATCGAGTGCACGAGGTAGGAGCATACCAAACTACGCCATGCAGACGGCACGGTGAAGGGAATAATACGAGGAGTTCCAGTGGAGGACACGCCGGCAGAAACCCACCGGAACATCGTCCACCCGCGCAACCCGCTGGCGCGCGGAGCGCAACGCATTGGCAATCCGACAACGGTGATCGTGGCCTTTGAGGGGCTGAAGGTTTTGGGATGTGAGGGGTTCCTCGGGGACCTTGCCAGCAATCTGTGGTAGGCCCCCACGCTAGCTCCCGGCGTGTCAACCACGCGGGCTCCCATGCGTACGGCAGCCCAGCGAGGTTCGCCGATACGAGAACACAGTAGACAGTAGTGCGTAAGCACAGCCGTTTATTTGGGGAATCCCAAAGCATGCGAGCACAAGGCTCGACGGCGTTCACGAATCACGCCGTCCGGGTCGTGATCGCGAACGGGAGGCAGGCACTCACGGCGCGCGACAAACAAACTTCCCACCTGAGATACATGTATCCATCACCGCCGCCATGTTCCACCGAACCAGCCCCGACTGGGTCTCCGACGAGACTTTCCCGACTCCCGCGTGCACACCTTCGCGCCGCCCGCGCCGCGCGCCTATCCCGCACGGACCGGTGGTGCCATCTCTCGGGGGCGCCGACGAACCAGCGGAGCGCCGGACCGAAGCGCGCGCCGGCTCGGGATCGCGGGCCGTGGTTCTCCGCGATTCCCACAAGGTGCCCAATTATGTGTGCTATGAAACGGTACTCCTCCGGTGCAGCCTGTACCGCAAGCACATTGACGTGTGCAGACAGTGTGGTAGGGTCGGACACAGGAGGGACGTATGCCCCAATTTCAGTGCTAAAGTGTGCTTCGACTGCGGCGTTAACCCGACCGAGGGGCACGACTGTAAGGTCAACTGCAGGATCTGCGGGGGGCCACAGCCAACAGGCGATCGCGACTGCAAGCATCGGTACAAGGTACCTTACGTGGTGACCCGGCGGCAGTGGGAAAGGAAGATAGAGGAGCAGCGTGCAAACGGCAGCTGCCGAACCCGGACGAGTTCCCGGAACTGAGGACGTCAGTGGAGAGACCAACAACAGCTGCTACCGAGCGGAGCACGTCACGTTCCAGGAAGAACAGCAGGGGCCGAAGCGCGAGTCGCCAGCGCGGCAGATCCAAGTCAGGAGAGCGCGTAAGCTGGGCGGATGCCACCAAAGTTGGAATTAGGAAGAGGGGGCCATCGCTGTAGCAGAGCCCAGGGCCGAGCGGCGGAGGTAACAGCGGGTACAAGAAAGGCGACAAGAGGGACGAGGAGATGGAGTTACTCAAGAAGAACGTAGTCATGCTTACCACAGCAAACGAGTTACTCAACAGAAAAGTCGCGGAGCTCGTGGCAGCGTGGACAAGTCCAACATGGAAGTGACGGCGCTCAAGCTGGGTCTACCGGTACGACCCACGCCGACACAACAGTTGGCGGAGGAGCGGCAATGCGAGCGGCGACAATAGCAGCCGCCGCATCCGACAGGCGGAGTGGGTGCAGACCCCGGCCGCCACAGCCCCTCAGGCTATGGTCTTCCATAGCCTGAGAGGCTGCGGCAGGAGACTGTGGAAGACGAGACGACGACGGTGGAAGCGGGACCGGTGCCCAAGAGGAGAGCCACCGAAAGCCTCAAAGAGCGGAGAATTAACGAGAGGGGCTCAACAGAATGGAAGAGCAACACAATGCGACAATCAGTGCATTCAACGAGCACTTTGCGAACATTGACACCGCTCTACAACAACTCATGGCGGTGCTGCAGGCGTCAGGAGGACAAGTACCAAGCCAGCAACACCACCCACCGCAAGCATGGATAGAGCAGCAACAACATCAGCTACAGCAGTAGGGACCACGCGAGGCCTCCTGGTCTGGCAGTGGAATTGTAACGGGTTCGCCAGAAAGAAGGCAGTCCTGCAGCAACACCTGGAACAGACAACCGTGAGGCCCGACGTCATCGTACTGCAGGAGACGCTTACCGAGGCGGTCAAGCTCCCAGGCTACAAGGCGAGCGTCAGCTGGCCGAGCCTGCGGGACACGACCGGCAGCACCGGTAGAGGGGCCTGCACCCTGGTGAGGAAGGGCATCACTTTCCTAGAGCACGAGGTACTCGGCGTGAACAGCCTGACTGAGCACTCTTTCATTGAGGTGGTAACCGGGAAGAAGAGTAGGAAGGAGAGCACATTCATCCTAAACTTCTATAGCAGCCCGGCACACAGGAAACAGAAGTTCAAGGCTCTGCTCCACAAGGCTAACCGCATCGCCGGCCGGCCCGAGCAACAGACTAGCCCTGTGCGGAGACTTTAACGCGCCGAACCAGGCCTGGGATTATGGCAGGACACTGGTGAAGGGCCGGGACCTCCTGCAGGAAGCGACCGACCTTGGGCTGACCCTTATCAACGACCCGGCGGGCCTCACGCAGATCGGCAACTCGGTCACCCGAGACACGACGCCGGACCTCGCGTTCGTTCGGAGCGGCGGCAGCGACAATGCGGACACGGGGGACTTTGACTGGCGGAAGCTGGGCACGAGCTGGGCAGCGACCAATACATCGTGGAGATCGCCGTCCCGCTCAGCAGCGATGACACGGGCACCAACTCCAGCAACTGCGTCAGGACGCACAAAGTCACCGACTGGGACGCCTTACGAGGGTCCCTACCGGGCGAGAAGGTGGTGATCGAGGACATCGAGGATGTGGACGGCGGGGCTCATGGAGCGGGCCGCGGCAGCGACCAGAGAGATTGAGACGGATGCCAGTATCGAGCGAGTGGACAACCGACTTGCCCAACTCATTGAGGCCAAGAAAGCCCTCCTGGCGAGGTGGAAAGCGCAACGCACCAAAAGGAAGCTCCGCAAGAAGATCGCGGAGCTAAACCGAGTGATCGAGGCCCACTGCAGAACACTGTGCTCCCAGCGATGGCACGAGATCTGCAGCGCGGCGGACGGGCAGATGCACTGCGGCAGGACGTGGACCCTGCTGCGGCACCTCCTGGACGAAACCAAGACCAAGTCGCACCAGCGAGACCGGCTAACCAGGATCATGCACGCAGCGGTGACGAGGTGAGAAGGCGCCTGGACGCCAAGTACCTGCTGGCCACCCCGGTGGTGCATCACACGCACTACCAGGGTGCCGCCAACTCGAGCCTCGACAGAGGCATTGAGGTATGGGAGGTCCGAGCGGCCCTGCACGACGTCAATACCAGATCGGCGGCAGGCCCACATCGAGTGACGAACAAGGTGCTGAAGAATCTCGGCGAGTCGGCGATCGCGAGCCTGACGGACTACTATAACCGAAGAATCGCTTGGCGTCTCGCACGGCAATCTTCGGCGGCGTGCATCGCATCATTGTCATGCCCTTTGCGGCGTGTCTGACGACGCTGTGGATTCCGTCTTGAACGAGTCGCCCGCCGAGGATTACATAGGGAAGAAAGGACAAAGGGGGCTTCGACCTGAGGTGGATTGCATCAGCGGAGGAAACCTAAAGCTCACTTGTGCAAGAGAGAAACGTGTCTTTCGGTGTGTGTGTGTGCGTGGGGCGTTACTCTCCGCGCCAAGGTTTCTTGGATTTGTGCGTTCCTGCCCACAGCAGAGAGGAAGGGAAAAATTCCAGGGTCATCTCTATTAAAGGGACACTGAAGTGAATTTGTCAAGCTCCCGTTTTTGCTTGCGCTGCGTAGACTGGCTCAAATTAATACCCCTGTCAAACGTGCCTATTTAAGTGCACTTACACGGAGTGCACTTGGATAAAATGTCATTCGGGAGCAGCTAAACGGCAAACGCGAATGACACTTTACAAGGAACGCACTTTAAGCTGAGTGTGGTCCCCAAACACACTTTACCGGGGCCAGCTCGCCGAGTGGGTACTCCCGTGAACAGAAGTCCAAAAATCGGAAAAATTAACGTAAAACCGCGAGCGTTTAGATGATAATAAGTAACGTTAAAAGTTAATTATAGATTTATTGCTTATTTACTTTTACAAAAATTGAAGCAGCGACGAAAAATAAGAAAATAACCTCTCTCTCAACTAGAGTTCCTGTATATAACTCCCGCAGGGAGCTAAGAGTTGCGCGACCCTTTTCCACGCGCCGCCGTGATTGCGACACTCCGGTTATCCACGCCGCGCAGAGAAGCCCCCACTACGGCTGAGCCGCAGCCGCCGACGCGGGCGGCACCGCGCCCCGCCCAGGAACAGCCATAGCAGAAGCGTCAGGAATCCAGCGTAGCCGCCGTAAGGCGCCGCCGACCGAAGCGCCCCCACCACGCGTCGGCCGCCGTCGGAAGCGTGGCGGCGAGGCTCCTACACTCGCGACGGGCGGCTTTCCCGCACCAATCCGGATAACAAAGATGGCGGTCGGTCGCGCAACTCTTAGCTCCCTTTGGGAGCTATATACAGGAACTCTACTCTCAACAACGTGCCAGCGCCGCCTGGTGGGTGTTTTGCTCCATGGCAGCCGTTCTCTGCGGCGTTCTCGTAGGTGGTTTCTTGTGGCCCTGTGATTGTGTTCGTGTTTCAGCCTATTTCCGTTGTATTCAACGCTTTCAGATAATTTCCCCCGAACAATAATGCAGCTGTCATTCACTGCGCAGTGAATAACACTGAAGATAAAAGCGCCGGTGTTCAGTCGCCGTCCCGACTCTGTTTTTGTGGTCTTGTGCGATGCGCCGATTGCGATTTTAAACAATTCAAACCCAAGGAATTGTTTACAATATTCCTCACGTGATAAATAGGGGGGATTTCAAGTAATTTTGCGTAATATTTACGCCGGCTATCGTCACTGACATCACGGCCAAGGGCACTTTATTTCGTCGTTTAGCAGCGCGCAGCCTAAGTGTCACTTGGGAAGCCCGAGTGCACTCGGCGGAAGTGCACTTAAATAGGCACGTTTGACAGGGGTATAACACACTTTTAATCGTTTATCCGGTTGATAGGTCGATAAATATTTTATAAAGCCCGAAAGAAGAAAAACTACCATGCTTGGTCTGCGGCGGCCGCACCAACTAAAGGCTGTGACGACGGGAGGAGATGCACCGTAATTGGACGATGTCCAAGGTTATCATTCAAACAAGTTTAGGTTTCGGTTCTGTAAACCAACATGCTTGACATCCGACGGCATCGTTGAATGGGCATTCTCGATATCTCAGTGATCGTCGTACCGCGCTTCTGCCGTGTTGTCGGCTGTAAAATGCCTAAAATAAGCCTCCCAGGACGGGTTGTAATCCCAGCAATCACTAGCCGAGGCCTACGCAGTGGATGAACGCCCTCCGCGACACCAGAGACGCTCAAATGCCATGCGCTTTTCCCCCATATTTGGAGCTTGCCTCACTCATACCTGTATCGTAAAAAGCGTGTTCGCCCCAGGCCAAGGGTCTGTTGATTCTGGCCGGGGCCCACTGCCCGCAAGCAGTCGGTGCTTATGGCAACAGCACGCCAACGAGAACTCGCTAGCGCGTCAGTGTCAGCCTGCGCGCATTCTGTGAACTAGTTCGTGGAGCAGTGAACGTTACGACCCAAAAATGGTGAACTCAGTATAGAAAACATCGGCCGAAAACGAAAAAGTCAACTTACAAAAAAAAAAGTACCCTCGTGGATTCGAACTTGTGACTTGCGAAATAACACGCGTAGCGCTCCAGAGTACTCGGCCACGGGTGAACACCGGCACGGGTGGAAATATAAGGTATATAATGTATAACCAGTTTACACTTTTATTTAGTTTTAGCATTTCAAGCAGCTTAGGTGACTATTTGTTGTATAGTGCTCGTGCAGCAAGCGTCCCCAAAATTTCCACAATATCTCACGTCTAGCAATTGCATTTCTTAGACGGAAAAGCGTTCGCAGATGTGTGGTCGTGCTGCTGGTCGCTGTGGTTGTTCACCCAGCGCAAAGGAGTGCTTCCTGTTCCCTAGTTTTACGCTGTACTGTAAAAGTTTCAGTTGATTTTATTTCCGTAGTACCTATGTTGACTTCGCTGACTCATCTCCTTCCTTCAAATGGCCTTAGATTTTCTACTAGCGTACCATTCAGCTAAGCATCGCATGTGCGCTTGTGCAGCGCTTGTGTGGGGCGACTACAAACTAACAAAATAAAGAAAGGCATATTCTTTCGTCCACAAACGTGTCGTGGCTTAGTTTCAATTGAGCGAACGAATTGCGGCGACTCGTCGGTGGCCGGCGGACTAAACGCTGGGTCGACAGACTCTGCCGGAAGTTCGGCGAGCCGTGCAGTAGCGCAGTCAAGCCAAGTCATCTCCTCCTGACGTCACACGAAAACGCAACAGAAAATGGGCGAGGATGCAGTCAGGAAGACAGCATTTTCGAATTGATTTTTCTACGAAGTAAATTCGCGTAAACGCACTCAGAGTTGCCGAAACATGGCCTATGTACTCCGGACTACAATTTGCGCTAGTAATCCCGCAATGTTTACAAATCACTTCAGTGTTCCTTTAACGTGAACCTGGGGAGGGGTGAAGCATGCAGTGCATAAGTGTGTTCTTGGCGTTTTTGCCAACAGAGATGGAACCGTTGGGGTGTAGAGGTATAGACGGTTTCGCTGTTTGTATACAAACATGAAGGCGCCGAATGGTTTGTCCAAGAAGACTTCCGGTGTGGCACTTCCGGAAATACTTTTAAAGCAAAGCTTTCTACCTTTACCAGCCAACGGTTCCTTCGTGGCGTGCCGGAGAAGAAACTCCTCCCAACGCGGGTGGGGAGGGAAGGGTGGTTTTCACGCACGGAGCACATTGCAGATGGCGCGGCGAATGTTTACCCAGCGTTCCCCGCGCGCTGCTCACAACGGCGGGCGCGCCGGCGGGATGGCTTTGTCGTCTGCTTTAGGGACGGTTGTTATGGCCCTGTTTGGGCGCAGATTCGCGTCTGTTGCGCGCTTCCTTTGCAGGGCTTGATTAAGTTGTTGGACAGCACCTCCTGGGTAACCCGGACCCGATGGAATTAAAGGGGCCCTAAACAGGGTTCCAAAGGTTCAGATTTTACGTGCGCAATCATTGGAGTACTATCCAAAGAACATCCTGTCGCAAAAATGATTTAAAAGCGTCCAGTATTAGCCGAGCTATCGTTCATTAAAAAGGGCCCGCAACAAGGCCTGGCGCATTAGGAGCCATGAAGAGAAAACACAAGTTTGGTTCATTCAAAAGATTGTCTCGTTAGAATCATACTGACACCACTTTTAACGTAAACTTCGCTCAAATAAGCTACATAATTAGGAAAAACGGGAATGGTCATGCGACCCACCAGCTCATTTCCCGCAAGAGAACCTATGTCGTCACATGAGCTAAGCTCTGCGATTGGCGGAGGCTGGCAGAAGCAGACGCAAATTAGGTAGAACTTACAAACTAGACGAACGAGCGATTTGCGCTTAAATTTAGGGCACATTCTTTACAAAGCAATAAGAATGATGGGACAAACAGTGGAAGTTACGAAAGCACATGTAAACATAGAAGTACTGATGCGTTCTGCTGTTCGTACTGCGCACAGCATGCTTGGTTTCGCTGCACAGCACTACGGGGCTTGGGGTTGTCTCAGACGACACTGGCCGATTGACGCAAGCAACGGTGTCTTACGTGACCCCATTTGTCGAGCGAGCACTGTTTCAGGGACCGAATATTTTCTCCCAGAACAAAAACAAGCCAGATTTAAATGCGGGCAAAAACAAACCAAACGCTTGCCACGGTATGGTGGCGCCATCTAGGTTACGGAACGTAAAGAAACGCGGGAACAAACCAACACCGCTGTACAGGGTGGAGACAACCTTTGAACGGTCCCGTGCCGCCGCAATTGGGCCAACGGGCTCAACACGTTATTCTTTTCGTTTCCCACGAGACCTAGCAACGCGAAACAGACAATATGATTCAAACTTCTTCAGTAAACCGCGTTGCGGCGATAATTTTAGCGCGGTTTTGACACAATGACTTGCTTCGGCGGCGAGCGAGCAACCGAAAATGGCGGCGCCAGCGTATACGTGTCTCTACCCTGTACGGCGGATGCGTGAATGAATGTATTCTAGGCTTCAGAGCGGTCGGTTTCAGTGATATCACTTGGGACCACGAAAACGCACGATTGAGCGGGAAAATCAAAATTTTAACCTAAATTGTTTAATTTCTCAGTGAATAAAGCATCGTTTGTATCTGGACAAGCGCTGGGGGCACTATAAAACACGAAATCTTTCGAATAAAACCAACTTGCATTTTCTCTTCATGGCTCCTTTAACCGCTCCTCCAAAGCACTGTGGAAGCGGAGACGCCACCGACCAGGCGCAAGACCTGATCGGTGACACCTAAAGAAACAGGGTTGCGTCGAGAAGCGCGCAGCCATTGGCTCCGCTCGGCGGTACGTCACGCTTGTAGCAGACAAGGAGGTTGTAGTTTTATACAACCTCCTTGGTAGCAGACGACGGCCAAGCTCCCCCTACTACCGCTCAGCGCATCGAACGGCTCCTCGCGCCGGCCGTGCTCGCGTCGGCGGAAAGGAGCGCAAACGAGCGTTTGAAGGCAAGATAGGGGGCTTCCTAACATGCTCGCTAACGGCAATAATTGAAGATTGCCACCGACAACTATAGCGGCTCGCTAGCGGCTCGCTAGCGTTAGCGTTTCGCGGTGAACTCGTCTCACCGAGGTCGGTGAAAAGGCTTAGCATCGCCGCAGTTATCCAGACACTGCATGCTTTGCGAGGCCGCGACGACGACGACCCCCCGCGCAATCTTTCACTGCACTATCACTCCCTTTCGCGTATTTGCAAACTGATTTTCAGCAATAGTCCCGCACTGGCGGGCGGTGACAAGTTTTAGCTGCTGCGGTGTATGCGTTATCGTGCGTACACCGCACAGTGGGCTGCTTGCCGACCGAGCAGGCAGATGCTTGCGGTCGCGCGTGTAGCGGCCGTTTGTGCCCGCAGAGATTTTCCGTGTTTTTCAGCGTTATTAATACCTTGTAAACGACTTCAAACTCAGCTACGCTCGTATAACGGATGGCGACGATAAACATTCATCCGTGCCACCCGTGCAGGACGAATACGCCGTGCCGCCGGTACAGGAGCGCTGCGCGCAACCGCGTTTCTCGTTTCTCCCAGAGCCGGGAACGCTGACTGGCTACAGCACTTAACGGGGCCCACCAATAGCGCAGCCGTACTGTTGAGAGCTTCGTGCGTCACACGGGTGCGTCACAACCGCTCTGTCGCACGTCACAGCGCGAAAGTGTGGCGGCAAGGAAGCGGTAGGTGAGCAAGGAAGAAAGAAAGCATCTTTGTTGCGTGTTTGTGCGGCCCCTGCTTTACGCAGAGGTGTAATATTTGGTATACATTGTCGTGAAGGGGTACTCTAGCGATTGCGCGATTGAAATGACGACCTTCAAAAACCTATTTAGGGCCCCTTTAAGTGGTCGTACGGCAAAGATACGTTAACATGTACGACTGGTGCACGCGATTCGCATGCGACTGATCGTTACGATTGATCGTTAGGACCTGTTTTGGCATCGTTCGCTGGTCGGAGGAGGCTCACGACGTGCAACTGGCAAGCCATATGCAGTCGTGCCATCGTTGCGATCGTCGTGAGGCCACAGCCAATGAGAGCCCGCTGAGCCCGCATCCGGCTTGCGTTGCTCGGGTGATGGGAACTTTAGGCTTAGCATCCTGGCGGATATTTGATCGCCGCTATCTGTGCAGCTGCGAATGACAATCCCTAACACAACTTTTCACCACACTATCATCCCCTTTCTCGCATGTGGAACTTTATTTAAGCTATAACTGCCGTTGGAGCGATCGGTGACCAAGACATCTGCGTAGCCTGTTTCGATGCTTCCGCGCAGGTATCGCCATCTCTCGGCCGCTCTGCGCAACGCGCACTGCGGCGACCGGTCAGCGTAGGCTTGCATCGCGGCAGATATCTCATCGCCACTTTTAAAATAAGCCCTGACAATAATCCCTAGCACAATTTTTCACCACACTAACACCTACTTTCTCGCATGTGGAACTTGATTTTAGCGATCAGATTTATTCAGAAGAGCAGCGACAAGTGGTTGCGACCGTGGTCTGCGCCGGTTCGAGCCGCTGAGTGTGCCGAGCTGGCAGGCGCGGCCGGCGTGTGCACGGACTGTTTCCGAAGGCAGAAAACGCTTCACGATTGCCTGCTTTATCCATTTCTTGCGAACAAACGCGCGGAATCTACAAATTCAGCTCAGCGATCGTCGTAGTTGACCATGGAGCAAAAACAGTGGGCGGAGCGACGCCGACGACGCATCGCATGCGCGCATCGGGTCATGTGCTTCAAATTCATACGACTAGTCGTGGCGACAGTCGTAACGATCAGTCGCATGCAAATCGCGTATACCAATCGTACATGTGTCCAGAGCTTAAGGATTGGTTCGCAGGGCGGGAAAACAAAATGTAGAGACCACATACAGACATCGGGCAGCTAGAGAAACGCTACCAATTGCTACTGCTTGCCACGAATGGGACTCCGTTTTCTTAATCGGTGAGTACTGATTCGGTTGTGTTTTGAGAGGTATTAAAAAAGGCGAAAGAAGCAACTCATTCTGATAAATAGCGATTGTAAAAGTTCCCTCAGCTTTCTCGCAATTCTCAAACTTACTAAACTAACTAGTTTTAATCGGCATAAATGGGAATCACTAAGCTCACATGCCGAATTGTTTAGCTGTCTGCGCTTGTGTAGCGCGGTGGTGTAGCCCTGAGCTAGCACATTAGGACGGCTGGGTTCCGCTGTCTCACCCTTCTAAAAACGCTCCTCTCCGTTTTCTTACCGCCGACGCACGGCCGGGCTACAGCGGTAGCGTCCGCCGCTGTAGCTCGGCCGTGGCCGGCCGAAGCCGCCCCTGCGAATTCCATCAGAATATCTGGTTTCACTCTTTGTAGAGCCACGTGTGTGAATTCAAGTGACGTCGCATGGGCAATTGTTGGGGGTGTCGTTTAAAGCTTTGCTTTCCAACCGCCTTCACAGCGTGGATTGGAGCCAATTTTTTTCCCATTTGGAAGTGACTCACGACGCAACATTTTTGCGACACTGAGAAATTTCACCGATGCGTTCTCTCGACGCTTCCTTTCAGTAGTTGTGAAGGGTCAATGCAACTGCGCTAATTCTTCAAAATCGCAACTTCGGCATTACTTTTGAGTAAATGCTTTATTCATGCACTCTGCTGATGTACAAGATTTCGTAGTTGATTGTGTGTAATTAGACTAACATAAATGTAAAGTGGTATTGTGGGTAACGAGACTAACGTATATGTGAGTAGGTGTGTACTGCCACTCCGCGTACACGCGGCGCGGGTTTAGGTCCTCATGTTACGAGGCCAAAGCAACGTTTGAAATATGCTTCGCATGAAAAAAATTATTTAGAGAAGTTCTAACTGGCTTGAACGTACATCGCTTCTGATAAGTAAAGGATCAATGAAGGGATTTTTCGGACTTAACACCTCTAGTACGTTAAAAGAGGGTAAAGCGCATTTTCATAAATCCCTCGATGTTCATTAGATACGTAGAGGTGTCGAACAGGCATTTGTATGGTGTCAGCCTTGAAAGTTCCTCTAAGTAAATTTAAGTGTTTCGAGGAAATTCGGAAGTGTATTTTGGGTGGTGATTTTGGTAAGGGGGTGCGTCAAAATGCTTCAAATTGTTGTGAATATTCATGCATAAGGTATGCCCATTTAAGTTCAAATGCAGAGCTGCAAACCCATCAACGACGGTTAAGCGCCATTCATGGCGTCATCAGTGAACGCTTTTGGACATATAATCCTGGCCAGTCATGTTTTTCAGCGCGGCTCAATCTCCAGATCCCCCACTCCCTGCACTTCCAGTGTCCACGGGTACTTGTTATCACAACCAACCAAATACGTTCATTTTTTACCTATCGCATATGCGCCTGACAGTCAACTTGGGGAATTCTTTGGTATTTTGCTGTACCAAAGTCGTCAAAGGCAGGCAGGCGCTCGAGGCCACGATGGTCCGCCACCCGAACGGGCGCTTCTCACAGCAGGCCGCGTGCCAAGTGCTGGAGGGCGATGAAAGATGGCGCCACTGTACGAACGCCTTGTCCCAAGAGGTGGCGATGGCCGGCCCCTCGGCGATCGCGCGTGGTGCAGCGGCGTGCTGAGGACAGGACGCCAAGCAGCCGCCTCGTCGTCTCGGCGGCCGATTTGAGTGGCCCGCCCGCGCGAGGGTTCGGGCGCCTTTGTGCGCGCGGATGTTCGCGTCCGTGCGATGGCCGCCGCGTCCGACGACGACCGCAGCAGCATCAACCTGAGCCTGCGGCTGCGGAGGGGCTCGAGCGACTCGCGCGATTCATTCTACATGGACCTCGACAGGGGCATCGACTCCGACATCGAGATGGAGCCCCTCACGGACAACACCGCTATCGAGCTCGTGCGGCCACCGCAGCACTCGGGGCCTGCGCTGCCCGAGATAACCGTGGACCCGGCGTCCACTGCCACCTCGGAGCAGCTCGAGTCCGACTCGTCCGCCGGCTGCGCCAGCGAGCCCTACCTCGAGGGGGACTACCCCGGCAAGAACGCCAAAGAGTGAGTAGGGCCGCACCCCCTCCCGCGGTTGGCGGAGCGTGTTTTTGCACGCTGACAGCTGCTCTTGGGCTCCGCTCGACTGATGATGCCAGCCCCCCCGGGGAAAGTCAGTTGAGCCCGCCGCGACCGGCTGAAGTAACTGTCAGCCGCGCTTGTCGAGACGTACAGGTTAACGCGGCGCCTTACTCCTTCGTTTTGTTTATTCGTTGATCACGAGTGACGCGGCGGAGAGTTGCGCGGGAATTGCGCGCGTAGCCCCACTTGTGCGACATCCCCTTTACTTTTGAGATCCTAAAATGGGTGTTTGCAATGTTCATTGACGTTTTAGTGAGGCGAAGTAATTTCTTTTTTCATATAGTGATTGTTTCATAGTAATTGGCCAGACCTGTACACGGAATGGGGGTCGTTGCCGTCTGCGAGCTTTTTCTCTTTACTTATTAATTCTGACCTTCCTGTCATCTTACATCTGTCTCGGCTCCTGTAAAATATCGACACGCGGGATGTTTCCTTTTCTTGCCAGATGGCTATCACTTCCGGCCTTGCGCTGATACGAGCGTACGATTAGCCGTGAAGATAGCAAAAAGAAGAAGAAAAACGGACCTCTCGTTCCCTTTGATGAGTAAGCAATAAACGCTGATAGCCTAGATAAACTACATGCTGACAACAGCTGCAGGAAGCGCTGATTGAGATTATGCTCTGAGTGTACATTTTTAACCAGCCTGCAAACACACAGCAGTGAGCCCCCCAAAAGTTGTAAGGGCTTTTCAGGCGCGCTGTGCTGGCTTCTTAACATACAAACACCACCTATCGGTCCTTAAATTGAGCAAAAGAGGGAATTCGGTGAAATTATCCGGGAGTGGTTTGAACGTCAGAGCTCCCACTGGGTAAGACCTGTTACTGCTGGTTCTGCGCCTCACTCAAGCAGCGAATGCGGGTATGCGCCGGCCTCACGTCCTATTGGGTGGTGTTAGGCCTAGCGTTACGGTTTGAGGTAAGGCTTCCTTCATCAACTGGTACCCGCGGCTGGAGGTACAGTAAGTTTGACGTTGCTTGGCGCGTCGTCAAGGCCTTCGTTGAGGTTACTTACCGTAAACACTGCATACAGACCTAACAAGACGCCTCCTCGGGTAGATTGTCCTGTGACGATTAGAACTGTCGTGAAAATATCACGGCCGATTCACCGATTCCAATTTGGCCTCGACGTTAACCTACCCACCCACAATTCTCACATACCCACTCCTGGGGATAGGCCGTGGGGATAGGCCAGCATTTGGTGTAAGAAGTCCATCTGCTTCTGCTTCTGATTTTTGAGCTAATGCGGCTTTGTCACATTTTCAGTACTGAATGAATTATATATACTGATAACCTCTGCACGCGACTGACGATGTGTTCATTTCTAATAAATGTAGATTATTAGAAGCGCTTCTTTTTCCATGAGTCGTCAGGATCGTCTACTGGAAAGAGTAGCAATGCTGACTCACAGAACACTCACGTGCATTTGACGAGCCGCCGATTAAAAACATTGCCGAAGGGCTCACCGAAGACTGCAGCCTTTTTTCAGGCTCAACAAAGCACGCAAAGCAATTTAAGCGAGTTGAACGTACACCAACATATTCATTCCCTGAGCATATATGCTATCCCTAACTTCAGAAAATGATGATTGGTAGGCTTCATCCTTCGCTTTAAAAAAATATAATTTTTTCCTGACCGCATGTTTAAATGTACTTTGTGTATTTTTCACACTCGAAAGTTTAAAAAAAATGAAATAAGAATACAGATGGTGCAACCGCCGTGGGCGCATCTGGGGCACTTGTCCTCCTGTGGTAAGGATTTGAGAAGTAGGAAAGTAAGCCGTGCATGTCTGTGCCAACAATGATGAGTAAACTTTTAGCCACAATAAAATTTTAAGTGAGAAGTTCGAGGCAACTTAAAAGAAACTTCAACTAGTAATGGCACTGGTAAAGCAACTTTGGGGGGTGGGGGTGGGGGAACTAGGTCAGCATCGCGGTGGGGGGAACCTCCTTGGTTGTGCCCCGCCTGGGACACACCGGAGGATGCTCTAGCCCCCGAGCTACCCCCCCCCCCCCCTTCCCCTCCGCCGTAGTCGGCGCCTATGTAACACACGTGAGGAGTCTTCAGTGCCTTTTTGAATTTTCCCTGTAGTAATTATGCCAGCTTAGACGCGTAGTTCTCTCGGTTAGGTTGTAATAAAAAGAACGTATGGCTTATTTTTTCAGTTAGCCATTTGTTATTTTTCGCCTGGAGAAACACCCGGGACGCTTTTTCCCGAGCCGTAATTATTTGGAAGTCGCGTAATTGCTCTTTAGGACGAATCATGAAGTAAGACCGATTCTGCACCCCTTTCTCCGGAAATAGAAAGACAGCCTCGTAAACAACATGACAGCTAAATCCCCACGGTTGTCGCACTACTTTTTATGACCCTTTATATTGTGTGCATCGATAATGTGGACCGGCGCACGCGTTCCATTTTATTGCATGCTGTCTTTCTGCGGGACTCTCAGGGAGAGATTATGCCCGCTAATTGTTGTTGGTGTGAAATCTCTATACTAGTCGTTGATAAGAAGTCACCCTGCGTCCTCCCGAAGATGATAAGTAAAGGAAAGAAAAAAAAAACACTATCACGATGCGTGTTTGGATAAGCTGAAAAGTGGTGCGCGACTTTGCCTTCATGAATGTGTTGAGTGTAATGAAAATCATGCATGAAAAAGAACAAGAGAGCCGGTTTACAAATCATAATCTAGGGTATAAATCGGCAAATTCGCGGTCGCCTTTCTGGTCAAAGTTGAAACCGTGCCTATATGCCACCGTTCTCCTATTCCACATATAAAATTTCACTCAAGTCACAACATACGTACAAATGGTGACATTCGTGCTGGCAGATCATTGCGGTAATCATTATTCAGAGAAGCTGTACAGACGGATATACCTTATTTTCTCGAATATTCAAGCGCCACCCCCGAATTTCAAGCACCACCCTCCACTTTTGTTTGTTTGTTTGTTTGTTTGAAACGTTAATTGTCACTAACTTTGCCGTGTCTCAGCAACGAGATAACGTCAAAATGTTTAATTAAAGGGGCCATGAACACGAAATGCGACCTTGCGTAATTTGAAAGAACTAGCTTTGGTTGCTCATTGACCTCAATCCCAGCCCCGAAAGACGTTTTCCTTAACCGAAAGAAAAAGATAATAAGTGCGTATTGAAAAACATTCAAAGATTGCGCTACAGGACACCAGCAGTGACGTAATCGAGGGAATGCTAAAAACAGAGCTGCCGGTGTGTTAGCTACCCGTTAACCTACAAACGGTATGACCGAACGTAGCTAGACAGGCATTTTGCAGTCGCACAGTCACTTTTCTTAGCGGAGAATGTGGTCGGCGGCCATAGATCGTACGAACAAGGTCATGTGACGTCATGACATCTGGCCGAGAAGGTGGATGGTGAGTCGCCACTGCTTTGAAGCGTGCGCTAAATCGTTGTATCATTGTTGCCGGTGCAGAGCGTACTTTTAAAGGAACCAAACCGCAGCTTTGTCTTCGCTTTCCACCAGTATGAGCACTCCGAATGCTGTATTTTAACGCGGAAGCGGCCAGGTCTCGGGTGCACCTGGACTGGAATATACCACCCGCAGGGGAAACGGATCCAACCACCTCACCGTTTGCCCAATTAATTTATGCCTCCTCCTTCTCCACAACTTAAGCCTCGTGCTTCGGAAAGAAAAACGGGGGTGGGGTGTTTGGGGACATTATGTTTTAAATTGAAATCACGGTACATTGTATTGGTTAATAAAAACATCGTTAAATCGCTGATTTTGTTGAGTCGAGTTTTTTGTTTGTTTGTTTTATAGTAACTAGGATTTGAGACGAGAAAGAAGTGGTGACGTCGTAGGCTTCGTGAACTGCAGGCTCATTCTCAGGAGGTAACACCAGGAAACGCGTGGCCTGTTTCGACGCCCCCACCCCGTCTTGTGCCCTACGCTCCTCCATTGCAGGGGCGTTCTACGAAATCGCGTAGTGGGTTACCGCTTTTGTAGATGTTCTCGGTATTGCCCAAAAAGGATACAACCAACGCTACTCTTCGTGGGCGTCAACGTTGCTCTCTAATCTTTCTAACCATCTCAAATGCTCTGGTGGGGTTGTTATGTCATTGGTTGATGATTATATTCGCCCGCCGTA